>NW_024412420.1:18423909-18442414 GCF_014898765.1 Herpailurus yagouaroundi
ACATATATACCCTTTTTTTTTTTTTTTTTTTTTAGTAATCTCTACACCCAACGAGGGGCTCGAACTCATGACCCCAAGATCGAGAGTCGCACGCTCTTCCGACGGACCCGGCCAGGTGCCCCGTGGCAGAGAGCTTCTCTGACAAGGTCTGCTCAAGACTTCCTCTGCGACTGTGCCGGGGAATAAGTCGCCTGTCACCTACACCCCTGCACGGTGACTCACCTTCTGGAGAAAGTGCTCTGCTCACCTAAGCAAAGCTGCCTGGAAAATGACTAAGGCACCTATCAAATGCACTCTGTGGGGCCGACCAGTTAGTGAGCCGGGTCCAGACACGCTGCCTCTCACCTCCGGCCTGAAGTCAAGTGTGGGGCTACCACTCCGGGCCTGATGGTTTCATTTTCATCTGAACTGAGCTCCACATGAGGCTTGACATCCGGTGATCTATTTTTTCTAAAAACTAGGTTCACTTTAGAAATGACTCTGGCCATGAAGGCAGCTTCCCCAAGAGAAAACAAAATGTTATTTAAAGGGAACGTCAGCCTGGTGGGAGCCTATATTTTTGTTTTGTATCAAGAAGAGGAAAAAAGAATTTAAAATGTAACGTGAAACTTTTTTCCACCTTGAGTGACTTCTCATTCTTTAAATATTTATTTATTTCGAGAGGGAGAAAAAGCATGAACCGGGGAGGGGCAGAGACAGAGAGGGAGAGAGAGAGAATCCCAAGCAGGCTCCGAGATGTCAGTGCAGAGCCGGACACGGGGCTCGATCTCACCAACCGTGGGATCATGAGCCGAAACCAAGAGTTGGACGCTTAACCGACTGACCCAACCCAGGCGCCCTCTTTCTTCAGAACCAAAATTTCCCTTTGAGTCCCTCAAACAGAGAACAAGTCCTTGTTGACTTATATTCTATACGGCATTTTCCTACTTTTCATCTCCAGAGTTAAGGCGGGGACCCGCTGCACCACATGGGCGACACAAGGGAAGCCTAGAAAGAAAGGCCCAGCCCTGCTTCTGGCTCAGAGTCCTGGGAGGGTCGAGGCTGGCCTAGGTCTAGGATCCCCCACTCTGATCGGGCAGAGCCTGGGCCTCTGTAGGCTCCTTTGGAGGGTGGTGAGGACAGTATCTAGTGTAAGATGGGGAGAACGTGACAGCTAACACCTCTGCCCAGAAGAAACATCCCCCGGAGGTCCTACTGAGAAAATGACTCTGCCCTATCAGGCAGTCTGACCCTTCTTGACATCATCTTCCAGAAGAAAAGGCAGCTACCACTACTGCGAAGCCACTGTGTCCTGCGGCTTATTACGTGCCAGGCACGGAGCTCAGCACTTTGCACAGATGCTCTCATTTTCCACTCAAAACAACCCCGTGAAGTATTTCTGATCCCAGGTATAGATGAGGCACCCAGTGCTTGGAGAAGCGAAGTGATTTGCCTGAGTCACACGGGCAGACCGTGGCAGAGCTGGACCTGACCCAGGTCTGTCTGACATGACAGCCCCAACCCCCACATGTGACCCCGGAGACACCACCAGACTTGCTCTATTGCTCGGGCCAAATCACCTGACCACTCGGCCCTAATTTCTGCCATCTGCAAAATGAAGACAAGTAGACTCGTCCAGAGAACGTGCTAGTCCTCGGTCAGCCTTTTAGTAACAAGCAATTGTGAATAACCAATGCCACTCGATCGCTGTCAACGACACTCATTACTGTTTTAGCATAAACAGAGAAACACAGCAGCTACCCGACCCCGGTGTAGTCACATTCAAAATTGGCATGTTTGGGGGGGGGGGGGAACCCAACTTATCCTTTCATGAGTAAGTTAGTAGAAAAAGCAGTGAAACAGATGTTAAGAAACGTGTGTTTAGCTTCTGGGCATGACGGTGCTCTCCTGAAGAATCTTGTGTGCCCTATTTCTCCTTAGGAGGCTTCCCTTTCCTGATCTTCGGCCCTGCCTTTCTTGACAAAGTAGAAGTATTAAAAAAAGTACAAAAAAATGGCTACAACGTGCCATTACTCTTCATGCCATATAATTTTAAGGGATTTGTATCAGGAGGAGAAGCGATTAAAAGCCATAAGACAGCAAGCCGGGAGGAGGATCCGTTCAACTAGAACACAAAGAAGGACACACAGGCCACCGAAGGGAAAACGGCTTTTCTCCGTAGTGCCACTCAGGTGTGGAAGACAAGCCCCGAACTAACGACCGTCCGCCCAACGTACGTCGGTGTCTCACTCAGCTCGACTGAAATGTTCTACTACCCAAGTTGCCCTATGTTTAGCCTTCTATTTCTGATATACTGCTTTCAACATTTCAGTCAGCACCACCAAGTAAATGCATAAGCCTTCACACGTGCATCACTTCTAACGCTCGCTCCACCCCCTTGAGAGGGCCCAGCCTCCACTCCTTTCCCTCCGAGTCGAGTTGCGGTGTGGTGTGCACAGGCCAGAGGGCCCGGCCTATCCTTTGAGTTCCCCAAATCCACGGACACGGAAGGGTCTCCCTTCCCGCCAATTTCACACCGGTGCCATCAAAAGTGCCCATTGTGCTCAGATGTTTCCAGTTTAACTGAAATACTAAAATGGGGCAAACAGGAAGCATCAGACACAACTGCGGTAGTGACTTATTAATCACGAAAGCAGAATTTTAGTTGCATTTTAACCTTTTGCCAGGAAAAAAAAAAAACAGCTTTGAGATGATGGAAGCCTTTGGTACAAACAAGCTGCCTATGAGAGTATCAAGCTGACTTATACTTTTCACGTAGGACTGAATTTGCTTCCACGATTTCTTAACTATCCTCCCGGAAAGAACATCTGTCAAGCCAACTGATATGAATCTGTCAGCTCTTCATCAAGGCAGGCAGACCTGTTCGAAAAGCTCGTGTGCTGTCCGCGGAGACAGGAAAAAAAATAGGAAATGAAAAGTGACTTCACAGGCCAAAGTGATAGAGCCCTCTTAAGGGGGTGCCAACAACGAAGAAAACAATGCTGGATGAAGCTCTGTCTTTCCCATCTCTACAGATCTCTCATCAGACCTTGGTCGGGATGAACTGTTATCATGAACCAAAAGGATCACAACAGTTGCCCGGAGTTGGACAACCAATCAGGGCCCAACCTGATATATAAACACTCCAAGCAGATCACAAAGGAGTCAGTGTTCAACAGGAGAACCAAAATGAGGAACCAAACCTCCATCTGTTGAGGCGAAACGGCCAACCAGACATTTTTGTTTAATAGATGAAGGCTCATTTGGCAGGGTCTCTGTCTGTGGTGCCGCTCCCACAAACCCTAACAGACAATACCAGGGGCAAAAAACCCCCTTCAGAACGGCTCCTTATAATCTGAATGCAGTCAGAAGATGATCTAAAGGTTGGCAGCTTGTTGCTGTCTGATTTTACAAAAGTGTTGGAACATACACCTGGGTCCGTATTTCTAAAGTTGCTTTTATTTTGAGACCTTCTGAGAAGTTCACCACACCCTTCAAAATAAATGAGGATGTCTTAAAGGTGTCAGAGAGAGGTCTGGCATCACCACACCCAAGGAACTGACTTTGACATCACTTAAAAAACACCAACAGTAAATCCGAATACATTGGAAGCAAGCCAAGCACCTGTCCTCTCACGGCAAGAGCATAAATACCACGCCAGACCTCTCCCTTCTTCCTGCAACCAAGTCCCATAATGTGGTCCTGGTCCAGGGCAAGGAACCCTGGTAAGACTCCAGTGGCCCAGGCCTCTCACCCTGAGTCCCGGCTAGAACGCATTAGGCAAAATATATTACAACCCACCCACCCCCACCCGCCCCAGGTGCCTCACCTATGAAACAGGACAATACCGTCTATATCTTCTTGCAGATGTCTGAAGGAAAATGGAGGTTACAGGTATGAAGACACTAAGTAAAAGACACATCACTAATGTTAAGATACTATCTCCCTCTAATCTTTCAGAGACTGTGTTTCTAGTCAAGCGGTTTTCAACATTTTTCCTGGAATGAACTTCAGACTGCTCGTCTGTAGCGGGCCCCATTTCTCACCGTTTAACTTCGTTGGCTTAGACTCCTTAATCAAGCCACTGGTGTTCACCGCCTCCAGTTAAAAATAATCCTGCCACTTCTACTCCTGATTTCTGTACCTTTTCTCTGCTTATCCTCTGCTCCCCACACTACTTCCCCAGCACACCGTTCAAGACCGAAAGCAACAGTTTTAACTCTATTAGAAGTTGCCCAGCACCAAGGA
This sequence comes from Herpailurus yagouaroundi, assembly GCF_014898765.1. NCBI lineage: Eukaryota > Metazoa > Chordata > Mammalia > Carnivora > Felidae > Herpailurus > Herpailurus yagouaroundi. The sequence continues at coordinate 18,428,137 of NW_024412420.1, forward strand.
GGCTTCTGGGCAGGTGAGACTGCACTCTACAAGCGGCCTCTCTCCACCTGGTGCCTGGTGGGCTTCCAAGATGGGAACATTATACGGGACCCGGATAAAGTCCTGAGCGTAGCGGACAAAAGAATCACAGAAGGGTCAGGGTGAGAAAGGATGCCGAGAGTGGCCAGCATTGCCCCACCGGGTGCCAAGCGCAAGCTCCGCTCCTTCTCCCCGCTTCGGGGTGTGACCCGAGAACTTCCCAAGGGAAGGCCGAGGGTTTCACGGCCACAGCAGGTGAGAGGACGCACAGATCCGGGGCGCTTGTGCATCCGCCACCTTCCGTCCCGAGCCGAGGCGAACCCCCACCCTGCGGGCACCCAGGGAGAAGAGTAGGAGGGGCGGGCTTGGCGGCAGGGGAGGCTGAGCGCGGGGGCAATGGGGGCGTTGCGTTGGGGAAGGGGAAGCAGGGCGCCCCTATGCGCGCTCTCGGGGAGCGTGCGGCCTGCGGGGGTGCGAGACGAGCGCAGCGTGCGACCGTGGCCCTGGCAGCGTGGTGCGAAGCGAGCGCCGGCGGCCGGCCGCCGGGGGCTCGCGCGCGAGTGGATCCGACCGTCCGCGCCGCGGACCCCCACCATTCCGGGCGGCGGGCCAGGTCGCGGCCCGACCCCGGGCTGTGGGGCGATTCTTCCCCGCCGTTCCCTCGGCGCCCCGCTCGGGGTCCCGGGATCCCGTTCCGTCACCTACCGGCTGAGCGCCGATCTCCCCAACCAGCGAGTGTCGCGCTCCCCTCGCCCGCGGTCTCCCGCCGTCGGCCGCCGACCGCTGTGCTCCGGGACCACGGTCTCCCCGCCCCGGCCTCGGGCCCCGCCCCCCGCCACCGCCTCGGGCCCCTCCCCCCCTCCACCTCCTTCCAGGCCGCCCCCGGGGCCACGCCTCCCCCGGCGGCTGCAGATTTGTCCTGCTTCGCGCCTCCTTGCTTTGGCCGCACCTCCGCCTTTGGCCCCGCCCATTCCTCCAGTCTAACCAATGAGACGTCTCGCCCCGTCATACGGCCCCCTAGCAACGATTGGCTAACAAGGCCCTGTTTCCAGAAATGGGCACTATTTCCGGACGGTGTTTATAGAGCAGAGATTGCCAGGCGGACAGATTGACAGAAGGCGGAGGCGGCCGGGGTGTTGGTGCAGCCGCACATGCGCGCTGGGCTTCTGGCAGTCTTTTTACGGGTTGCGTGCTTCTGGACGTTACGGGAAGGAAGGGCGAGTGTGCGCATGCGTGGGCCCTAGGCCTCGGACTAAGGTTACCTTGGAGACGACGAGGCGCTCCTGCTCCTGGGTCTGGTTCTGCTTCCTCTTTGCAATTAGCCTCGGTGTAGTGGTTGGGCGGGGGGAGCGGGGAGGAGTAGAAACACTTTTATTGAGCACTTACTGTGTGCCCCGCGCTGTAGACTCCCTGAGGACCAGTAAGACAGGTTCTGATGCCTTACCTTGAGAAGATTGGGGAGCCTAGGCCCTTCATGGGTCAGATCCAGGCCTGGATCTGGATCCAGGACGTGTTGAAATCCAGGCCTGAGGAGAGCTTGCTGATGGAGTGGTGCAACCCCTTTCTACAGCCAGGGAGCAGCGTGGTGAGAGCGCTGCGCGAAGCATCTCCTCGCTGGGTTTACAGGTTACAGAGCCAGAGAGAAGACTGGAACGTTACCTGTGCAAGAAAAGTACCTGGAATCTGAATATGTTCCAAGGTGTCAACAGTGCTTCTTTCTGAATGGGGAGTGGGGAGTGGTTAGGGAGGTAGGGGTATTTTTTTCTTTTCTAAACTTTGCCTATCTGTGTTTTCCAGTGTTTCCACTGTGAGCTTGTATTTTATTTGTAATAAAAAATTACAAACCTAAAAAAAAAGTTTGCAAAATAAAAGATACACCCCTATCCGGGCACCCCAACTCCTTCAGTGGTCCACAGCAGGCAGGTCTGGTAACAATCCAGTGGTGGGATTAGGCAGGCCCAATCTGAGATCGTCTTGGGAAGCAAGGATCATGCCATCTCTGGAAGTGTTAGAACAAAGACCCCAGGAGCTGTCGTTTTGAGGCGGTCTGTGGTAGCTCAAAGCCTATTTTTGGAGGTCCCTGTTGTTGGGGGTTACCCGAGGCCAGGGGTCAAAAACTCACAACCTAAGGGCCTCACCCACTCACTCAGGCCACAGATATGTTTTTTTTGGCTGGCAGAATGCTTTGTTTTGTTTTGTTTTTTTAAATTTAAATGCCTTAGAGCAGTTCCTCACAGCCTCTGCCTGTGTTGTCTTACACCCAGCCACTTAGCTTATGTCAGTCATCCTTGTCGCCCCTGAAGCATTTGAAGTTGTGGTCCTCAGTAATGCCCATGCTTTGGAGCTGGACACCGTCTGCTGTATAATTGGTTCTGCCACTGGCCAGCTTGGGAGATGGCGGGCAAGAGAGAAGCTGGGGGCCCCTAAAATTCCTTCCAACCCCAGGGTTTTTCATTTCAGTCACTCTGGGAGAGGCAGAGCGTGGCCAGATGGTGGTTTACACCTTGGTATCTTGCCTCTCCCACCACCTATTTGCCTCTGGGCACACCACTTCTCAGGAAAGACGTGGGCACAGTCTGCAGACGCTCCCTGGCTTGCCATCGTTGCTTTAAGACACCCAATGCCCACATACTTTGCCCAGCTCACCTTGACGCTTCTTTCGTTTGGGGTCCCCTGCATGTACCTACCCACCCCGTCAAGATGATCTGTCTTAGAATCTATCCACTAACCCTAGTGTGCGTTAGTGGGAGAAAGTGACGGCTTGACCCCAAGCTGCAACTCCCATAAAGGAAATTCACATCAGGTTGCAGCGAGGAACAAACAGCTACAGACCAGTGAGGAGGGCATTTGGGACAAGCAGGGCTTCATGGTTTCGGCCACCTTTCTCAGGCCTTTCCAAGCCCCGCTGTGTCCGGGGGGGCTGTGAAGTGAGGAACAACACAATACCCACTCCAAGTGAGCGCCTTGGAATCTCTGAGTCTTGAGATGCCTACATGTCTTGGAAGGAGAGCTTAAGGGTAAAATTATTTCCTCCCAGCCCAGCCAGTTAAGTCACAACAACCTGGAAAGCCTTCTAGCCTTGAGTCACTCGGGCAGCCCCAGCTCTGCTTTCAGTAAAAGAAATAGACATTTACAGGGTGACTCACACCTGGAGCAGGGAGCCAGGCTCTCAGCACTCAAGGATTTCCACATCCTACCCCAATGGTTCAGGTCTGGAAAAGGGGTAAACTGTGCTCTTCCAAAAAGAATAGCGACTTCTGTTTTTTTAAGACCTTGCAAAAGCGTCACCAGACGCTTCTAAGTGCCTCGTGGGGTGACCTCCCTGAATATTCACTCTAGTGTGGGCTTTCTCAACCTGGCACTATTGACGTTTGGGGTTGCGTTGGATCACTTTTTTGTCGTGGAGGGCTCTCATGCGCGTCGTAGGATGTTAATGAGCACCTCTGTTCACCTCTGTTCACCACCCCCCTACATCCAGTTGTGACAACAAAAAATGTCTCCAGACATTGCCACGTCCCCAAGGAAGCAGAATTGCACCCCCCCCAGTTGACAACACTTACAGTCTAACCCCATAGAGTAGGTACTATTATCATCAACCCTCTTTTACCGATGAGCAAACTGAGGCTCAGAGAGAAGTGACCTGCCCAAGGTCACTCTGCTATAACAGAAGAGCTGGGATTCAAACCAGGTGCGGCCCCAAGGCCCCTGTCCTCCTGCATGCAGGACTCTGCAAAAAGCCTTTGGGCTTCAGGGAGCGATTTGCCCATCAGTTCTGTAGAAGAGTAAGTGACTTGTGTGCATCGGTGAGACACCGCTCGAAGCTCCTTTGATCATTTGCCTCTTCTGTTTGCTTTGGAATGAAGGAAATTATGTTCCGGTTTCTATTTCCTTAGTCAGCAGAGTTCACGGTGTCCAGTCATGTCTAGTGAGAAAGTGGCTAGTGAATCATCTGAGTGTCTGTGGATCTCAGGCCCCAAATTCCTGTGAGATCCTGAAGTTATACTTGCGAAGAACTCAGATGTGAGGCTGAGATCAGAGATGACTAGGGGGCTGGGGGTGAACGTTCCCAGAGAAGAGGCAGTTTTACTTTCCCCATCGTAGCCTGATGGGGGCCACAGCCATGGTGCTGTCACCGCCCTCCCTGGCTTGGACCTGTCATTGCTGCCACCCAGTCTGATGGTCTGGGGGGGGGGGGGGGCGGGGAAGGCAGGAGAGGGAATGGAGGCAGGCAGTGGTTTGTTACTCCGCCTTCAGTGACCTCATGTTGGTAGCTTAATATTGGAGAAGATGAGATTGTTTACACTGTGGAAATTGGCAAACGGGATAAGCCTGGGCTACCTACCCCCGAGCGGGTCGTTAAACACTTATCAGTACACTATTGTATGCAGATCCTGGACCCTGATCATCTCCCACCAATTCCCACCACAGGGGAGATGGACAGGGGCATGGTGAACCATAGACCTATTGGAGAAGAGGAGGAGCCACGGTGACATGGGTAAGGAGAAGAGGTGCCCATCTCTGCAAAGGATGGAGCTGACTGGCCAGGAGTCTCTGTGGGGCACTGAGCAAAAATGACCTTATCAAGAGCAGGTCCTGGACGTCCTTTCTGATACCCTTCCCAACTTGGGAGCCCTCGTAGGGAGCCCTGGGTTAAGGCTTGACTCAAATTCTTCTTACTTCCTGACTGGTTATCCCCTCCTAACTCACCTCCCTGCCACCAGTCCCCTCTCCTTACCAGCCTCAACCCTCCTGGTGGCTTCAGTCCTCCTGAGGGACCATTGTGGTTACGTGTTCCAACTCCATGTCCCAGCTTCTCCTGCCCTTGAACTCCTCCCCTTTATCTTCTTCCTCTCTCCAAACGTGATCAAGTCTCCCCAGCCTAAAAACAGACAAATAATAATAAAAACCCCTTCTCCCATCTTGGCTTTCCCCTACACTGTTGGCCAAACCTTCTTTCCCCTCCCAACTCCCAAACTTCTTGGTACGCTGGATATCTGTTTCATCTCCCACTTGTAGGTTCCCCTGTAGTCTGGTTTCTGCCCACCACCCCCTTTCTCCATGGATACCCTAATTGCCCCCTTGTCGGATGACCTCATCTCAGCTCTCATCTGCAGCCATCACAAATGTGGTGCTCCGTGCACCTGCCGGGCCAGGTCCTAGGGAATGCAGAACCTCTAGACCTCTTCCTGCCCTTAAGGACCTTTCAGTCTAGTGGGTGGGCAGACCTTGAACAAGTGACTAAGTCATTCCAGGTGATGAAGGCAACAAAAGGGAGCATAGAATAGATTGTATCAGGCAGGGCCCAAGTAGGCAGGCAGCACTCACTCTGAGTTTTTAAACATGCAAGGAATTGGTTACGTAAAAGATGGAATTGCTGAGAAGCCCAGGAGGAGATGGCCAGATATTCAGGAATCCACTGCTACTCCTGGGCTGGAGGTTCTTGAGGGGGGAAGCAGTGCAATCAGGGGCTGGGGGCCAGGGTCTCTTGGAACAAGTGGGAACCAGAGAAGAGACACAACTCCTTCTGTAGACATTACTCCAGACCAAGAGGGATGAAGAGTCTCCTTTCCTTCTATCTTCCACTCTCTGGTCTTCTGCCAGAGCCTCTCATCAGCCTGGGAGACTGCAGAGATCATTCACCAGTGCAGAGCTAAGCTGAGACCTGAAACTAAGCTGAGACCTGAAAGGTGAAGAGGAGAGAGAGGGAAAATATTACCAGTCATCACGGGCAGTTTTTTTAAAAAGGCATAACTATTTTTTTTTTTTTTTTTTTAGAGAAAGCAAGTGAGCATGAGCAGGGGAGAGGGGCAGAGGGAGAGAGAGAGAGAATCCCAAGCAGGCTCCGTGCTCAGTGCCGAGTCTGATGTGGGGCTTGATCTCACGACCCTGGGATCACGACCTGAGCCAAAATCAAGAGTCGGACACTAAACTGACTGATCCACCCAGGCACCCCAAAGACTTAAGATTTTTAAGAGCTGTTTTAGGTTTATAGCAAGATTGAGCGGAAGGTGCACATTTCCCATATGTATCCCCATTCCCACCCATGCACAGCCTCCCACAGTCTCAACACCCCCACCAGAGTGGTGTTTTTTATTTTTATTAAAAAAATTTATTTTAAGTTTCTTATTTACTTTGAGAGAGACAGAGACGGTACAAGTAGGGGAGGGGCAGAGAGAGAGGGAGAGAGAATCCCAAGTAGGCCCCATGCTGCCGGTGCAGAGCCCGATGTAGGGTTTGAACTCATGAAACCGTGCGATCATGACCTGAGGCGAAACCAAGAGTTGGATACTTAACTGACAGAGCCATCCAGGCACCCACCCCGCAGAGTGGTGTTTTTTAAATAATTTAACAACCAACCAACCAATGAACCTACACTGACCCCCTAATCACCCAAAGTCCATAGTTCATATTAGGGTTCATTCTTGCGGCTGTATATTCTATGGGTTTGGAAAATGTATAATGACAAATATCTATCATGATGGCATCATACGAGTATTTTCACTGCCCTAAAAATCCACTGAGTTCTGTCTCTTCATTCCTTTCTTCTGTCTCAACCCTGGCAACCACTGATCTTTGTACTGTCTCCATAGTAATAAATAAATACATCGTGATATATCCAGACAATGAAATATTATTCAGCACTAAAAAGAAATGAGCTAGCAAGCCATGAGAAGACATGCAGGAAACTTAAATGCTTATTACTAAGTGAGGGATGCCGTACAGTGTGGAGGGTAGAAGGAAGCCCTGGGTAAGATAAGAACACATAGAAGAGATCAAAGAAGGCTTCCTGGAGGAGGTGATGCTTGAACAGATTGCTGCCAGGTACACTAGCAGCAAGCCAGGTGAGTGAGGCGGGAAGAGCATTCTGGCCGAAGGAGTAACGTGCAAATGTAGGAGGGAGGCTCTGGGAGGAACAGGTGTGTCAGCTTGGGACAGAATGTATCCGAGGTGCTTCTGGCTCTCTCAGTTGTCCTTCTTGGTTATTGTTTTCCAAGTTAATACCTTCCTCTCTGACCTCGATCTCGAGTTTCCAACTGGAATTTCCAGGGGCCTGTCAAACATTTCCACTTCTAGCCACCTGGCATCTCCAGCTCTGTCTACACTGTGCCCCAAACCTGTTCCTCACCCATCTCTCCCTGTTAATGACATCACCTTCCGCCCCAGGAACCTCCATCACCTCCTCTTGCCAGCTCCCCCCAAGCTGTGTTGACTCTGTCTCCATAATGCCCACTGTGTCTGTGGCCTCCCTTTGTCCCCCCTTTCTGCCAGTGCCCTGGTGACGTCTCACCACCCCTCTTGCTTCCTATCATTGTCATTCCAATCCTTCCTACTCTGTCCTGTCACTGCCTTGTTCAAAACTCTCAGTGGCTCCCCATTGCCTACTGATAAAGTACAAGCTTATTATCTGGCTCTCAAGGTCCTCACAGCCCAGCCCCACCTTAGTATTTGCTGTTACTTTTTACAACTTCCTTGCGGACACCCTTCTGTACGACCAACCATTGCCCAACCCACCCCGTGTGTGGTGCGTGTAGAGGGGGGGCGCGGTCCTGCAGACTGAAATGCACCCCGCTGGTTCCGCCTGCCAAATCACACCCATCCCCCAAGGCCCTGATGAAATGCTTCCTCTCTAAGATCACACTTCATAGGTGATTGCCTGCCTCATCTCCTTAACAGACAGTAAGTGCCTTGAAGACAGCCTATAATGCCAACTGGTGAGTTGGTATTCAGTAAATGTGTGTTGAACTGAATTGGCTCAAAACCATTCCTCAGATCAAGAACCTTGATCCGTGGCTCCTTATTGTCAACCACTTCAGGAGCCCATTTCTAGTGGCTTCCCAGGTTCCATTTTAGGTATCTAACCTCACTCCCCCACCCCCACCCCCGTTCCCCAAAATGTGTCCCACAATCAATTTCAACTCCATGCTAAAAGTGCGGAAAAAACAAAAAGCATAAAATACATCCTCTCTGCCTTCCCTGTATCTACAAGGGTGGATAAGCTATCCATACTTTAATAGCTAGTATAACAATAGTTTAAAATAATGTCTTTTGCTCGTGGGTTATCCTGCCTATTCTTTTTTAAGATTGGAATTCTCATTTTGTTCGTAGTGGCGACCTGCTCGGTTTTAAAGTCTCCCTTGCGGGTGGCCATGTGACACAGTTCTGGCCGGTGAGGTGTACATGCAGATCTCTGGATGGGGCTTCTGGGAAAATTTGCTAAAAAGGGCCAGTCCAGCTGGCACATGCCCAAAAGCCTTTTGTCCTTTGCCTTATGACCCTCTTCCGTCTGGGATGTGGACCCACTGCCGGGAGATGTAGCAGCCGGTGTTGGAGCCTAAGAATGAAAACCTCACTCTCTGACGGCAGAGGAGAAAGTGAGATGGGCTAAGTCCCCGATGGCCTCGTTGGAACCGTGGTACAACCAGGGACTGCCCACCCGCTAGGGACTGCTGTCCTCCAGCTCCTGCTACACGGGGAAGCCACTCCAGCTGAGTTTCTGCTACATGCAATACCGACTTGTTCGTGGAGATTTGTAACATTTATCCATCTTGAGAGTTCTCAATAGGGAGAAATGACCCGGGAATGAAATCCCACTCTGTCAAAAGCCTTTCTGTGTGATAAGCTTGTGCTTCTGAGGGATTGTGTAACATGTGGAAACAGTAGAGACAGGCGGGTCTGTGACCCAGGTCAGTTCGAGTGCCACTCCTACTTTCTGAGAAAGGGAACCTCTCCTGGGCAAAAGCCATGGAAGGAGATAAGTGACTGAATGGGCTGGAGAGAATGCCAGAAATTTCAGTGAAGGCCTATGTGATTCTGCTGCTGATAGGCCAATCAGGACCAAGATGTGTTTCACTCAATTAAGATAAAAGATGCTCAGATGAGGTAGAGGGAAAACCCAGGCGTTAAGATTCAGAGATTAGAGCACATGGCAGAGAGGAGAGTGCTTTCACAAATCTGTGCCGTTCTCACGGAGCTCTCCTATAAACCACGGCTTCCCAAAGGGGGGCGCTTGGTCCCCCGGTGGTGCACCAGACTGTGTGTGGTGGGCCAGAGCCCTAAGTAGCATTGATGTCATGCTGAGAGAGCTGTTCTCTTCCCAAGTCTTGTTTTGATTTGTCTATTCCTTGAAGAGTTCATGTGAGATGTGTGCACTTGGTACAAATTATTTTTTTAAAGCACTGGGTTAATGTCTATTTATTTTTGAGAGACAGAGACAGAGCGCGAGCAGGGGAGGGGCAGAGAGAAGGAGGGAGACACGGAATCCGAAGCAGGCTCCAGGCTCTGAGCTGTCAGCGCAGAGCCTGACGTGGGGCTCAAACCCACGAACCATGGGATCATGACCTGAGCCGAAGTCAGATGCTCAACCGACTGAGCCACCCAGGCGCCCCTGTACAGATTTCAAGAGTATGCTGGACCCATCTCTGGCCAGAAGTTTTCCTTTTTTTGAAACAACCATTCTTACCAGTTTCTTGTATATTTTTCCAGACATGTGTCGTGCATCTACAAACACACACATTCATATAGCTTCTTTTAAAAAAATTAATGGAGGCATGTTCTACACGACTGCTGTGTGTGTACCTTGCTTATTTCACTGTACATATCAGTGAGTTCCATGTAGTAAAGAGTGCATCCTATCCCATTGTGTGGCTGGTATGTAATTTACTTGGTCCCCATTGATGGACTTACCCGTTTCCAACCATTTCCTATTACAAGAATTGTTGCCCTGTACTTATTTCATTTTGCATGTTAATTAATCCATGCATTAAACGAATATTTATTGACCCCATAGCATACGCCCGGCCAGCTCTATGCACCAGGAAAAGAGCATTGAACGCAAAGACCCTGGGTCCTTGCATCATAGAGCTGCCATGCTGTCGTGGAGAATAGACATAGGATTAAATCCCTAGGAAGGGGTCCCACTTTCTGCCAATCCTTCTAATTAAGTCAAGAAGAAAGTCTCACTTTGGTGCCAGTACGTCTTTAATACCTTTTTCTAACACCTGCTGATCTTTTTAAGACCGAGTATTGGTCTAAGGATCAGAGTTTTTGTCAGACCACAGAGCCTAGCTGGAGTTTAACAACCATGTTTTGTGGGTTTTTTTTTTTTTAATGTTTATTTATTTATTTTGAGAGCGCACGCCAGCAGGGGAGGAGCAGAGAGAGAGAGGAGAGAGAGAATCCCAAGCAGGCTTCGCGCCGGCAGCACAGAGCCCCACGTGGGGGCTTGAACTCATGAACTTCGAGATTTTGACCTGAGCCGAAATCAAGAGTCGGACGCTTAACCAACTGAGCCACCCAGGCGCCCCAATCCTGTTTGATTTTTATTGGATTTATTTTACATAGCAAATGGTACTGATTTTTCCATCTATCGTCAAAATACGAAGGCTCCTTTCAAAATAATCTAAGTTTAAAAAGAAAGATGAGTCAGTTTAGAGAAGAATGTTAAGTAAATAATAACATGGGTGGAATTCAGAGGTGGGAAGAAATCCCACGAAGGTGATATTCAAATGACGGAGGTGAGGAAATCCCTGATGCAAACGAAACAAAGGGACAAGACGAGGCTCTTTAGGCTGTAAAGATGCAATGTTTATTGATGTTTATTTTTGTATCCTTACTCGTCTTTGGTGTTGAAATGGTCCTGCCTCCATGTTTCTTCCTAGGCAAACTTATTTATTTATCATGTATTATTTGCTTAGATTTCACAGAGTTTCTGGTCTGGTCGTAACAGGGTGTGTGTGTGTGCACGCACACACGCGCGTGGTGCTGTAATGAACCGGTAGCAATTTTCAAACTCTCGGAAAATCTCTTTCATTCGAATTCCCCAGATGCCTGGGGCCTCTTTGTCATTGCTGGCGCTAGAGCTATTTGGAGATGCCTCTGCCGGGGTGTTCACGCACTACACTTAGTCCGATATCCATAATCTGGTTGAGGCTTGCTCCATAATTCTCTTAAAATATACCAAGATACAGCAACCAAACCCAAAGGAGGCCTTTGAGGAGATTTCAAAGCCAGAAGCTTCTGAACAATTCCACAACCACCGATGGGTCTGTAACCGCCCACAAGCTTGTTAGTTAGCTCGAGACACAATTAGCTCGGTGATTGCAGGTGTGAACAAGAGTGCATTTCACAAATGTGCCCTTTATGCCGAGTAGGTGGTAGTAAGTTTCTGCCAGCGGTTGTCAGCTGTGGTCAGATGGTGGGCGATGCCTCAAGGCCCTGTGGCAGACAATCTCTGTGCTGGGAGATAAGAGGGACCAGAGCTAATGGAGAGGTGAGGTGGGGGGGGGGGAGGGGATGGGGCCAAGCAGAGCTGCAGAGCTGTAGGCAATGAAGGGGCATCTAGGATCCTGGAAACTGAGAAACGAAAAGTGAAGTCGTCTATTAATGGTCAAATCCTTGAGCTTTGAAATCTGGGGGAGACTGACTGCTGACAATTATTTACTGAGGATGTACCAGGTAGGAGGCACTGATTTACACGTTAAGAAAAATTTCTTTTTTCACGTTTATTTATTTTTGAGAGAGAGACAGAGCGTGGGCGGAGGAGGGGCAGAGAGAGAGGGAGACAGAATTGGAAGCAGGCTCCAGGCTCTGAGCTGTCAGCACAGAGCCCGGTGTGGGGCTTGAACTCATGAGCCGTGAGATCATGACCTGAGCCGAAGTCAGATGCTTCACTGACTGAGCCACTCAGCACGCCTGATTCACACATTTTATAAGTGCTAGCTCAGTGGTTCTCAAACTTTTGGGCACACTCTTAAAAAATTTTTAGGACCCCTCCCCCCCACCCCTCCGCAAAGAGCTTTTGTTTCTGTGGATTATATCTGGTGATGTGATGTTTAACAACTTGCTTCTACAGGGGGAAAACTCCTGATTTGTCGCATTCGCCAATTCCCGTGGTGAAAAGACTTCTACTGTGGCCAGTTTCAAGACCCCAGCCTACCATCACTGAACGTCAAATGGGAAAACATTTGCAGAGGCGCTCTCTCAAGCCAGGCAAGCTGACTTCGGCACACTGCTGGAACATTTATCAATATTTAAGGTGTTCGAAGTAAAAACTGAGGAAATTTCAAAATATGCATTTGTTAAAAATACTAATAACAAACCCATTACATGTCAATACAGATAACATTCTTCGTGCAAAAATGGTTATTTTCCCCAAATAAAAAAATCCTTTTTGAGAAAAGTGACCTTGCTTTTTTATATTTTTGCCATTCCCTTTAAGGTCTAGTTTAATCAGGGTGCCTGGATGGCTCAGTCAGTTAAGCGTGACTCTTGATTTCAGCTCAGGTCATGATCTCATGGTGTGTGAGTTCGAGCCCCATGTCAGGCTCTGTACTGACAGCACAGAGACTGTTTGGGATTCTCTCTCCCTCTCTCTCTCTGCCTCTCTAAATAAATAAATAAATAAATGGACATTTAAAAAATATTTTTTAAATGATATACCATTTTATTTATTTTTTTAATTAAAAAATTTTTTTTTAATTTATTTTTGAGACAGAGAGAGAGAGAGAGAGAGAGAGCATGAGCAGGGGAGGGGCAGAGAGAGGAGGAAACACAGAATCTGAAGCGGGCTCAGGCTCTAAGCTGTCATCACAGAGCCCGACGTGGGGCTCAAACTAATGGACTGTGAGATCATGACCCGAGCTGAAGTCGGATGATCAACTGACTGAGCTACCCAGGCTCCCCTAAAAAATATTTTTTTTTTAATTTTTTTCAACGTTTTTATTTATTTTTGGGACAGAGAGAGAAACAGAGCATGAACGGGGGAGGGGCAGAGAGAGAGGGAGACACAGAATCGGAAACAGGCTCCAGGCTCTGAGCCATCAGCCCAGAGCCTGACGCGGGGCTCGAACTCACAGACTGCGAGATCGTGACCTGGCTGAAGTCGGACGCTTAACCGACTGCGCCACCCAGGCGCCCTAAAAAATATTTTTAAAAATGTCTAGTTTAATCAAAGATAGCTGAGTTCATACATCTGCATTTAATCCATTATGATGTCACACATCGTGTGGTCTCTGGGAAACATTGCAGAGCAATAAAGGGAAATAAGTCTCACTATTGCTATGAAACTAGTTTTGGCCTGTTGGACCCCCCAGAAAGAGTCCTGGGGCCTTCCAGGCGTCCCTGGACCACACTTTGAGAATTGATGTCCTAAGGCATTTTATTTTTCCAAGCAGCCCAATGAGGCAGGTTTCTCATTAGCTTGATTTTACAGATCGAGAAACTGAGGCACAGAGAAGTAAAGTAACTGACTGGAGGGCACTGATGAGAAAGCAGCAAAGTCAGGATTCAAAACAAGTCAGTTTCTAGGGATGGGATTGTGTTGGTGATTGTCACTTACTGGAGGTGTGATCTTTGGGAAAATGAGCCTCTCTGGGCCTGAGGTATTGTCTAACACCCACAACCCATCATCATCCCTGATGTTGGGTTAGACTTCACCTTCTCTCACTCTCAGGTCGTACCCCCAGGTCCCTCACCTGCGCTTCCTCAACATTCTTTTTTCCTGCCCACACAGCACTTTATCCCACACGATGATTATTTGTGTGTTTATTTATTTTTGAAGTTTATTTATTGTTTCTAGTAATCTCTACACCCAATGTGGGGCTCGAACTCACAACCCCGAGATCAAGAGTCGCATGGTCTTCCAACTGAGCCAGCCGGGTGCCCCGATTGTGGCATGGTTCAGTTGTCCCCATTGGACTGTATGCTCCATGAGGGCAGACCCCACGCCCAGCTTGTCTCCTTGGGATTTGAAACGGGTGCTTGAAAACCTTTGCTGAAGAACGGAATGAATAAGTAAGTGCATAGACACTTTGCACGAAGGCAGGCTACAGTCCATCCTACCCAGAGTTCTGCTCTGTGGCGCCAGGGAGAGAGGGAAGGAAGGAAGGGGGCTGTAGTGCACTTATATACCCAAGCTTCTGGCATCTTCATAATCACAGGCCAGATCACGGGCTAAGAAAAATCGCCTCCTGAATTCTCCAAAGCAGTTCCGATCACCCACTTCTGCCTGGAGTCACTTCTCAATCTTCCCATCACTTGACACTCAGTTTAGGAGTCTTCATCCTTCTAGAAAATTCAGCATCGGGGCGCCTGGGTGGCGCAGTCGGTTAAGCGTCCGACTTCAGCCAGGTCACGATCTCGCGGTCCGTGAGTTCGAGCCCCGCGTCAGGCTCTGGGCTGATGGCTCAGAACCTGGAGCCTGTTTCTGATTCTGTGTCTCCCTCTCTCTCTGCCCTTCCCCCATTCATGCTCTGTCTCTCTC
>NW_024412420.1:18442514-18494992 GCF_014898765.1 Herpailurus yagouaroundi
CCCCCCCCCCCCCCCGCCCCGTGCTGCTGGGGGTGGGATGGGGAGCTTTCTGCCTTTTCCCTTCAGAGTCTGGGTTTTGTATGTTATCTGTACAGGCACACACACCCCCCTTTCCTAGAACAGTTAAATCTTTTTTATTTCGTCACCTCTGGAAAGGGTCAGGCACGCAAGAGTCAACTTCTCTTGTTCCAGTGCCCCACACCGCTGGCTCCTGATTCATGGCTGCATTTCCAGAGGCTGGGGACCCTGAAGAAATGCAGCCTGGCAGGTGCAGGAGGCCATCTCTCCCGGCTGGAGCCCATCAGCTTCCTCTTTCGCTATCTACAACGGTCCTTTCCAGCAGTGACCTTCTAGGATTCTCAGAAGCCACCGAGGAGAAGTGCGATTGTGGGGGAGGGGGCGGGCAGCGCAGAGACAATCAACCAGGATTCTGCCTGGAAGGTCATGGGGCTGAGCTCTGGCACCAGAGACCTTTAAGAAGTAAAAAGGAACTGAGAGAACAGCCAGGAGTCTGCCTAGCCTGGTGTTCCTGGAATTCTGCTTTGTGTGTGAGCTTCCCGAGGCAGCCCCGGCCCCTCTGACTAAAAGCAGATTTGAATGGGAAGCAAGAGGATGGGTGGGGACGTAGCTTGGCCTGACAGCTCTCCCGGGCACTGTCAGCTCCACAGACTGGCTCCAGGATTCCTCTGGGAGCCAAGCTGGGTCTCCTGAGAACCTCACCCATGAAGGTGCAAGAGGCCCGGGCAAGTCTATGGGCTGGGTTCTCTTTCTACCCAGGACAAGCTCTCTGCCTGCCTGGTCTGGAGCAGGCAACCAAACAGGCTGTTCTCTCTAGAAGGTCTGCTTTCTTCCAGAAAGCAGGGGCACCTGGGTGGCTCAGTCGGTTAAGCGTCTGACTTCAGCTCAGGTCATGATCTCACGGTTTGTGAGTTCGAGCCCTGCGTCGGGCACTGTGCTCACCAGCCAGGGCCTGCTTTGGATTCTGTGTCTCCCTCTCTCTCTGCTCCTTCCCTGCTCATGCTCTGTCTCAAAAATAAATAAAGATATTCTTTTAAAAAAGCAAACCCTGACCCTTATCCAGGCAGGAACAACTGGACCCCACGGCCATTTTTATGAGTCGGCGTTTGTCATCTTGAAGGGCACTGTGAGCCTGGCCTGGGCGGCAGGACTGATGGATTTCAGTCGGAGGGGGAGGAGGAGGGCGTGGGAGGAGCAGTGAGGGCCGGGTATGGGTGTGGCTTCTTAGGAAAAGGTATAATTGGAATCAGAGCTATCCCTGAGGTTGCAGACAAACCCAAGGATTCACTTCCTTCCTCCACCCAACATTGGTGCAAGCGAAATCTTGCTAAAATAAAAATCAAGGGTAGCCTTGGCGTACGATTGCATTCTGTATCAGAATCGTCATTCACACATCTGTTCCTCCCTCCCACTTGGAGCTTCTAGAGGATAGAGGGCTGGGTTGTACTGACCCCAGTATCCTGCACTGAGCCAGACACGTAGGGATGGCTCAGCAGGTATCACACGAATGAATGAAGGAGGGAGTGAATGAATTAATGAATGAATGAAGCCGCAAACGTGAAAACCCACGTTTTCGGGGTGAAATGTCATTGGGAGGAGTTGCTAAGAGCAAAGGCAGTTGATTGGGATAGGGGGTGGGGCGGGGTACAGCTGTCCTGCTGCTACTTTTCTTTCGGAGATTCAGAGAAGCTTCCTCCCCGAAGCCCCCACTACCTGCCTTGGTCTCTAAATGCTCAGATAATGTGGTTCATTCATCCATCCAACAAATATTTACTGAGCACCTGCTGTGACAAGCCCAGGGCTGCATGATTGGGAATGAATGAGTTCCACACATTGCCTGTCTCTGGAAGCCTGCCCAGCGTCACTACATAAGTAATTACAATGAGCTGTGACAAGCGCTGGGACCTGGTAGGTCTCATAGAGCTGGAGTGACTGTATAATTTAATATCCCAGCTGGAACACTGTTGAGAGTAAAAGTGATTGTTGCAGGTTGAACTCTTCGGGAGGCAGATTCTGAGATGGGGATTCGAGTGCAGAAAGTTTATTGTAAGTGCTTTTGGGGTCGGGATGCCTGGGTGGCTCAGTCGGTTGAGCTTCCAACTCTTGGTTTTGGCTCAGATCGTGATCTCACAGTTTGTGGGTTCAAGCCCTGCGTCAGGCTCTATTGCATGGAGCCTGCTTGGGATTCTCTCTCTCTCCCCCCCTTCCCCCACTTGCGCGTGCACGTGCTCTCTCTCTCTCTCTTTCTCTCAAAATAAAGAAAGAAAAAAACTTTAAAAAATTTGTTATATAAAAGAAAAAGAAGTGCTTTGGGGTCAATGCCTATGGAAGGGAAGGGACAGAAGCAAGACTGGGCAGAGGGAGAAGAAATCGAGATGTGACACAGTCTCAGTGAAGGCTTCAACCAACCCCACAGGGTGCTCAGAGCTGGGATGGCCCTTCGGCAGCAGCTCCAATTGGGGTGGGTGGCCTGCCTTGTGCACAGTCGTGTTGATCAGTCATACTGGCTGCCTCTGGAAGGAGGTGTGACCTTGGGTGAGGCTGACCCCAAGGAGGGCTGACAGCTGAAGGCATCGTCTGGCGGCTTTCCCAATAACTGGGGATTTGGATGGTGCCTCACAGCGTCTGCCACGGAGGCACGGATGACAACGATGCCCAGGCAATAGCCAGAAACGAGGTGCCCACAGCAGGAGCACCTGTCGGGGGTTTCAGCTGGAACCTTCTGTCAGTGCAGGGTGGCATTGAGCTCAGGGCTTGTTCAGTCTGCAAACTCTTCATCGCTCACTCTCCTCTTTTCCCTCGCCTGCTTCCTCGGCTTTAGAGGACAGCTGGTGGCTCTTACGTGCATCAGATCATTTCACGTGCATTACGTCACTCACGGCACGTGCATCATATCATTTAATTTGCGGTGAGGTGAGGGTAATTATTACTCTCACCCCCACATCCAAACTATCAGGAAGTTCTCTCATCATTACCTCCAAACGGAGCCCCAGACTGTTCCTTTCCACCTTCACCACCTCTGCCCTAGTGCGAACCACCACCTCTCTCCTAGCTGCGGACACGGTTTTGATTTTGAACCAAGACGGCTGACAACGAGATGTTGCTGAAGGACGGGTGACAACGTGAAGAGAAAAATCAGACCACTGAAGGAGCCTCAGGCAGAGCACGTGAACTTAAAAAACCTGAGGGAAGCCCAAAACATGACATTTGATCTGAAAAAATCAGCATATGACCTGAAAGTTGAGGATATTCCCTTTTCAGAATAAATTGAGAGACGGGAGACACGGTGGTTAGCATCATGGCCTCTGAGGCCAGAGTGCCTGAGTTTACGTAACCTCAGGCCAGCTTCTCCGTTTCTCTATGCTTCAGTTTCTTTCCCTGTAAAAGAGTGGTAATGATAACAGAACTATTGGGGCGCACGCAAAGTGCTCCTTTGGGGTTCGCCATTGGTATTTCCCCGTGAGCTGCCATCTTGGTCTGCATTCAGCATGGTAGATGTCGCTGTTGGTGCCCCTTCTGGGCCTCATCTGCCTTCGACTCCTGTCTCCAGCACACCATTCCCCACTCCCACTTGGAGCCATTGATCCATTCCACAAATATTTCTTGAGCTCCTACCCATGTATCAGGCCCCAAACTCTTGTTTTATTCTGCATCCCATAAGTATTTCGGCAAATGGACAGGCTACCCTGGGCTTGCTTTTGCCTTGATGACAGGCCCTGTCCTCTGCCATTTCTCGTTCGTGCTCAAAGTCACCCAGATGGAAAGCCAGCTTCCGTCGTGGCCCAGCTACCTCTTGTCCTGCATTTTGGACCTTCAGCTGGTGGCGGAGAATGAGCTTCATGAAGGACCCCATGGACCCTTCCTCTTGGACCCAAGAGGGCTCAGTGGGAGAGAGGGTCCTTGGCAGCTTGGAACCTTGCTGTCTCATGTGGCTGCATTCTCCACATTGACCCTACGTTGGCCAAGGCCTTGTGTACTCCTGGCCTCTGTCTCCTGTGTCTCTCTCGATGTCGGGAAAGGACCTGGAAGGGATGAAGTAAAGGGGTAAACCAGAGAGGACAGAGGGCAGGGCAAGTGGATGAAAGAAGTGAGACCTAGTGAGGCGAGAGGGGCTGAAAAGAAAAAAGTGTGAGAGGACGCTGATGATGACATTTAACATGAATTGACACATTAATGTCTTTTTAAAAAAATTTTAAAAATGTTTTTATTCATTTTTGAGACAGAGACAGAGCATGAGCAGGGGAGGGGCAGAGAGAGAGGGAGACACAGAATCTGAAGCAGGCTCCAGGCTCTGAGCTGTCAGCACAGAGCCCGACGCGGGGCTCGAACTCACAGACTGCGAGATCGTGACCTGAGCTGAAGTCAGACGCTCAACCGACTAAGCCACCCAGGAACCCCACAATGTCTTAATCTGAACAGTAACCCTGCGAGGTTGGTACTGTTACCATTCTTGTTTTCCAGGGGAAGGGACTGAGGCAAAGAGGGTTATGAAACTCACCCAAAGCCTACGACAGAGGTGGTAGAGGTGGCTCCACCCCCTGGGTGGGGAAGGGTGCAAAAGCCCCCAAAGGGCATCCTGAGGAAGGCATGCACTTGGCATGTAGGCAGCGCGCAATGAATAGTGTTGAACGGTTGGTGGTGCAGGGGCATTAGGCCGGGAGGCTGGGGGCTGGCTCTTTACATAAACCCCCGGGGTCTGGCGTCTGCTGGCACCGGCTAGTAGAGCCTCTCGTCTTCCCCACCCAGTAACTCCTCACCTTGGTCAGGGCCCTGCAATCCACCAGCCAGAGGGAACCTGGATTCACCGGCTCTGGGCTGGCACGGCCCACGCCAGCTGTGGAGGGGCTGTGGTGTGGGTACAGCTTGCCATGGGTCATTCCCTCCCCCCGGGACCAGAAGCGAGGCATTTAGCCTCACTTTCCTCAGTCGCAAAATAGGAATGCAGGTCTATCCTCAGGGTCAAGGTGAAGATGAAATTGTATAGGGGCGGAGCCCCGCACGGGGCAGGGAGGGATGCCGTTACTGCGGCCCCTCCTCACCAGCCCTGCTTTGCTGATGGCTGATGAGCTCTTTGCAGTTGACAAAGCTCCATCTGCTCCCATGTCAGCCTGACTCGGATCCTCTCAGTGGGTGGGCAGGCTCTGCAGAACCTTCCTCTGCTTCACAGATGAGCACATTGAAGCCAGGGAGGTCAGAGAGGACAAGGAAGCCTTGTGGAGGTCTCTGGGGGTCTGCAGGGGTGTCAGGAAGAGGGGGGCCCTCTGGGAAGAGGAGGAGGACGTCCGGGAGCCCAGTGTGACCTGTCTTGCTGTCCCCTGCCTCCCTCAGCCTCTGAATCTATCAGTGCGGTTGGGATCTGTTGGCCCATAACTAGTCTCCGTGTCCCTGTCCAGCAGCAGCCTGACCTCGTCCACTTGGAGAAAAACAGGAAGCTGGGCTCTGCCAGGAATCAGAACACGCCCTTCCTCAGCCCTGGGCTGCGAGGACAGTGGGGGAGTCTGGGGGGGCAGGTCACAGGACAGGGTGTGGGGTAGGGGCTCTGCAGGCCAAGCCAGGGTGGCCTAGGCTGGGCTCAGGCTGGGCCTTGCTGAGCTACCCAGGGGCCAAGAGGACGTGGAGAGGTGGGGGGCCAGGAGAAGGAGCTCTCGGCCTTCCTCTCTCCTGTGGGGACAGAATTATGGGGCACCAGGGTCACATATGACTTTTGCCTTCATGGGGCCCTTCTTCTATAAAAAGTTTTAAAAAAGTATATTATACGGCTGTATTAGTGTAAAGAATGTAATTCAAGTGGATTCATGGTTATGTTTTCATGATTATTCATTTTATCTTGTGGTTTGGTTTTATTATTTTTTTAAATGTGTATTTAGTTTTGAGAGAGATGGGAGTGGAACAGAGAGAGAAGGAAAGAGAGAGAATCCCAAGCAGGCTCCATGCTGTCAGTGCAAAGCCCGATATGGGGTTCGAACCCACGAACTGTGAGATCGTGACCCGAACCAAACCCGAAAGTCGGATGCTTAACCACCTGAGTCACCCAGGCACGCCTATCTTGTGGTTTTAAAAGAAATTAAAATGGAAACATTTTCCTGGGCCTCTAAAAGTATCATGGGCCCTGTACCTAATGGTTAGGTCAGCCCTGTGGGGGAAACTCCTAGCACTTTCCTGTCCCGGAGAAGCCAATTCCCTGCCCCCCCTCCCCCCCCTCCCCCCGCCCCACCCTATGGCCTCAAAGCACAGGGATTAGAGATCAGATGGGAATGCTTGGCTCAGCCTGGAAACAGAACCTCAGTTTCCTCTTCTGTAGAATGGGAGAATGAGAGTGTCTGCCTCTGGATGCTCTTATGAGATAATCTTGTGAGAAGTGTCTGGCCCAGGGCCTGCCCTGAGGGAACCCCGCTGTTTTCCTTACTGGCAATATAGATAAGGCACCTACTGGGTGCAGAAGCCGGGACAGATGTGGCTTAAGGGAACACCTGCTATTTTATATAAGAGCTCAGGGTCATCTTTAATTTTTAACTTTTTGTTGGAAAACAATTTACTGTCTTTAACATTTTTTTAATGCTTATTTGTTTTTGAGAGGCAGAGAGAGAGAGAGAGAGAGACAGAGCGTGAGCAGGGGAGGGGCAGACAGAGAGGGAGACAGAATCCGAAGCAGGCTCCAGGCTGTGAGCTGTCAGCACAGAGACCGATGCGGGGTTCGAACTCACGAACCGTAAGACCATGACCTGGGCTGAAGTCGGACGCTTAACCGACTGAGCCACCCAGGAGCTCCAACTATCTTTAAATATACGTAACGCCACCAACAGAAGAATGGTGATAATCAGCTGGTATTCATGTTTGATTCTAGTAAAGAAGATTTAGGCCCAGGCTGGAGTCCCAGCCATGAATATTAGTTAAGTACAAAAACTGACCAGTGTGTTGTGGACAGAGAACTCATTTTTAAAGACCTTGAAGGAGAGCCTGAATTTCCAGCTGGCAGAGATTGTTTGGGGTGAGGTTTTCATTTCTCTGATGTTTCTGATTAAAACCTCCCAGCTTCTCTGGCTGAGTTAGGTCACTCTGGTCACTCGGCATTTCGGTATTTCCTGAGAATCGGAGCCGGGGCTGGCTAACAAATGGGCTCCTCGGCCCGTGACCCAGGGGCTCTGTGGGCTGGTGGCCTGAGATCCTGCTGTTCTCGCCCCTCCTTTGCGGGGGGGTGGGGGATGGGAGAGGACAGGTCATCCAGCTGGTAGGTGCTGAGACCCAGAGTGAGTCCACTTACCGGGGGGTTGTCTCTTAATGACCCAAAGCCGGTCCTGTCACTGTTCTGCCCTGAAACCCACAGGGACCTTCTCTGGCTCTCCCAGGAGAGGGGGGAGGCCCCTGCCCCTGGCCTGCTGGAAGCAGCCTGGATCTTTCTCAGGACCCACTTTCTCACTTCCGGCCACTTGGGCCCCCAGTGAAAGCAGCCCCTCCCCTGCTCCCGACTCGGGCCACCTGTTGGCCTCCTTCACAGCCTCGGCCTCTGGAAACGACCCGTTTCCATGCACGAGTGTTGGAATAGAGTCTTCGAATAGAGTCCATCTGGCCCACTGGGTTGTAAGCTCCCGGAGGGCCAGGCCTCACCCTCACTCCCCACTCCACCCCCAGCCCACAAGAGGCACCCAGGAGATACCGGTCAAAGCCATCGTTACAGTTAAGCATACAGTATTAATCCATACAACAATGACTTCAAAAATACTTCCAGGAAGATAAGCTTAGGAGCCGCACAGACCTGCGTTTCCGTGCTATCTAAGCAAGTCTCAGCTTTGTCATCTTCAAAGTGCAGACAAGAATCGCACCTGGCCTGTTGGGCAGCCGGGGGGAAGTGAGGCCACGCACAGAGAGCACCCAGTGGAACGCCTGGCCGGGCAGAGCTCGCCTTGGCCAACGCAAGCCGCTGTGATGACGATTCCCTCTGGCGACAGGGATGGGCGAAGGTGAGGAGGGCCCAGGACCTCCTGTACAAGATCACACGGCCTTGTCTCCATTGAGGGTGGGCATCCATCATCGCACCACAGCTGTTCTGCCCCTCCGTTGGCATCATCTGATGTGCAATCGTTTTACCGCTTTGGTTCCCAAACTTGGCCGTATGTCGGACTCAAAGGGGAGTTTAATAGAAATAAAAATAAAAATAAAAAATCACCAGGCCTGAATTCAGTCTTGGAGAGTGTAGTGTAATTGATCCGGGGTGTGGCCTGGACCTCAGGACTTTTATTTCTTTATTTATTTTTGGACCTCAGGACTTTTAAAAGGACCCCAGGTCATTCTCCTGTGTAGCCAAGGGTGAGAACTGCGGCCTGGCCCCACGTGTGACTTTAGGGTCCTCTGCCCTCCTGCCACTCCCTTCCCACCAGCCTGAAATTCATCTGGCACAGGGGCTTTCACAGCACAATAAAGATAAATGGCTTCAAAATGCTGATGACTTGGCACCTGTTGGGATGAGCACCGGGCATTGTATGGAAACCAACTTGACAATAAATTTCATATAAAAAAACCACAGATGACTGATTGAGGAGAGGAAATGGCCGAATGTCTTTCCTACACAGGCTCAGATTTTTCTCTGCCTTCCTGGCAGGGAGGGGATGAGAGCAGAGGAGCTGGGTCCTGGGATTGGGAAGGAAAAGGGAGACAGGATCCGGTGTCTGGAGACCTACGTCCTAAGCTTTGCCACTTTGTAAATATGGACAAATCAGCTGTCTCTCCCACCTGACATCTCAGTTCCCTGCTCCGTGAAATGACATCTGTTTGAGAGCCCACATCCTAAAGCTAGGACCAATTCCACCATCCCTAAGAACCAGCCTTCCCGCAATCCTGAAGCCTGCATGCAGATTCCCTGGCCCCTCGCTTGCCCTGCTTTCTGAAGTTTATTTGTTTAGCGCAATCGCGTTATTATAAAGCCTAATTCCCAGAAGACATCACTGTAATTTTGAGGTTATGAAGCAACTCTAAGGTAACTTGGGAGGTGTTGACAAGCAGAGGTCATGGGGGAATCAGCTTTTTATTGCATAGAAGAAAATCTTCTATAATCAGCTGGAGGCTTATCTTCAGTTGGATGTTGCCTAAGAGTGCAAATGTTTCCTCTCTTAGCAGATCAATGTGGAGCCACTGTAATAACTTAAAAATAAATGTGTTTTAATCTTTATTTATTTTTGAGAGAGAGACAGAGTGTGAGCAGGGGAGGAGCTGAGGGGAGGGAGACACAGAATCCGAAGCAGGCTCCAGGCTCCGAGCTGTCAGCCCAGAGCCCGACGCGGGGCTCAAACTCACAGATGGCGAGATCATGACCTGAGCCAAATTTGGTGGCTTAACCGACTGAGTCACCCAGGCGCCCCTGTAATAACTTTTTTTACACTATTTTTTTTTTTTAATGGAATCCTGTTCCTGTTCCTGTGGTCGCCAACTAATGGACGAGATTTTATAGTTCTTAGGAGAAAGAAATGGAAATTCTCAGGAAGACACAGGAGACATAGAAAGTCCTTCTAATTAGACACAGGAATGAGGAGGGTTGAGGTAGGGGAATGTCCTGGAACCAGCCTGAAGGGCGGGCCCGGGAAGTGTCCCCGGGCAACTGCTTTTGGCTTTCAGACTTTTTTTTTTTTTTTTCCAAGCTCAGAGCCTCCCAGCTACAGAGCCCCATCAGGCCACAATGATTACACAAATCACAAACATCTAGTGCCAGCCCCATCAGGCCCGAGCCCAACTTTTTTTGAATAGTAGCACTTGCACATTTGAGGTCAAGCTCTGTTGCAAACGGAGAGGAAGGGTATTTGGGAAAGGACAGACTTTTTCCAGAAAATCTCTGGCACCCAGCCCCCTTCCCCCAATTCGGCTTTGGGAGCATGTCCAAAGCAAGGCATCGCCAGAAGACTGCTCAGATCCTAGAGAAACTTTCTAGGTGAAATCCACGCAATCATGTCAAGATGTGTGTCGGCTTAGTCCCCTCGTGCCTGATACTGGTTAGACGTGCAAGTGGGGGCTGGGAGGTAAGTAAACTTGGCATTATCCCTGTGTTCTCCTTTGAAGGAGTTGAATAATTCTGTGTTCCAGGCATGGTGGATTCAGAGGTGAGGAAGATCTGCCCCTACTATGGAGGGGTTCACAGTCCACGGGGGGGGGGGGAGGGGAGACAGACCACAGGTCTGGCTTGACTATCCTGCTGCCCTAGGGCTGGACCCCACCTGGGCAGACCCTGGCTCTTGGCCCCACTCACTGTGGTCACTATACCTCTGCTGTGCTATTCCTTGCCCCCCACCCCATATCCCACTGGCTGCCTGACGGGCTAGCTGGTTGACCTAGCTGCCAGATAATAACACATCTTGATTCCTGAGTTGGTTGGTACCTCCTGAGATATTGCTGTTGAGGCAAATGCCCAACTCATCTAACCCTCATCGAAGCCCCGACAGACCAGCTGCAGGCCAGAGGGGAGAGTACTCAGCACAAACCTCCATGAGAGCTCAGAGAAACATTTGAACAATTCTGGGGGCAGTGTTTCCCAAAGTGTGCTCTGAGAAACAGCGATCCGATGCGGTGTTCCTCCGAAACGAAAAGATTTTGTGGACAAATAAGTTTGGGAAACAGCGCGTGCTCTAGATTCCCCCTCAGACGTTGAACACACAGAAGGCTCTGAGACTCCTGTATGAAAAAACATGACTTTTCTAGCCCATCCCCTGGGGCTACTCAGCTGTGTCAGTGTTCCTTAAAGTGAAATGAGAGGGCACTCATCCCAAAATCTCTTGGGGGTGCTTGTTGGAAATAGACAATCCCCGGCCCTGCTGCAGACTTTCTGAGTCAGAATCTCTGGAGCCATGACCCAGGAATCTGCTTTGAACAAGTTCCCAGCTAATTGTGATGCATGCTTAGGCCGAGAACCCCAGATAAACCTTCCCCGGCCTTGGTTTTTTCTCAGAGTGTTGTAAAGATCCAGAGATAAGCTCGAGCAAAAGAGTAGTCAGAAAGAAACTACACACTTCCCAATTCATTCTATGGGGCCAGCGTTACCCTGATAGCAAAACCAAGCAAAATTCAGTACAAGCAGAGAAAACCGGAGACCAATAAAAATAATGACTGTAGGTGTAAAAATCCTCAACAAAATACTAGCAAACCAAACCCAGCAACATATCCGAAGGATTACACATCATGATCAAGTGGGATTTATCCTAGACATGCGACAATGGTTTAACATCTGTTACATCAGTAAATGTAATATAGCATAACGGCAGAACCACTGGAACAAAGAAATGGCCCAGTAGTTGGACGTGCATGCGGGGTCAAGGAGGAGATTGAAAAAATGGAAGATAGTAGAGACAAATGAAATGATCCGATTCGGGGGCACCTGGGTGGCTCAGTCGGTTAAGTGTCCGACTTCGGCCCAGGTCATGATCTCACAGTCCGTGAGTTTGAGCCCCGCGTCAGGCTCTGTGGTGACGGCTTAGAGCCTGGAGCCTACTTGGGATTCTCTGTCTCCCTCTCTCTCTGCCCCTCCCCTGCTCGTGCTCTGTCTCTCTCTGTCTCAAAAATAAATAAAATATTTTTTAAAAATTAAAAAAAAAGAAATGATTCAGAGGAGGAATTGCCGGTGCCAGAAAGGACAGAACTTCTCAGGAGTCCAGTTCCTCTCAGGCGAGAGGAAATGGCATCTGCCTCATGTGGGGCAAATGGTCTTGGAGAGGAGCAGGGACACCCTTCCAACTGTGGTAAGGAGAAAGAGAACATGGTACAGGTGGGGAGGTGGGAAGGGGAGGGTCCTTCTATTTCTTTTTAAAGTTTATTTTTGTTTATTTTGAGAGAGAGAGAGAAAGAGAGAGAGAGAGAGAACACGTGCAAGGGGGAGAGGGGCAGAGAGAGAGAGAGAATCCTAAGCAGGTTCTCCACTGTCGGCACAGAGCTCGACGCGGCGCTTGATATCATAAAATGTGAGATCATGACCTGAGCCGAAATCAAGAGTCGGATGCTTAACTGACTAAGCCACCCAGGCGCCCCAGATTGCTTTCTAATTTTCTAATTGCAGTTGTCTCCTTGCCTTCTTTCTTCCTCCCTTCCTCACTCCCTCTTCCTTTCTCCCTCCCTTCCTTGTTCTTCCTTCCTTCCTTCCTTCCTTCCCCTTCCTTCCTTCCTTCCTTCCTTCCTTCAAGCATTCATTGAGCACCTAATGCACACTATGACACTGTTCTAGGTGCTGAAGTTATAGCAATCAACAATTTGTTTTGCCTTTCTTCAGAAAACATTTTATTAAGAAACATGTCAAACATACAGAAAATTTGAAAGAATTTTATGTGAGCACTCATATGCCAACTAGATTCTACAGTTAACATTTTGCTCTATTGGTTTAATCATGTTTCCATACATCTCTCTCCATCCATCTACCCACCCACCCACTCATCCACCAATTTTCCATCTTTTTATTGTTTTGAATCATTTCAAAGAAAGTTGTAGACACCAGTATATTTTACCCCTAAACACTTAATCAGGATATATACAATTCAGTAGACTTCAACGTTTGTTTATCTTTTTTAGGTAAATAAAATTTATTAAAAACATTTTTTATGTATATTTATTTTTGAGACAGAGAGAGAGATAGAGTAGGGGAGGGGCAGAGAGAGAGAGAGAGAGACAGAGAGACACAGAATCCAAAGCAGGCTCCAGGCTTTGAGCTGTCAGCACAGAGCCCGACGCAGGGCTCGAACTCACAGACCGTGAGACCATGACCTGAGCTGAAGTCGGAGGCTTAACCGACTGAGCCACCCAGGGGCCCCTAAGGTAAAATTTATATACAAGAATTGCACAGATCTTAATTATACCTGAATCTCAAGTATGAGTGAATTTTGACAAATGCCTATACTTATAGAAGTCAAACCCATATCAAAATATAGTACATCATCATCATCCCAGAAAATTCCCCATGTTTCCTCCTAGTCTCTTCTTACCCCTACCCAGGTAACCATCATTCTAATATTTTCACCAGAGATTAGCTTTACCTATTCTAGGATTTCATATGAGTCAAATTGTATTATATGTATTTTTGTATGTCTAGCTTCCGTCTGTCAGCACAATGGGAGAATCGTTCACGGTGCTACATGTGTAGGTAGTTAATTCTTCTCATTGCTAAGTAAATACCATTATATGATTATACCAGAAGAATTATTTATTCTTCTGTTATAGCCATCAGACTTGTTTCTAGTTTGTAGCCATTAAGAATAAAGCAACTCTGGGGCGCCTGGGTGGCCCAGTTGGTTAAGCATCCAACTTCAGCTCAGGTCATGATCTCGTGGTTTGAGTTCGAGCCCCACATCAAGCTCTGTGCGGACAGCTCAGAGCCTGGAGCCTGCTTCAGATTCTGTGTCTTCCCCTCTCTCTGCCCCTCCCCTGCTCATGCTCCTTCTCTGCCTCTCAATAATGAATAAACGTTTAAAAAAAAAAAAAGAAGAAGAAACCAGCTCTGAACATTCTTGTGGGCATATTTTGTGTGTGTGTGGACATATGTTTTCCTTTCTCTTAAGTGAATACCTAGACGTAGAATTGCTGGGATAGGTTTTGTTTTAAGAAACTACCAGATTTTTATCCCAAGTGCTGAAGTTATGCGATTTTACA
Source organism: Herpailurus yagouaroundi (assembly GCF_014898765.1). Taxonomy (NCBI): domain Eukaryota; kingdom Metazoa; phylum Chordata; class Mammalia; order Carnivora; family Felidae; genus Herpailurus; species Herpailurus yagouaroundi. The sequence continues at coordinate 18,456,141 of NW_024412420.1, forward strand.
TTCCTTCTAGCGATGTGCGAGAGTTCTGATTGTTCCACATCCTTGCCAGCGTTTGATGCTATCAGTCTTTAATTTTAGCTATTCTGGTAGGTGTATAGCTGGCGTCCCATTGTGGTTTTATTCTGCATATTCCTAATGACTAATGATGTTAAGCATTTTTTCCAATGCTTCTTGGCCCTCTGAATATTTCCCTTTGTGAAGTTTTTTTCAAATCTTTTGTCTATTTTAAAAATTGTGTTCTCTATCTTTTTATTAGGGAGTGGCAGGGGTTCTTTATATATTCTGTGTACATGTCCTCTGTCAGATATATTTTGCAAATATTTTTCTTCCAGTCTGAGGCTTGCTATCATTTTCTTAATGGTGTATTTTTTATTTTGATGAAGTATAATTTCTCAATCTTTTCAAAATAGTTGTTTTCTGTGTTCCATTTTAAGATGTCTTTGTCTACCGCTAAGTCTCAAAGATAGTCTCCTACATTTTCTTCTAGAAGTTTTATGATTTTAGCTGCTTCTGAATGAGGTCGATCATTCATTTAAAATCAGTTTCTGTGACTGGTGTGAAGGAGGAGTTGAAGTTTCTTTTTTTTCCATGTGGATAGCCGGTTCTAGCATCGTTTGTTGAAAAAACTTTCGGGGCGCCCGGGTGGCTCAGTTGGTTAAGTGGCCGACTTCAGCTCAGGTCATAATCTTGCAGTTCATGAGTTCCAGCCCTGCGTTGGGCTCCGTGCTGACAGCTCAGAGCCTGGACCCTGCCTCGGATTCTGTGTCTCCCTCTCTCTCTGCCCCTCTTCCATTCACACTCTGTCTCTCTAAAAAATGAACAAACATTAAAAAATTTAAAAAAAGACAGAGAAAAGAAAAACCTTCCCCTTTCCATTGAAATGCTTTGGTGATTGTATAACGAAATCAAATGACTATTTAAGTGTTGGCTTGTTTCCGGGCTCTATCTTCTATTCCATGGATCTCTTTGTTTGTCACCGTGATCGTGCTGCAATGCCTCAGTTTCTCTAGTCTTCTACTAAATCAGGAAGTCAGGTAAGGTAAACTCTTTCATTTTGTTGTTTTTCAAGAAGCTTTGAATATTTCAGGTCCTTGGCTTTCCATAAAAAATTTCAGGTCTGGGGCACCTGGGTGGCTCAGTCGGTTGAGTGCCTGACTTTGGCTCAGGTCATGATTTCACAGTTCATGGGTTCAGGCCCCGCATTGGGTTTTGTGCTGACAGCTCAGAGCCTGGAGCCTGCTTCAGATTCTGTGTCTCTCTATCCCTCCTCTGCTTGTGCTCTCTCTTTCAAAAAAAAAAAAATTAAAAAATTAAAAAAATTTTTGAAAAAGTTTTCGGGTCAACATGTCAACTTCTACAAAAGAATCTGCTGGAATTGTGCTTGAAATTGGGTTGCCTCTAAAGATCATGTTGAAGGGGACAGACATCCCAATATTGATACTCAACATTGAGCCCTTGCCAATCCATGAACCATGAATGGATGTCTCCATTTCTCTAGGTCTTCTTGAATTTTGAATTTCTTTTAGCAATATTTTGTAGTCCTCGGCGCACAGGCCTTAGGCATCTTTTGTGGAACTTACTCCAAAGTATTTTGTGTGTGTGCATGCGTGTGTGTGTGTGTGTGTGTGTGTTTAATGCTGTTGTAAAGGAAAGTTTTTCAAATTTCATTTTCTAGCGCCGGCAACGGAGCCGAAAGCCAGAACAGCGACGGGAGGGACAGACCTTCAGGAGGCCCTAAGTGTGGGGAAGTGACCGGGAGAGGTGTCACTTGTTTGCTGGCAACTGCGGAGGATCTGAGAGGGTGGGAAGCTCGAGGCGCGTGTGGGAGTGGGTCGGATACACAACACGGCACGGAAGACTGGCTTCCTTTCTCTGTCCTGTTCCTAAGAAGGGAAGTCCTTCCTCAACAGCCCTCCTAGGAGAGGAAGGGCAGGCCAGTGCCAAAACTGGGGCCTCAGGAAAGGGCTCCTGTGCCTCCCTCCCCAACCTTCCGAGCTGCTAAGCTGCCTTATCCACCCAGCTCCGCAGAGGGGTGGGGGGCTATCACCCTGGCCTGGGAGGAGCGCGGCCCCCGGTGGACAGATAAGCCGGCCTCAGTAGCACATTCTGCCCTCTCTATGAGAAGCCACCGTGGCCTCTGGTCCTTACCCGGCCTGCAGGGAGGAGAGGGAGGCAGAAACACCTGGGATTCCTCGGTTCAGAAGATCACAGCCACGCTCCTGGGCTGGCCTTCAGCTCGCCCCCCACCTACTGTCACTCCCCCCAGGGGTTCCCTGGCCCCATTCCTTCCCCACCCAGGGAACCAACTGCCCACGCCTCTTGCAAGGGCCAAAACCTCCACATCATGCTCTAAGGAAAGATTCTCAAGAAGCAGGAAAGGACAAACCAAGACTCCACCCATCCTGGATTCTGTCCATATTCCATCAGGAAGGGTGTGCGAGGGGAGGGAGGGGGGAAGGCACAGGGGCTGCCCCGTTGCTAGGCAGAAGGAATGTGGGGGGCAGTGGGCGTGCAAAGGGGGGCCGTCACCCCTCTGTACTCCCCACGATGCCCCCCACGCCCCTTCAAGGAAAGGTGTACCTACCTACCGTGCTTGAAGACAATGCTAACCGCAAGGCACCTGAGTGGCTCACTTGGTTAAGCTTGTGACTTCAGCTCGGGTCATGATCTCACAGTTTTGTGAGTTCGAGCGTCGAGTCGGGCTCTGCGCTGACAGTGCGGAGCCTGCTTGGGATTCTCTCTCTCCCTCTCTCTCTGCCCTGCCCCCCACGCATGCTTTCTCTCTCTCTCTCTCAAAATAAACAAACTTCAAGAAAGTTCTTAAAAAAAACAAACAACAGACGACGCTAGTTGCTATGACAATAAATCTCACAGATACGTTGTGTTTCTTTCTCACTCGCATACCGGTTCACGGCAGCTGATCCTGGACTGCGGGCGGCTTTCCCGTCCAATGCAGTGATTTAGAGATCAGGCCTTTTGCATTTTGAGGCTCTACCACCCGTTGGTCTATCATCCTCGCGCCCATCCAGTGGGAGGGGAAAGGAACCCCGTGGGAAGCATAACCTCTCGGCAAAGGCCTTGGTACAGAGGCGACGTGCTTTACCTTTGCTCGTGTTCCATTGGCAAGGACCTGTCAGGGGGCCACAGTTAGATGCCAGGGAGCCTGGAAAATGTGCCCCCTGGCTCAGCAGCTGGTTCCCAACGACAAGTGTCACTAACTAGAAAGAAGGGTTTGGATTTTGGCGTCCCTGCCACTGAGCCCTGCTGAATTTTAACCAGTCCTGTGAGCTTGCCCTGTAAACTGTAGAGGGCTGTTTGGAGGTGACAGACCCCATCCCCAGCCTGGGCGTCTCCTGGTTTTCCTCTGTTTCTGAAGTTGCTTTCCACCTCACTCAGCCACTGCTCCCTCCCCAGTTCCCCCTCCTTCTAGACACTTGCTTAAATCTGGCCTCTTCCAAGAAGCTTTTCGGGGATCTTAATACCCACACTGAGGTCTTCCATTGTCTGGGTGTCCTGTTTGCCATAAACAGGAGCAGGAGCAATGTTTGGGGGGCAGATCCCCCCTTTCCCATCTGCTCACAATGTTTGGAACTCTCTCAACTGAGGACCAAGGCTTTCTCCCCACAACTAACACCAAGGTGTTGGATACACGCGCCTTGGGAGACAGGCAGCATTCTCACACGCTGCGGGTCCTTACAGACCCTTCTAGAGGGGAGGGAAGGAGACCAGGGCACTCTGGCCTTAGCTGAGAGGGCATGGCCAGCCGCAGGCCTGGTGTCTCTTGCGTTCTTGCTGTCTCGGCTAGATTTTTCGATCATAGGTTCGGCCTCTTCAACTTTTCCTAAGCAAAGTGAGACTCATTAAATAGTGTGTGTTTGTTAGCACTTACCATGTGTCAGGCATTGCTAAGTACTTTTTATGAGCACTATCCGATTAATCTTCTCAACCACCTAATGAGGTAGGGACTTTCATTTTATCCCTGTTTTGCAGATGAGAAAAGCAGGGCTCAGAGAAATGAACATTCCCAAGGTCACCTAGCCAATGATTGGAGGAGGTTGTGTTCGAACCGGGATAGCCAACTTCAAAGTCTGCTAATCCCTCTGTGCCTCTGTGTCCCTATTCCCTGGGACACCCAGTGCGACAAAGGCACTCGACACTCACTGGATAGCCATGTGCTTCTCCACGCTTCCCAGCCTTCCTTGCAGTTGGGTTGGGGCCGAGTGACTAACTCTGATCGGTGGGCTGTGAATGGAAGGGACACATGTCATTTCTGGACCAAAGCATTTAAGTGCTGGTACCCGACCTTCCGGTTTGCTCTTTCCCATTAGTGGTGACTACAGAGGCCATGGCTGGAAAGGGAGGAGCCACCAGAAGGAGGCCGTCTGGATCAGCCGGCCACTGTGCAGAGGACAGCTGACCTGGGGAGCTGTCCAACCTGCAGGAGCTTTGTGTGAATGAGACTCACACCTCTGTTGTGTTATAGCCCTGAGATTTGGAGGCTGATTTGTTTCTGCAGCTTACTAGGGCCTCTCTTGACTGATAACACGAGAACAGGACACCAAACGCATCCCTGTTGCACCCGGTTGGCTATGGACAACGTAGAGTCCCTCGGACACTTTGTTTCAAGAATCCCAGACTAAGAATGGGACTGTGGCGACTGTCCTGAGCCAAGTTGCCAGAAACAGATGGGAGGATACTGAAGGTCTCCCTGAGCCCCTGGGCAGTAGGGACCCCTTGAGCCCGGACTCTTGTTCCGGTGCCTCCTTCTCCCGAGATCAGGCACCCTCCCTGTTGCTGGTTTCCCAAGCCGTTTGGTTTTTGGCACAGCCCCTCAGTCTCCACCCCCAACACGGCTTCCAGAAGCTGAGGTCCAGATGCCACTGGCTGCTGTCCAGATGCTGGTCAGGGTGCCTGGAAGTCTCTCTGAGCCTCACGTTGTGTCTTAAATGTATCCATGTGGACACAGAGCTTTTGCAATCTGGGCAAATCAGAGCTTTCTGGCCTCTGCTGATTCTGGAGCCACTGGCTGGGTGTGGCCAGCAGGAAGCCCAGGGTAGGGCTATATATAGCCAGGTCAGGCCTGGGGAGAAGGTGAGAGTCTCAGGACCCTGGGCTGGCCCCTGCCTGGGCCAGGACAGCGAGAGCGTTCACAGTTCTCGGATCCAGACACACAGGCTGGCCCTGTGCGTGGTGGTGGGGAAGCACAAAGGCAAGAGGTTGTGGTCCCTGCTTTCTTTTTTTTTTCTTTTTTTTTTTTTTTAATTTTTTTTTTCAACGTTTATTTATTTTTGGGACAGAGAGAGACAGAGCATGAACGGGGGAGGAGCAGAGAGAGAGGGAGACACAGAATCGGAAACAGGCTCCAGGCTCTGAGCCATCAGCCCAGAGCCTGATGCGGGGCTCGAACTCACGGACCGCAAGATCGTGACCTGGCTGAAGTCAGGTGCTTAACCGACTGCGCCACCCAGGCGCCCCAATGTGGTCCCTGCTTTCTAAGAGCTTCCATTCTGTAGGCTCAAGTAGGACATTAGCTACAGAAAAACACAACACAGGGGAGTATATCCGTCAGGGATTCTCGGTTACAAGCAGCTGGACGTCTAGAGAGAAAAGGTTGTGTCTCACCTCCGAAAGTAACTCAGATTCAAAACGTTATTCTCTGAAACGATGTGTCGATGTGTGTATGCCAAAATTAACAGTGACTCTTTAGATTTTCTGACTGCAAAATTCTAAGGACGTTTATCAAGGCTGAGAGCTTTTCTTTTCTCCTTTTGTTGGTCCCCGAAGTTAACTGCTACTTTAAGTCGATGCTTGACTTATCCACAGTGAACCAATCTCAAAAAAGGAATATTCCGTCCCCACGTCTGAAAAAATTCCAGCTTCAGGCTTGGCTGAATCCCAATCCTTGTATGCCATCTGCCTGGCTCTGCTTTTCTTTGTTTTAGCTTTGCTCTTGAAGCTCGTACTCCTGGGACTATATTCTGTGCTTATCAGTCTCACCCCAAAGAACGGGCCCATCTCCTGGTCATACCAGGAAAGCCCTGATTTAACTGACTCTGGGTCACAGGCCCAACCCTGAATGAATCTCTGTAGTGGCTGGAGATGGGGGTGGGGGTGGGGGTGGGGGTAGCCGAAGAGAAGATGTGACCGGATCCCTCTCTGGATCCTGGGGTGCAGTCAGCTTCTTCTGGGTCACATGACTGAAGGTGGGGGAAGATTGGGCTATTACGATCAGAAGGGCGATGAAAGCTGGGTGGAGTAAGGGTCAGTGCCTGCTGCTGGTGGGACAATGAAACGCGCCCTCAGAAAGGTATGAACCAAAGACTGTGGGAGTTCAGAGGAGGGAGATGTCATTTCCAGTTAAGGGGATCACGGAAGGCTTCATGGAGGAGGAAGCATCTGGGCTGGGCCTTGAAGGATGACTGCAGTTTGAATGGTAGATCTGGGGAGATGGGGAGGAAAGAATATCCTGGGCAGAGGGAACAATGTGGGCAAAAACCTAGAGATAAACACAGAGAGTAGCAAAGTCTGAAACAGTATGAGGAAAGGCCTTGAATGCCGGATCAAGGGGTATGGATTGAATATGGGAGGCATTCATGCATGGTTCTGGAGCCAAGGATGGGGGTGCTCATCAGATGTGAGCTCCTGAGAACTGGTACTGTTTGCCAGAGGGTCTGGACCCTCTGTTCCTCCCCATCCCCCTGGGTGCCCACAGTTCCCTCCTCCACTGGTTCAGCTCAGACAAGGCTGGAGCTTTCCAATAGAAATGTTCACAGGGCACCTGGGTGGGTTGGTTGGTTAAGCATCCAACTCTTAGTTTCGGCTCAGGTCATGATCTCACGGTTTGAGGGTTCAAGCCCCACACTGGGCTCTGTGTTGACAGTGCAGAATCTGCTTGGGATTCTCTCTCTCCCTCTCTGTCTACCCCTCCCCTGCTCATACTCTATCTCTCTCTCTCTCTCTCAAAATAAATAAATAAATAAACTTAAAAAGAAAAAAAAGAAATGCTCACTGAGAGGGGTGCCTGGATAACTCAGTCAGTTAAGTGTCTGACTTCAGCTCAGGTCACGATCTCATGGTTCATGAGTTCAAGCCCCGCATCAGGCTCTCCACTGTCAGTGCAGAGCCCGCTTTGGGTTCTCTGTCTCCCTTTCTCTCTGCCCCTACCCTGCTCGCTCTCACTCTCTCCCTCAAAAATAAATAAACTTTTAAAAAAAGACATGCTCACTGAGAAACAGGGAGAGTGAAAGTACCAAATGCGATGACAGAGCTTAGCTTTGTCCTTCCGAAGTACCGAAAGCCTGAGTACCTTTGACATCTTCCCTTACTCTGGGCTTAATTTCCTCTCTCCCACCCTGGGGGCTGAGCCCGAGGTGGGGTAGGTAAAGCGCAGAGGTGTCCACTCTCTGGGTCCCTCCGGCTCTCCAGCATCCATTTCCTGCCTTACCCCTCTCCTGCCCGCAATAGTACTTGTTCTGCAGTTGCCCTGGCTCAGGGCAAGGGGGTTACCCTCAATTCTCACCCCCCATTTCCTCCCCTGACACTGCCCCCATTTTATCACTCAGAGATATCTCCGAGATGTCTGCCAAGAACCAGAGGAAGATTAGCCGAAGCGCCTCCAGTAGGGCCAAGGACCAGTCAAAGGTGTGAGCTTTGGAGTTAGTCAACCTGTGTTTGAATTTTGCCTCTGTGTCTTAAGGACCAGATGCATAACCTTCCCAAGCTTCTGTTTCCTCTTGGGCAAAGTGGAACGACTAAGCTCAGCCTCACAAGTATGATGGGAGGATTAAATGGGGCCCTGCATGTTTTATCCAGGCACACGGTACATCTACAGTAAATGGTGACAATGACGATAGTGGAGACGAGGAAGAGGAAAGAACCAACCAAGGAGAGAGGAAGGACCAGCAGAGTCCCTTGGAGCTCTGAGCTTAGCATGACGCCATGGACAGAGTGCAGGGGCCGAGGGCAGCATGAACCCCAAACCAAGCTCCTGGACTTTGAGCTCTTCTGGCCCTGCTGGGCTCAGGGAATGCCCAAGGGAACATCAAATCATCCAGCCTGGAGCTCCCCAAATTAAGGGAGGCGTCCTGCCATAGGGCCCTGAAAAGTCACACTGTGCCAAAATGCCCCGGGGGGCGGGGGGGGGGGAACAAAATGCCCCTGAGCCCCAGATTCCCCCACAAATTTGGGGGCAATGTTCGGGGTTTTTGGCCCCCCCCCCCCCCCCCCCCCCCAGCTTCCAGAAGATCAGGCTTTCAACAGGGTTTCTACAAAGCTCAGGATGGCTGGAACAGGCCGGAAGGATGGGGTGAGGCTGGCCAGGAGGAGGATAAAGGCTCAAACCAGTGGTCACCAAGCTTTTCTGATCCCCTCTCAGGAAAATAATTTGAGAAAATTTCCCCCCACATGTGTTTATTTACTGAGGAACACATACTATTACACTAATATACTATGCCCACTATAAAATTATATATAAATAGAACATTTTTTTTAATTTTAATGTTTATTTATTTTTGAGAGACAGAGAGCAACAGAGCACAAGCAGGGGAGGGGCAGAGAGAGAGGGAGACGCAGAATCGGAAGCAGGCTCCAGGCTCGGAGCTGTCAGCACAGAGCCCGAAGTGGGGCTCGAACCCGCGAACTGTGAGATCATGACCTGAGCTGAAGTTGGACGCTTAACTGACGTCCAACTGGCTCACCCACACAACGGATCGCTACAGAGCTACAAAAAAGAATGAAGTCTTGTATGCCCATAATAAGAAGAGAACTAGATTTGAAAACAGATACAATTTTGAATAGACATTTTATCAGAGAAGGTATATGAATGGTCCATAAGCACATGGAAATGCTCCATGTCGTTTACCATTAGGGAAATGCAAATTAAAACCACACAAGATACCCCTTCGCACCCTCTGGCAGGGCTGGAATTAAAAAAGATTGTAACAAGTGTTCAGGCATGCTCACACATTGCTGGGGAGAATGTAAAATAGTGCCCTGCTTTGGAAAAAAAGCTTCACAGTTTCTTAAAAAGCTAAACCCATCCCAACCACATGAGCCAACCATTCTCCCAGGGGTCTGCCCGAGAGGATTAAAAACGTGGGCACCCCAAAGGCCTGTCCGCGAATGCTCATAGCAGCATTATGCACACGATAAACCCCTGTGAACGTCCGACGAGGCATCAATTTGTGAATGGACAAACACAATGTGAAATGCCCATGCAATGGAATACTGCTCAGGAGCAAACGCATGAAACCCGCTGCAACACGGACAAACCTCAAAGACCCGAGGCCCAGTGAAAGAAACCAGACACAAACGACCACATGTTGTATGATCCGTTCAGGAGAAATTTCCAGGGAAGGCCAGCCCTCGAGACAGGAAGCAGCTCAGTGGTTAGCGGGGTGGGGTGGGGGTGGGGGTGGGGATTAAACTCCAAAAGACCCCAGAAGCTTTACGGATGATGGAAGTGTTCTAAAACCCATTGTGCTCAAGGCTGCACAAGCCTGTAAATTTACTGAAAATCATTGCACCGTGCCCTAACAACGGATGAATTTCGTGCAAAATCTATCAGGAAAGCTGTTTTTCGTATGTGCGCTCCCAAAGCGAGCACAGTGGAGCTATTTTTAAAAGCACAAAACGAGGAAGCTCTTTAAGCATCCGTAGAGAAAGGTCTCCAAGATGTGTCGGTTGGTAAGTGGAAAAAGCCAGGTGCGAGTATACCGCTGTTGACGCCTTTTGAAAAAGAAAAGGGGTGCATAGATGGGTTGTGTTCACATTTGTATTTCTACATTTCCACACAGACACGCCGCATGGAATTGCCCGCGTCTCATAGCCTCTGTCTGGGAGGAGACAGAAGAGCTGGCGGTGACCTTGGAGTGTTGGGTGACGGAGCCGCAGGGCTGTTGGACAGGAGTGGAAGACTGACTTTTGTGCCTTTACATTTTTCTTCTTTTCTGAACACACTGTGGCAAAATGCACGTAACCTAGGCTTTACCAACTTACCAATTCGGAAGCGCCCAGCTCAGAGGCATGCGGTCCATTCCCACGGCTGTACGGCCATCCCCACTGTCCGTCTTTCCAAATAGAAACTCTGTGCCCGTTAAACACCCACTCTCCATTCCCCACCCCTTCTTGCCACTTCTTTTTTTCTAAATTCTTTTTTAAGGTTTTATTTAGTTTTGAGAAAGAGAGAGACAGAGAGACACAGAGAGAGAGAGGCAGTGAGAGGAGGACAGGGGATCCGAAGCCGGCTCTGTGCTGACAGCAGAAAGCCCCATGCGGGGCTCAAACCCATGAACCGCGAGATCATGACCTGGGCCCAAGTCAGATGCTCCACCAGCACAGCCACCCAGGTGCCCCCACTCTTGCCACTTTCTACAAGTGGAATCACACAGGGCTTGCCTCTTTGTCGCTGACTGCTTTCACGTAGCATGACGTCCTAAGGTCCATCCATCCTGCAGCACGTGTCAGAATTCGCTTCCTTTTTAAGGCTGAATGATATTCCATCGCGTGCATATACTGCATTTGGTTTGTCCATTCAGCCCTCCGTGGACACCTGTGCCTTCACCTTTTGGATACTGTGAAGACGGGTGTACAAATACCTCTTTGAGACCCTTGTGTCTACCTTTTTGAGGTGTATGAAGACACTAGACATTTGAAAAAAATAATTCAAAACGAAAAGGATGGTCTACAAATAGACATGGAAGGACTGTTTCTTCCCACATCCTCTTCGGAGGCCCCTGAGCAGGGGCGGGGGGGAAGGGGGGCCTCCCAGGGGGAGCTTTGGCCGCGGAGGCGCGGGGCCGGGAGAAGGGGGCGCGCAGGGCAGCGCCAGATGCTGGGGGTCGGCGGGGTGGGTCTTGCTTAGTCACCCGCGACTCTGGCGCACAGCGGTGCCCTCGCCTCGCCTGCCCGCCGCCGCCCACCCCCGGCCCGGCGATCGCCCCGCCGCATTCCTGCGCGCTGCCTGCTGCCGACCCGGTGACTCACGGCCCAGGCAGCCCGGGAACGCCCGGCCTCGTCCTGGGCCCGCAGCCGCTGGTTTTCCTATTTGGAAACTCCTTAGCCGCCTCCGCGCCAGCCACCCGGTCTCCTCCCAGGTCCCCCGTAGGCGGCTGGGAAGGAGGGCAGGGAAGCCTGGGGACAAGCGCCTTTTCTGCGGAGGGGGACCCACGACCGGCCTTAGAGAGGATGGGTGTATGCTTCCTTGTCCCCAATTCAAGAATCTCCAAATGCCCGGCAGCCACATTTACAGGATGGCAAAACCTGGCTTGAACTGCAAAGAGACGGAGTTGCAGTCTTTATCCTGCTGAAATGTGGACGCTTATACATTTTGCTGCAGAAATGTACCCATCTTGAGTACAGGAGAGTCTGTCCTAGGTTCCCCGGGAGGTGCTGTATCATATACAATTGATGCATATTTTAGAATCTCCTTTCTAAAATCTGAAAAATTCTGAATTTGAAAACCCATCTGGCTCCCAGGAGTCTAGGTAAGAGACTGTGGGTCTGTGTTGTGCCTCTTTTTCCCAGCAGAGTCAAGGCTGGGGGGGGGGGGGGGGGCCGCGGGGGTCACAGCTGCCAATGGGCTGGTGGGTCCATGTCTGAGTTGCTCTCTCTCCCTGACCTGCCTCCCACAAGACTCTGCCTCCCCTGTGTCCCACCTCCTCGCCTGTCCCTCCTCTGGGAAGCTTTTCTTGTCCACCCCAGCCAAAGCGGACCTTTCTTTCCCCGTTGGGTCCCAGAGCCCAGGCCAGTGCCTACCCCTTATGGATACTTGCTGGGAGACTGGAGACCACGGTGGTGAGCTAGCGGGCTGACCAGAGGCTCCAGCCCCTCAGGATCTAGCCTTGATTTGGCCACACTGCAGTGGTGTGACGTCGGACAGGTTACCTAGCTCTCTTGTGCCTCAGTTCCCTCATCTGTAAAAGGGCAGAATAATAATACTCCTCCCAGAGCGTTGGCGTGACAATTAGAGAATAAAATGCAAAACACCCATATTGAGTGGGGACATACTTATACTAAAAAAACTATTTGTTGTTTACCTGCAATTTAACGGGGTATCTTGTATCTTTACTTGATAATCTGGCAGCTCTAGCCTGGCACAGAGATAGCTCCCGGTGTACATTAGCTGGTGTATTAATAATAAATGTTGAGTGACGTGAAAAGCTTTTTATCACAGTATTTGTATGTGCCTGATCTTTCCCCAGTAGTTTGAAGGCACTTAAAATTTTTTTTTTAAATGTTTATTTACTTTTTGAGAGAGAGAGAGAGACAGAGTGTCAGCGAGGCAGGGACAGAGAGAGAGAGGGAGTCACAGAATCCAAAGCGGGCCCCAGGCTCCGAGCTGTCGGCACAGAACCCGTCGCGGGGCTTGAACTCACAAACCAGGAGATCATGACCCGAGCCGAAGCCGGATGCTCAACTGACTGAGCCACCCAGACGCCCCTAAAGGCACTTTAAAAGCATTCATTCATTCATTCATGCATTCATTCACTTAACAATTATTTACTGGACATCTTTTATATGCGAGTCACGGTTCCAAGCCTTGAGGATAAAGCAGTGAACCAGAACTAGCCCCTACCCTCATGGAGCTTCCAGTCTGGCCAAGGAGAGGAATATTAAGCGTGAATGACCCCGGACGATGAATAAGCATTGCGACAAGCCCCAAGCAGACGTCCTGGCCAAGGACAGGCTGGGTGGGCACCCGAGCCTCAGACTTTTCCATCTCCTCTCTCTCACTCTCACCCTCAGTGTCCCCCCTGGTGGGTGCCTGGATGGGGTGTTGGGGGACAAGGGCTCGGAGAGATGCTCTTGATCCCTGGGAAGGAGGGTCGTTGTACAGGGTGGTTCCCACGGTGGGGCTGACACCCCCGAGCCATCCACACTGTCCCCAGCCTCCCTGGGAATGGGGTGAGGTGGGAGGGATCAGGTGTGGCCGCGGAGAGGCTCCACCTGAGACCAAGGTGGATCTGGGGACTTCATCTTTAGGAACACTTTGTGTGTTTGTCTAGCCGGCGGGCTCTGGGTGGGCGCTAAGAGAAGGGGTTTGGGGTGAATGATTTCTCTCGAGAGGGCGGTCAGCTGGTGATGTCAGTGGAGGGGAGCGCCTTTAAAGATCAACTGACTTGACATTTGATGGATGAGGAAACGGAGCACTAGAGAGGGAAGTGACTTCTGAAGGTCACACAGATCTCTCCCGGAGGAGCTGCCACCAAAACCCAGACTGACTCCCGGGCCAGAGCCCCTGCCCTGCCCCCTCCCGGCCACAGTCCCCATGGTGTTAAAGGAGAAGGCCGTGTGAGATCACCACCTTCTCACTGGGAATCCCCAAGGAGGGGTCACCTGGGAGCCAGCAGCCCTCCCTCTCCCACAGCCCCCAGGCAAGTTTCTGGGCGGTTTGGGCCCCTGGCCTCGGTCTGCAGCTCCCAGAGGGGGTTGGTGGTGGGGCGGGGGGGGGGGGGGGGGGCCGCTGAAAGCCGACCTCAAACAACAAATGAGAAATCTGAAAAAGTTTCACTTCCCAGATTTCACTGTGGTGGCTACACTCCGGGCAGTGGGATCTGACATCCCTCATGCTCCCTCACCGGCTCCTTTTGAAAACCCTGAGGAGTTTGACTTGTGACCTACCCACTGAGGGCTCCTCCTCCCTGGTCCCCAGTGCTATGTCCTGATTCAGCACCCCCCCACACACACATCCAGAAGGGGTTCCCTGAGCATGCACACCCCCACCTCTCAGAACCACCCATCCAGCCCAGCAGTCCCCGATCCTCTGTGTAGATCCAGGCTGGGATGCCCGTGAGGGACAGGATAGAACTTTCCCCTCATGAGTGTCCTCTCTGTCCCCTCTCCATGCCCAGATCCACTGCCTTGGTGAAGACCCTGCCCTCTCTTTCCTGGCAGCCTGGCATCCCGTGAAGTCCTATGGCCTAATGTGTAGACTCTGCCTTCAGACCTCCCAAGTGCATCTGGGGCCACCACTCCCGGCTTTGTGTGGCAGTTTGAAAACGTACCCACAAATTCTTTGGCACCGTGCCCGTCAAGAAATGGGGCCTACGTCTTCTCTCCTCGAAGCTGAGCCAACCTTAGAGAGGCCGGTGACAATAGGGGACGGCAGAAGTTATTGTGATAGGACTTCCAAGGCTAGGTCTTAAGGACACTTCAGCTTCCTTCGAGTTCTCCAGGGACAGTGACCTTTGGCACTAGGAGCTGCCATGTAAACGGTACAAACTCCGCCATATTTGTGGAGGTGTCTGGCCAGCAGTCCCAGCCAAGGTCCGTGTGGCCAGCCAATGTCAACTGGAGACAGCGAGGGGCTCTGCACTTAGGAATGGATGAGCCAGGGGGACCTGCCAGGGTGCTGGGAGCTTCTCCATCAGGGCCCCATGGGCTCAGAGGGTCAGAGCCCCCCCACATCTGAGCTCACAATAGTGAGAGAGCTTGGCTCTGGAGGTTGCTCCCACCCTTCCTCTGGGCAGAGTCACTGGGTTAGAAGGGACCAACGATCTGGCCTGTTGAAACACGCTCACTCTCTAATCTGTGTTTCCTTTATACTCTACCCAGTAGAGTATGAACTCCACAAAGACAGGAGCTCACCGGAGTTTATCTATGTTGTAGTCTGCTACATCTCCAGTACTTACAACAGTGACAGTAGGTGCTCAGTGAACATTCACTGAGTAAGTAAATGGATGGATGGATGGTGTGTCTATTACTGTGAGGCCAGACCAGCTGCACCACTCGCTCCTCTGGGAAATGGGTGCCATGATGGGACCTATCCATCAGGAGTGTTGGTGGTGACTTGAGAGAATGGGCCGGTGCCCCTGCCTAGAGCATTGCTAAAGTTCAGGAGGGGATTATGGGGATCGTTAGCATTACTGGTCGCCACAGGTTGAGTCTCCTTGTGACCAGAAAGACAAATCCGGGGTTTTTAAAGGCCCTTGGCCCAGGCTTCATGGAGATGCCCAACCCATGAACATACTGGGGCTTCTGACCCTCCAAGCAGATGAGGTACCTCCTTGGGGCTCCCGTAGGCCCCCACACCCTGTGTTCCCCAACCCCAGCTCTGGCACACAGATCACCTGTTGGTCTGTGAAATCCCAGGGGCTGGGGATCGGGCCTCACCCCCTGTATCCCAGGGCCTAGCCCCACTCCTGCCCGGTGAGTGCTGGGGAAAGGACAGCCAGGAGAACGAGTCGGTCAGAGCTTCCTCTGAGATTGCCCGATACCTTCCCGGTCATCAGATTCTGACCCAAAACCCCAGAGCTTCCCTCCATGACACTGTAAGGATTACAACCAAGACGGCGGATCACACAGGGCCAGTTTCTTCTCGTTTCCTCCCCAGGCGGGAGTGCCATGGGAGCCTGTCGAGAGGAAGGCGGAAGCAGTATTAACCAGGCCGCCCCTGCACACACGGATAAGGTGGCATGGCCCTCTGGGAGGCACCGGCTTTCTGCGCAGCAAACACAGCAGGGAGACCGCGGAGGGGCTTGGTGGCTAATCTGGTTCCCCAAGCTCCCCACCGCCCTCCTCGTGGTTGAAGAGGTTCGTTAGGCAGGACCTCTCTGGTGCCCACAGAGATTATCTGCAAAGCAGCAGGGGTGAGGAGACAGGGGGCCTGCCCTCCCTCGGGCCTTCAGGTACCCGCACCTGGGTCCGTGCAGCCTCGGGCTTGGCTGGGAGGGAACGGAAGGAGAGATGGGGCAGGGAGAGATCGTTCTGCAGTTCCCGAAAAGCTAGTTTTAACCGCTGCTAACAGCTAGTTAACTTCTGACCCTCCTTGGGACCGTTCCTCCCTCCACAGTGCCCTCTGCTATGACAACCCACGGTCTCCACATCCTCTTCTTCCCCTCTCCTGGCTGCCCAGCTGGCTCGTCTTCTACCTCTGCCAGCGGGCAAGTCTGCCACAGGTCGGCAAGGCCCACTCCCTCTTCAGGCCTCTCTGTAACCCCTTTGCAGCCCTTTCTGGGGACCTTGGGGTTCTAGGGTGTCCCCTCACCTCCTGGCCCTGGTGGAGACTTCCCAGCAGCCTCCAAGAGGAGGAACCTTGGGGCTGGGAGGCAGGGAAGGGCATCCTTCTGGTTTCCCCTGTGCCTCTTACAAACCATTCCTTCTCCGCCTTCCTCCTTCAACCCCTGGGCTCATTTGAATACACCCCAACCGGCTACATCTCCCCTGCCCCTGCCTGCCAGCACCAGGTCCACCACCTCCCGGCCACTCCCCTGCATTCTGGGGGTGCTCACCGCCGGCCTTCCACCCCAGCCTCCTTCTCAGTGACTCCAGCACTCACACGACTCCCTGTCCACACCCTGACCTCCTCACCCCCAGACATCACTTTCTCCGCTCTGCCCAGCTGCCCACTCCCAAGGTCATACCCTACACCTTGCCTCGTTGCTAATAGTACCATTCCTGGATTTCCACCCCGGCCACACCTCTTATCCTTCCAGGCCCCTTCTATAACCACCCCCCCCCCCGCCCCCCCCCCCCGGAGCCCCCCCACTCCCTCACTGGCTGTCACCCCTCTCCTTGCCACCTTGGCGTCCACGGTCTACCATTTTGGTTATTCTTTTGCAACAATCCGGACTCTTGTTCCCTGCCCCCTTTGTCACGTGTGCCTGGCGGAGCCTCACGGTGGCTGAAGCCAGCTCTCCGCTTTCTCCCCACCTGCACCAGAGAAGCGGGAAGTTTTTGAGGCCATCCCACAGGCCCGCTTCCCTGGGCGCGCCTTAACCTCGGCCCTGCCTGGAAACTGCTCCCTTTCCCTGGTGTGGACATGGACAGAACTGGCTGGGTGTAGGCGGAGGGAGAGAAAGGATACAGAGAGGACTTAGACATTTCTGGCTGGAGCAGTAGGGTGTGTGGTGGTGCCCGTTTTCTGAGACGGGAAAGATGGGGAGAAACAGGCTGGGAAGAGAAACCGAGGCTCCTAGCCCTTGGTTCTGACAGTTTTGCCTCCCATGTGGATCTTAAGCCGATGAAAGTCTCCCACCTTTGCCGCCTCCAGCTTGGGCCTGTGGTCTTGTTAAAATACATCAATGAGAATATCTCCTCCTTAAACCTTTTTATTTTTATTTGTTTATTTTTCGAGGGGGGAGCAAAGAGAGAGAGAGAGGGAGAATCCCAGGAGGGGCAGAGAGAAAGGGGGAGAGAGAGAGAGAGAGAGAGAGAAGCAGGGCTCACCCGAAGCAGGGCTTGGGCTCACCTGATGTGGGAATTGGGCTCACGAACCGTGAGATCATGACCTGAGCCAAAGTCAGATGCTTAACAACTGAGCCACCGAGGCGCCTCTCCTTGAACCCCTTTAATGCATCCACATCTCACTGTAGAATGAATCCAGGTATCTACACGATCTGGCTGCTGGCTTCCTCTTCTACCTCATCCCTTCCACGCCTCCGTTTTACCCCCATGGAACATTCCGGTTCTGAGCGTCTTCCTCCCCTTCTCTGATGCCCCAGGCATCGTCCCCACCGCCGGCACCTGGACGAGCGCGCGGCCTGCCATGCTCTTTCCGTGGCTGGTGACTTCCCAGATGCCACCTTCTCGGAGGGCCCTTCCTTGAGCACACGTCCGGCCCAGCCCCCCCAGTCACGCCGTGTCACCCCTTGTCGCGCCACCGTGCTTATCATCTCTCTCAGAATTTGTCCTAATCCGAGGCCACCTCGTGCGTGTGTTGGAGTTCATTCTTTCACACCCACTGGCGAGAGGCGCCTGGCCGGTCCAGCTTGCCTTACGTCCCTGGCACCGGATACACGCCAGGCGCTCAATAGGTACGTGTTAAACGTATCAGTGACAGAAGGAAGGAAGCGATGGGGGGGTGGATGCATCCGAGCGTGGATGGAGGGGGTCCTTCCTCTAGGGCTGCTGTGAAGAAGAGGGGGATGCTGGGTGTGAAATCACCCTGCCCGCCTCACCCCTCACCGGGCCCAACCCCAGCTGTATCACATTCCCTCCCAGGCCCTGCCGTTCCTGCCTCCAGCCCTGGGGTCACAAAGTACCTCCCTCCCAGGATGCCTCCAGAGGGGCCGACTTGCTTGATCCTCCACAACGTTGTTCCTCCCTTGCCGGATTCTTTCACAGACACTCAGGCATTGGGAAGAGCTGAGAATGAGCCTGAGGTCCCTGCCTTCGTGGCACTTACATTCTGTGGACTGATCAGCAATCGAAACGTTAACCTCCCTCCAGGAAGCCTTCCCCAGTTTCTCCTCCCCGAACTGGTGCCTCTGACCACCTTCGGGTCCCTGTGCCCCGCCCCCACGGCACGCCCCACCATGTACTGTGAATTTCTGTGGGGATCTGTCTCCACTTCGAAGCCAGGGGAACCTGGATTCTCGTGTTTCCCATCTCTTATCCTGACCGGCATGGGTCTTGGTGGTAACTGTACCTTTGGGTCGCACTCCACGGGCTGGAAAGGTGAGGCGCAGCGTTCCCGGCTGAGGGCCGTAATGGGCAGAGCCGCGTCACCGCGTGAGTGCCCGCAGGTTTGGGAAGAGCGTGGGGTGCAGGGCGGTGGGGCGAAGCCACACGTGAGCCGCATCTTGGACGGCTGTGCGGGTTTCAAATGGGGTTCTGTAGCGCTTGTCTTGCCGAGAGATATGTCCCGATTTACTAAACCACCAAGGAAGCCACGGACGTGCTCACATGTGCAATCACGTCTGACCAAGTTGTCCCACTCTCCCCAGTGCCCTGCTGAAAACTCCTAATAGTTTGAAACTGTCACTGCCTCACACAGCGAGTGCCTGGCTTGGGGAACCTGTTAGGCCACCAAGAGGTTAAGTGGGAGCTGGAGGCACTGTCATGGGTGACCTATCCATATAGGGTGGTAACGGGAACTGGGATGACTTGGGGACATCCCTAACCTTTGAGGCTGACGTCATTCTGATAACCACTCACCCACAACACATCTCGTGGTGCCAAAGAGGTAGATGAGGTCCCCAACGCAGGGCTGTGTGGCTAATACTCTTCTGCGCACGCAGAAGGAACCAGCAGAGAAACCAGAATCATTCCAAGAGCTGTTCATTTTTCCATGCAGCAAACTGTATAAACTCTACATGCTTGTGGCTGGAATAGCAAAGAGGGGGCAGGGTTAATCTCATGTGGGGGGTAGCATCACACAGGAGGAGGTGTCTGAGCTGGGCATTGAAGGATGGGCAGCATGATCTCCAGGCGGAAGGGCATTCCAGGGGAGGGAACAGCAGGACCAGACACTTGGCGTGAGACAGCAGGGCTTGCATGGGGAGCTGCAGGCAGCTGGATGTGGCTCCTGTCCACTGTGTGTGCCCCGTGCTGGACCACTTCATTCCACTGATCAAACCCGTCACCCTCCAAAGTGATTTTTGTAGACGAAGGAACTGGTGCTCAGAGAGGTTAGGTAACTGGTCTCAAGTCCCACAGCCAGTGGCAGAGCTCAGGTTCAAATTCAGGTTCATCAGATTTCCAAATCTGTGCTTCCATCCGCCATGCTGAATTGCCCCATAACAGGATGCAGGACCGAGGAGCCAGAGGTGGCCATTTGGACTTGATTCTAGAAGGCTGAGTCCCCTGAACGCCTGCCACTTGTACTCCACCTTCAAGAGAACTGTCACATCTCAGACTTTCATTTCCTTAATGCTGTCTTTAAATGTTTTACTTAAAAAATTTTTGAGTACTTTTTCTCGGTGTATAACATACCTATGAAAAGGACACAGATCAGGGGCGCCTGGGTGGCGCAGTCGGTTGAGCATCCGACTTCAGCCGGCTCACGATCTCGCGGTCCGTGAGTTCGAGCCCCGTGTGAGGCTCTGGGCTGATGGCTCAGAGCCTGGAGCCTGTTTCCGATTCTGTGTCTCCCTCTCTCTCTGCCCCTCCCCCATTCATGCTCTGTCTCTCTCTGTCCCAAAAAAAATAAATAAACATTGAAAAAAAAGATTTTTTAAAAAAGAAAAGGACACAGATCAATTAATTTTCACTCGTGAAAAATGACAATTTTTCATCTAGGTCAAAACCAGAATGTTACGAGCCTCTCAGTAGCCAGCCTCAGGCCTCCATCCAGGCACGACCCCCCCCCCCCCCGGCCCCCCCCCCCCCCCCACCGCCAGGCAACCACTCTTCCAGTTGTAACAGCAGATTAGTTTTGTTTGCTTTTGAGCTCCATATAAGTGGAACCATAAAGACCATTCTTTTCAGGGCGCCTGGGTGGCTCAGTCGGTTAAGTGTACGACTTTGGCTCAGGTCATGATCTCACAGTTGATGGGTTCGAGCCCTGCATCAGGCTGTGTGCTGACAGCTCAGAGCCTGGAGCCTGCTTTGGATTGTGTGTGTGTGTGTGTGTGTGTCTGCCCCTCCTCCGCTCACACTCTGTCTCTCAAAAATAAACAAAAATGTTTAAAAATATTTTTAAATTAAAAAAAAGACTTGTGTGTTTGGCTCAACATTTGTATAGTTCAATGTATTCATTCTCGCTTTTATACAGTATTACATTATATGCATGAGCCAGAATGTATTAACCAGAATGTATTAATTTGGGGCCATTATGAATAGAGCTGCTGTGAACATTCTTGTGCACGACTCCCGGTGCACTCATGCACTCGTTTCTGTTGGAGTTATACCCGGCGGCTGAGCTCCTGGGTCAGAGAGTACGTTGGGTACGTCCTGCTTCAGTAGATATGGCCAGCGTCCCAAAGCAGCTATCACAGTTTACAGCCTAGTACCAGTGAATCAGAGTTCCAATCTTTCCACATCCTCGCCGACATTTGATACTGGAAGTCTTTTTCATTTTGGTCCTAGTGGCCGTACGGGGTTCTCAAAGTGGACTTTTCATTCACATTTCTCTCATGATTAAGGCGCTTGAGTGTTTCCAAATGTTGATTGGCCACATATAGCCTCTTTTTACGAAGTATTTAAGTCTTTTGCTCATTTTTCTGTTTGATTTTTAATTTCTATTCATTTTTCTTTTTTTCCTTAAAATTGTTTTTTTACTTTATTATATGTACATTTTTATTGAGAGAGAGAGAGAGCAAGAGTGTGCATAAGCAGGGGAGAGGCAGAGGAAAAGGGGGAGAGAGAGAGAGAGAGAGAGAGAGAGAGAATCCCAAGCAGGCTTCATGCTCTGTGTGGAGTCCAATGACTCAGGGCTCGATCCCACAACCCTGGATCATGACCCCAGCTGAAATCAAGAGCTGGATGCTCAACCAGCTGAGCCACCCAGGCACCTTATTGATTTTTCTTTTCTTTTCTTTTTTAAAAAAATTTTTTAATCCTTATTTATTTTTGAGAGAGAGAGAGAGAGGCAGAGTGTAAGCAGGAGAGGAACAGAGAGAGAGAGAGGGAGACACGGAATCCAAAGCAGGCTCCAGGCTCTGAGCTGTCAGCATAGAGCCTGATGTGGGGCTCGAACTCATGGACCGTGAGATCATGACCTGAGCTGAAGTCGGGTGCTTAACCCACTGAGCCACTCAGGTGCCCCTGATTTTTCTTTTTGATAAGAGTTCTTTATATATTCTGGATATTAGTCCTTTGATGGATATATGACTTGCAATACATGAATATGAATATTTTCAGTTATGCTAATAACTGAAAAATCCATATCCTATGTCATAGGTAGTAAGTGACTGGAAAATACGTGAAATAAAAATAAGACAATGTCATTACATTCTAGCTAAAAATCTGCTGGCAGCAAGGCTAGAGTCCTGATCCCTGTTAAGTGACTAGCAAGTGAAAAAGACACCAAGGCGGGAAAGAATTAGAAAAGAAATAACTTTTGGAACCTACTCTGCACTAGGCACTGGGAAAGACTTCCTGGAGGAGGGGGCATGGAGCTAGAGAATGGGCGCAGGGCTGATGACAGAGAGGGAATGGCTTAGGCAGGGGTGTGGAGAGGGCTGGAGCAAGCCAGAGGACGGGGAGCCTGGGACTGGGTTAAGATCATGAAAAGTGGCTTGAATTCAGAAGGTGATGGGTCAGCGTAGGTTTTGAGGATAATCCAGTGACTCAGCGCTGTTCCACCATCAGACAGGGGCCAGATCCCTGGGTATGCTGCTTCTCTTCCTGGCCCTCAGGTTTAGCAGGTGCCTCACACAGTAAGTGCCCGCTTTGCGTTTCACAAAGGCAGGCTCTATACAGCCCATCGCGCTTAATCAGCCCGGGGTTTTGGGGGCCAGCGAAAGGCGAAAGGCGGCTTGCAGGGAGGCGTGCAAGAGGGGGACAGAGTATGGGGAGGGAGGGCTTACACATGTTCCAGGGTCCTGGGAGAGTTCCCTGGGACAAGAGAGCAATTGTCCTGGGTGGGACAGGGTGGATGCGACAGAGGTGCCAAGGCCCAGCCCGGTGGTCTGAGCTCAGAGCCCCCCCTCTGAGAGGGACCCCTGGGCAGGTGGAGGGCCAGAACCTCTTCCCCCTGCACCACACCTGCCTACTTCTTCCGGTTCAGGCCTCTCCTCAGCAGCTCCTCCGCATACTTCATCAGCCTCATTCCCTGGTCTTAGGGCTCAAGGCTGCCCTGAAACTTGGGGCTGGGGTCTGGAGGGGGATAAGACCCTAAAGTTCTCTTGGTTAGCGCGTACAGCCGCCCAAAGTGCCCTGGATCCCTGCCTAGCGCTCAATGTGGAGAATCACCCTTTGGACAGAAGACCTCGGGCGCCCCCTATTGTCAGCCGCGCTCCCACAAGCCGCATCACGTCGTCCCTGTGGCTGACCCTGAGGCAGGGGGCCTGGAGCCATCTAGGGCTGCTTCCAGAGGCGGGGAGCCCTTGCAGGGATGGAAGTCTGACTTGCGATATTTACCTGGACCCCAGCAGCTTCCTAACTGGTCTTCTTCCCTCCATCATCCGCCCACAGCTGGGAGAACCTCTTTAGAAGTGGATTTGTGGAGTACAAGCAGTGAACTGATACTCAGGAGGACTTGAATGGCTCTTAAAGGCATTACACGGAGCGCAAAAAGCCAATCTCGAAAGGTGCATAATTTATGATTCCATCTATAGAACTTTCTCGAAATGACATAGAGAGATGGACAGCTGACAAGGTTGCCAGGCATGAGGGAAGGGGAGGCAGGGTGTGGCTGTAAAGAGGCAGCATGAGGGATTTCTTTTAAGGTGATGGAACAATTCGGTATCTTTTATTTAATTAATTAATTTATTTATTTAATGTTTATTTT
Source organism: Herpailurus yagouaroundi (assembly GCF_014898765.1). NCBI lineage: Eukaryota > Metazoa > Chordata > Mammalia > Carnivora > Felidae > Herpailurus > Herpailurus yagouaroundi. Next base: position 18,479,254 of record NW_024412420.1, read on the forward strand.
TGAGAGAGGGAGAGAGAGAGAGAGAGAGAGAGAGAGAGACAGTGTGAGTGGGGAAGGGGCAGAGAGAGAGAGGGAGACACAGAGTCCAAAGCAGGCTCCAGGCTCTGAGCTGTCAGCACAGAGCCCGACATGGGGCTCGAACCCACAAACCCTGAGATCATGACCTGAGCCGAAGTCAGACGCCCAACTGACTGAGCCACCCAGGGGCCCCTGATATCTTTTTTTTTTTTTAATTAATTAATTTATTTTTGAGAAAGAGAGAGAGTGCAAGCAGGGGAAGGGCAGAGAGAGAATCCCAAGCAGGCTCCACACCGTCAACGCAGACCCTGATGCAGGGCTCGAACCCACAAACGGTGAGATCATGACCTGAACCGAAGTCGGATGCTTAACCGACTGAGCTACCCAGGCGCCCCGGAACAATTCGGTGTCTTGACTGTGGTGGCGGTTATACGAATCTATACATGTGATAAGAAATGTCATGGGATTATACACAAAGACAGACGAAAAAGGAGTGCACATAAGAAAGGAGGAAATGGAGTCTAGTTCGTCCCATGGTGCTGATCACGTTCCTGGTTTTCAGAGCACATTGCAGTTACCAAAGTTGCCACCACCGGAGGGTGGGGGGGGGGGGGGAGGGGGGGAAGCAAACTGATGGGCACACAGGACCTCTCTGTACTATTTGTGTAACTTCTTGTGAGTCATCATTCTTTGAAACTAAAAAGTTTATGAGAAGAAGAAAAAGCCCACCTGGCCTTATCATCCACCTGCCCATTTACTCAGGGCGCAACCCAGTGGCCTGTGGGGGATGGAGTCCATGAAGGGAAGTCTTTCAACTCTTTGAATAAATCAACCTCTCCTCGGAGGCTGGCGACAGCAAAAGAATATCCCCTCTCGGAAGGTGCAGGGGACGGGACCTCCCAGCCCTGATTCTACCGGATTCTGTCAATGGGTCCCCTCCTGTACCGGCCTGAAGGGGGCGCTCTTCTTCTGATGCTCTGGCCCCCAGATGGAGCCTTCCCGTAGCACTGCTGGGACTCAGGCTCAAGTCATGAAAAAACACTGCTCTGGAGCTCTGGGAAACAAAAGGGTCACAGTCCCTTGTGCCGTCCTGCCCGCCTGGTATTCTGGCTGCACATGGAGGGACCTCAGGACACTTCTGCCTCTGGCCCCCCCGGGCTGCTGCTGAGGCTCTCTTACCCCAGGACCCAGGACTATTCTCAGGCCTGAGGAATGAAGAAGATAACAAGTCCTCCCGAATGTTCCTGTACCAGCTTCTGGGCCATGTACATTGCACCCATCTCACTTTATAATCATAAGAAGTCTCTGAGGTGAGCATGAATGTCCTAACCTTACAGATAAGCACACTGAGGTGAACCGCTGGCCTCAGATCACTTGATAGAAAGTGACAGAGCTGGGATTTGAACTCTGGCTGTCTGCTTTTTCATGTATTGCCTCATCAAGTATTTATTGAATACCTGTCACGTCCCAGGCACTCTGCTGGGGCTAGGCTTACAAAGGTGAGCATACAAAGATGATACTGAGGTTTATAGGACCACAGAGGGCAGACAGCAATAAATAATCATGGTATGTATCATAAAATGACAAGCTGAGATAAGATGAACACGTGGGTCTCGACGTATAACAAAGAAAGCTGACCTAGCTGGGTATTAGGAGGAGATGCCTAAGGAAAGGTTACCTGAGCAGAATGCAAAAAGATGACGAAGGCAAAGGGGAAAAGAGAACTGAAGAGAGGGTACAGCACATGCAAAGGCCCTGGGGCAGGAAAGATCATGAAACCTTTGGGAAAGGTGTTGTTGTAGTGCAGAAACCAGGAAAGCAAGTAAGGCACAGGCCCAGCAAGTTTTTTACTGAGTGTTTACTCTGGCCAGACTCTGTTCTCAGAACGTCAAAAGTAGTATCTCACGTAATCTTCACAATTACCCTAGGAGATTGGTACTGCTATCAGCATCCCCATTTTCCAGATGCGAAGACACAGAGGGATGAGTCAATTACTCAGAAGCATCTAGCAGGGGTATTGTGGAGCTTAGGTTTGAATCCAGACAAAGGGGATTCCAGACAAATCCAGAACCCGTGCTCTGAACCACTGAGCTATACTGCCCCACGAGGAGAAGCTAAGGACCCCGCAGGGGACAAACCAGGCAGAGCCCTGGAGGCCACGTTAAAGTTTGTGGTCTTTTCCTAAAATGAGCAGAAACATTTTTAAGCAAGATGATGATATCATCAGGTTAATCAGGTTGTTATTTTTTTTAAGTTTATTTATTTATTTTGAGAGAGAGCAAGCAGGGAAGGGGCAGAGAGAGAGAGGGAGAGAGAGTATCCCAAGCAGGCTCCACACTTTCGGTGCAGAGGCCCCACGCAGGGCTCGATCCCATGAATCATGAGATCATGACCTGAGCCGCAGTCAAGAGCGGGTGCTTGACCAACTGAGCCATCCAGGCGCCCCTATTAGGTGTGTAATTTTAATTTTTTTTAACGTTTATTTATTTTTGAGACAGAGAGAGACAGAGCATGAACAGGGGAGGGGCAGAGAGAGAGGGAGACACACAATCGGAAGCAGGCTCCAGGCTCCGAGCCATCAGCCCAGAGCCCGACGCGGGGCTCAAACTCACGGACTGCGAGATCGTGACCTGAGTTGAAGTCGGATGCTTAACCAACTGAGCCACCCAGGCGCCCCTAATTTTAATTTTTTTTAATGTTCACTTATATTTGAGAGAGAGACACACACACAGTGTGAGCAGGGGAGGGGCAGAGAGAGAGGGAGACACAGAATCTGAAGCGGGCTCCAGGCTCCGAGCTGTCAGCACAGAGCCCAACACGGGGCTCGAACCCATGAACCTTGAGATCATGACCTGAGCTGAAGTCGGACGCTTAACTGACTGAGCCACCCTGGCGCTCCTCAGGTTTGTCATTTTAAATGAGCGTGGGTGGGGTGGGGGAAAGAGGATGTGGGAAGGGGGAGGGCGTTGCTAGGAGGCTGCTGCAGTGGTCCAGGCAGGAGATGTGAGCCCCTGAGACTAGGTGGGACTCTCGTTGGAGAGAAGTGGGTGGATGTGAGAGGTAGAACTGACAAAACGGGGATATAGATCAGGTGTGGAGGGTGGAGAGAGGGGGAGAAAGAGCGAGAAGGCCATACCCCCAGGTTTCTGACTTGCCCAGCTTGGAGGGTCATGCAGCCATTTCACTGGGCGAGGGCTGGGTTTGGGGAAGGTCATGAACCTAGTCTGAGGACAGGCGCAGGCAGATGTCAGGTTGTTAGGGAGACACAGGGGTCTGGAGCTTCTGGGAGCAGTCGGGCCTGGGGCTATGGATGAGTGAGGCACTGATGTCGTGGGTGTGGGTCGCGTCACTCAGGGAGCGAGTACAGAGGGAGAGGAGGCGCTGGGTCCGAGGACGCTGACCTTTCCAGCTGGGCGGAAGGGAATGAGTGCTGTGGCCAGAGTGGGAAGGCCCAGGGGGAGTGGCGGTGTGCAAACCAAGAGCAAGAGAATGTTTCCAAGGAGAGGGTGGTCAGCAGAGATCGGTGCTCCCAAGGGAACGACTGATACGAGGACCCCCAACGTCCAGCAGTTATCAAGGTGGGATCATTGGGAAGTTTAGAGGGAAAATTCGGGAGTCTGATGGTGTGTGGGGGTCAAAGCATGAACAAAGGCAGCAAATGGAGGGAGGAAAGAGCTGGCTGGATGTTGCAGTGGATGCCCCGGGCGCCTAATTCCCCAGGGGTGGCGGGGTTGACTGCTGACAGGTCCCGTCTGAGCCGCTCTCTAGGACATGCCTTGGGCTGAAGAGTCTCTTTGCCTAAATTCATGGGCCTTCCCCCCTCCCCCCTCCCAAGACGGGCCTCATCCAGCGACTGGACGACGAGGTGGTTAATAAAGGTCTGGCCCCCTTGCCACAACGTGGGACAACGCTGAGGCTGTCCCAGCTCCAGAGCTGCCCGTGGGGTCGGCGGAGGCTGGGAGGGGCCTGTATCCCAGCTCAGTTTCCCCTCAGCCTGATCCTGTGGCCTTCATCCCCCACCCCCTCCCCCACCAGGTGTGGCTCCCCAGACCGCTCCCCAGTGAGCTTCCTTCTTTCCATTTCCTGGGGAGACCCACCTGAGACAGCAGTTCAATGAGGAGGAGAGAAAGGTGGCCAGTGATAGTGGCTACCTTCTGGAAAAGGGAGGAGGTTAGCTGAGCCCTGGAGTGACGTCTGCTCTGAGGTACCCGGGGGCCGGGAGGCGAGGGAGGGAGGATTCGGTGAGCCAGCTGTAAGCTTTGCTGGTGGGATGTTGAGGGTTTCCATCATTTCTGTGAGGTAGAGGTGAGGCCATCTGGAGAGGGAGAGAGAGCGAGAGCGAGAGAGCCAGAGGGAGAGCGAGAGTGAGAGGAGGCGGGGAGGGCCAGAGGCTTGAGGAGAAGGAGTCTGTGGGGCAGTGGTTGCGGAAGGTGGGAGAGAACAGAAACCCTCACACGTTGCTGGGGAGAGTGTAAAATGATTCAGCCACCGTAGAAAACCGTAGTTTTGGTTCCTCCAAAAGTGAAACGTAGAGTGACCATCTGACCCAGCAAGTCCACGCCCGGGTGGGTACCCCAGGGAATTAAGACGTCCGTGGTTGGTCTGAATGATTGTGTTCACCACCCCCACCCCCCACCCCTGCAATTCATAGGCCAAAGCCCTAACTCCCAATGTGGTGATACTTGGAGGTAGGGCCCAGGAGGACAGGGGGCCCCCACGATGGGATTCGTGTCCCTGTAAGACAAGGAAGAGATGATCTCTCTCTCTCTTTCTCTGCCCCGTGAGCACACGGCAAGAAGGCAGCCGTCTTGCAAGCCAGGTAGGCAGCCTGATCGGAGACTTCCAGCCCCAGAGCTGTGAGAAAGTTTCTGTTGTCCGGGCCACCCAGTCTGTGGCATTTTGCTACGGCAGCCCACGCTGAGACAGCGTGTCCACATAAAACCTTGGACACGAGGGCTCACAGCAGCATCATTCACAATAGCCCCAAAGTGGAAACCACCCAAATGTTCACTGATTAGTGAACGCATAAAGAAATGTAGGGGCGCCCAGGGCGGCGCAGTCGGTTAAGCGCCAGACTTCGGCTCAGGTCATGGTCTCGCCGTTCGAGTTCGAGCCCCCAAATCGGGCTCTCTGCTGTCAGCGCAGAGCCTGCCTCGGAGCCTCCGTCGCCCTCTCTCTCTGCCCTTCCTCCGCTCGCATGCTCTCTCGCTCTCTCTCTCAAAAATAAATAAAATATTAAAAAAAAAAAAAAAAAGGAATGTCCATCCAATGGTATTTATGTGGCCGTGAGGGGACGGATAAAGACATGCTGGCCAGCAGCCTAGTGGGGAAGCACAATTGCAAATGCCCGGAGCCCATGTACTGAGAGCTGGGGGGACGGGGGAGCTGAGAGGAGGAGGAGGAAGAGGCAGGTGAAGGGGAGGAAGGCAGGGCAATTGGCTGGGTCACCTGGATGAGAGACTGAGGGGGAGGGGGACAGGAGGCAGTCAGGAGGTAGAAGACAAGGACCAGCGAGGAGGGGAAGGGGACTGGTAAGTGGAGGGCGAGGCCCAGAAGCAGGGAGAAGGGCTGCTTTCAGAGTTTTGCTGCAGGCAGGTGGCTCTCAGGGTGTCTGGGAGCCATCCGCGCGGGCGGCCGTTTGCACTTGGAACTCAGGGGAGAGGGGTCCAGGCTGGCGAGAGATTTTTGGGTGACCCACGTGCGGGCCTGGTGACTGAGTCCCCAGAAAGGAATGGATGAGGGCCCTTAGGGAGGGTGGAGGGGAGGGAGCAATGGGCTGACGGCACCCCCCCCCCAAGGGGGCATCGCTGTTTCCAGAGTGGGCAGAGACCCACGAGGCGGCAGGCGGAGGAGCGGTGTGCTTCGTGGGGGGACAACAGGCACTTCACGTGTCCACTTGCATGAGGACTGGGCATTGTCCACTGGGCTTGGCAACCAGGCGGGCACTGGTTTTTTCTGGGGCAGCTTCGGGGGCAGATGCCCAGCTATAGCAGGATCTGGAGCATCTGCTCAGAGGGTGCAGGCTGGGGAGAGAGCCCTCAGTGACAGCCCTTATCAGCGGTGCTACTGTCCCTTATTTTTAGGTCTGTCTCCCAACCAGCTGGTGCTTCAAGAGGGCAGCTACTATTTTTACGTATCTTTCTTTGTGTCTCCAGACACAATCCAATTCGTTCCAAATATATTCAGGGAGCACCTGCTGTGCTCCCGTGCCCTGTGCGGGGTGTTGAGGATTTATGGCGGAGCCCACACTTGAAGCTCCGGGCAGGGCTCTGTCACCAAGCTGCCATGTGACCTCAGGTGAGTTAGGACATCGTCTCTCTAGGAGGTTCCTCATTGGCAGTGGGTGATTTCTGAAGTTCCTCCCGGTGACTGATTCTGGAAATTCTCTGCCTGCTGCTACCTTGTCTGCTCACCAAGGCGTCGACAGGGTCAGGAGCCTGGGGTGGGGTGAGGACGGTCAGGGGAGCGGATGCTTCCCAAGACCTCCCTGCCCAAGCGTCCTCCTGCCACAGCCCCTTCCCCACCCCCCCCCACCCCCCGCCCCTGCCCCGTTCACAGGCACACCCTGTCTCCTGCCCGCCTTTCCTGCGTCACCTCTCACACATGCTCACTGGTTGTATGGGCTCTAGTCACAATGGTCTTTTCAGATTTTTTAAAAGTTTATTTATTTGGGGGGGGGGGGCAGAGAGAAAGGGAGAGAGAGAGAATCCCAAGTAGGATCCGTGCTGTCAGCACAGAGCCTGACGTGGGGCTCAAACCCACCAACCGGGAGATTCTGACCTGAGCTGAAGTCAAGACGCTTAACTGACTGAGCCACCCAGGCACCCCGTCTTTTCAGATTTTGTTCTCTCCACAAGCCTTCTTGCCTCAGAGCCTTTGCACATGCTGTTCCTCTGGCTGGACACCCTTCCCTTAAGTCCTCATCTTGTTGACGTCTCTTGATTCTTTAGTGCTTAGCTCAAATGGGGCTTCTGCAGAAGCATCTCAGGCTCCTGAGGGACAGCCACTCCCGAGTGACACGCCTTTAGGGCACCCTGCGTTTTTTCTTAGCTTTTGTACACAATAATGTAACCACGTAATCAGTTGTTTATTAACCTCTGTTTAGTTCTGTCTTTAGGCCTGGGTGAGAGGAATCCTTGCCCGGCTGTGGATCCTCCTCTTTAGAAGGTTCTACTCTTGACCCCCTTTCTGTCTCCCCACAGGATGAGGAATCTGTGGGACCCCTTGGAGCCCAGGCCCTTCCCTTTGGACCCTGCTCCCGATATGTAAGACCCCGGAATTCCCTGCCCGAGTGGCCCCAGGCCCATTCCCTTAAGGGTGGACCATGCGGGTGGCCACAGGACAGCAGGAGCCAGCTCTTCTCGTGCCAACACACCTGGGCACAGAACTCAGAAGAGTCACAGAAGTTTACATTGGAACCTGGTCATTAGGTCATTACGAACGTGTATTTACCAAAGTAGGAGAATAGAACATATTTTTATTTAACAGTTATATCTTGATTTGTAACTTTACAATATTTCGATGCATGGGGTGAGGCCTCCGTTTGTACTCTTGTCCCGGCCCTGCTGGCATGTGAGGTGGGCTCGGGTCGGCCACCGGGCCAGGTGCTCCACCAGAGCACAGTGCCCGGCGCGGAGGAGCAGACAATAAATATTGGCTGTGAGAAACTGAGACGATCCGGGTGAAATGCTTGGCGTGGCGCAAATGTCAATAAATATCAGTTCCTATTGTTTGTCGAAGAAATGAACCGTAGCTGGGGAGGGGGGTGGAGGGTGGGGCGAGACCCACAAACTGAGGTGGTTTGTGTATGAGGAGGGAGAGGGCATTGCTGCCCCTGGGGCTCACGCTCCCTTTCCAGAGGCTGTACCCCCCTTCCCCCAACCCTGCAGGCCTCTCCCAGCTCTTTAGGACCAGGTGGGTGCCAGGCAGGCATGCCGGGCGGCCAGGGCGCTGAGAGGGGCTGGGGACCCCTTGCCAGTGCTAATTCCCCCTCCCCCAGCTGGGGCGGGTTTCCCCTCTGCCCTGAGGGTCTCCCAAGGCCCAGACAGAACCTACCTTCATTTCTTGGGTTTGGAGGAGAGGGAGAGCTTGGAGGAAAGGGCCTCCTGGGAGGCTGTGCTGTGCTACGAGAGGAGCCTGAGCTGGGCAGTCTGACCCATCACCCCCACGGGACCCTGAACAAGTCACTTTGCCTCTGCCTCGGTTTCTTCATTTGTACAACGGGACTGTGTGTGGAAACGGTGCATGGCAGGTGGCCAGCTCAGGGTATGCGCTTAGCGAATATGGAGAACCCTTGCTCAGAACACGAGTGGATCAGGGAGGGCAGAGGCCTGGATCAGGGAAGCAGATGAAAATGGCCCACAGTCAGCCACTGAGAGTCAGGCAGGAGCTGCGCCTGAGGCAAGGCAGGGCAGCAGGGAAGGAAGGAAGGTGTATGTTGCTGCTTCATGACCCACACAGGGCCGGGGCCCCACAGGGAGGGCGTCCTTGAAGCCCTGACCAGGTGCAGGCCTGAAAAAGCTGAGAAGCCCCTCACCCCAAGTCCTCCCCTGGGGCATGGCCCATCTGGGAAATCAAACTCACCCCCACAATTCTCTGTCTCTCTCTCTCTCTCTCTCTCTCTCTCTCTCTCACACACACACACACACACACACACACACACAGTAGGTGTCTATGTAATAAAGAACCAAACCCAATGAAGCCCCAAACAAGACAGGCCAGGGCGGTGGGTGAGGGGGGTGGGGTGCGGGGGGAATCACATTTTGCAAACTGCCCACCAGGGGTCACCATACTGCACCCAGCGGCGCAGACTTCACATCCGCTTGCGGACCGATGGGAGGCGGCGGGTGTCACAGATAAGAGTTTGGCCAAGCGGCCTCCAACCGTCCAGCTTCTATGGTGGGACCACTGTCGCGGTCCCCAGTCCCAGGTCCGCAGCGCCAGCGTCGGGGGTGAGGGTGGTCGGCTGTCAGTGCGGCCGGAAGATGTCTGAACACCGCTGCAGGATGAGCTCCACCACCTGACTCTGGAACACCATGGTCATGGGCATGCTGGTTTCCTCAGTCTCGGGCCGCAGCAGCGTGGGCCCGAACACTATGGCCACGCTCTGCACGGACATGCGGTTCTGATCGCCGTGCTCGATCACCCTGCAGGGGGGGGAGTGGGGTGGGGACGGAGGCCATCAGGGCCCAGAGCTGGAGGGGGAGCGTGGGGGGGGGGGGGGGCCGCCAGCACCTGCCTCCCCATTCCCGCGCGGCTGTCCGGCTCACCGGCACAGGTGCTGGAAGAGCAGCCGCAGCGTGTCGTGGTTGGGGGCGGGCAGCGAGCGCACCAGGTCCCGCACACGGCGGCCGCGCTGGGCCTGGTCCGGCAGCTCTAGGGAAGGGAGGGTCGGCTCGGCCAGGGGAACGGAGGGGCTGAGTCCCAGTGGGGAGAGTGGGGGCGGGGTCCAGTCAAGGGGGTGCCCGAGGCCGGCCCCACCCCCACCCCGTCCCCCCCACCTCCCCCAGGCGCTCACTGATGGCCTCGATGAACTGGCGGAAGTGCGAGAAGGGAAAGAGGGGCTCCGGAAGCTCTCGAAAGAAGAGCTTCAGGGCGCCGGTGATCACGTGGACGTCCTCCCAGCGCCCGTCCTCCAGGTCCAGGCGCTCATCTGCCACACGGCGATGGGGAAAGGAAGGTTGGGGGTGGGGGGGGGGGGGGGAAGAGGCGGTTAGCACCCCTTTGCTCCTTCAGGCCCTGGGGTCGGGGATGGAGGACGGGCCTCACCGTGGTCCACCTTATAGCGCAGCTTCTGGATGGTGGCCAGGTTTCCACTGATGCGGTACAGGCCGTCGATGTCCAGCCCTGGGGCAGACGGAGGCGCTGACCTCGGGTTTGGTGGGATGGGTCTAAAGCTCCCGCTATGGCTCCTACCCAGGGGCTCCCGTTCTCCCTCCGCCGCCCTGCGCCCGCCCAGGGCTCTCTGCCAAGCGGCCCCGGAGGGAGGCCTCCGGGCGCCGCGCGTACCCCGGGCCTCGACGGTGCGGATGCACTGCTGTACGAAGCGCGGCACCGAGCTCCTCTCGCGTTCACACAGCGCGGCCAGCGCGCAGCCGAACACCTGGTCTGGGGGAGAGGCCCGTCAGCGCTGCCCGGTCCCCCAGCCGCCCGCGCCGCGCTCGCCGGCTCCCTCCCGTACCTTTGATGTAGCCCTTCTCCCGCAGCGACTGCAGCGTGGGCCGCCTCAGCAGGAACTTGCGGAGCTTGTGCCGGACCTTGCTCAGGTCGCTCTCCGCGGTGGCTGCGCCTGGGCACGGGCATGCGGGGCCGAGTCGCTCGGTGGCGCCGGGACTGGCCGGGTGGGTCGTCCCCTGTTCCACCCCACCCCCGCCCCCAGGGGGCGCCCTCCGCCCCCCCCCCCCTACCGCGCACCTGCAGTGGGCCGCGCCTCACCCTCCAGCCAGCTTCCCAGGCGCTCCCTGGACCCGAAGTCCGCGTTGCTACTCTCGCTTTCCTCCTCCGGGGGCAGGTCTGCGGACTGGAATCACGGGGCCTCAGATTGGCAGAGCCCGGCGCCAGCTGGAGGTCCATCTGGGCTGGGGCGGGGACCCCGACGCCCCTCCCAGCGGCTCTGGTGACTCCCAGGCAGAGTGCACTGTTCCCTTCCCCAGTTAACCTCCCCTGACCTCCTTCCACCAGGGGAATCTCAGAAACTTCACCTCCCTTGGCTGCTTGGAAGCCCTTCAGCTGTTGGAGACAGTTATCCTGTTCTCTCCCACTCTTTCTTATCCTGGCCCCCCTTTCCCATATTTTCCTAGCTCCTCTGTGCACACTCTACTAGGTTAGCATTCCTCACTATGTGGCTCCTGGTTCTGAATTTGCAGTTCCAGCTGAGGCCTCCACACTGCCCACAACTGCACCAGCATCACCGCCCTAGATCTGGATTCCTACCTCTAGTAATACAGCCAAATTCTGTACCCCCCTGCTGGCTCCTAGGGAAACGAGGGTCAAAAGGCCCCAGGTTGTTCCCAGGTGAATAGCTGTCAGAGGGGGTCTGTCCTAACTCTATGTAATTAATTTTTTGAACCTAAAAAAATAGTCGACTCTTCTTTAACTTTAAAATTTTAATAGCTTAAAATTTTATCTTGTGGTTTTAGCCTGTCGTTCTAGTACAGAGGCTCTTTCTTGGATACTTACTTTTCTTCCAGCCTCCCTTGAAACAGGACATTCCTCTAGGCTGTGTCTCCACCCCTAGGAGAACCCTCCTGCAGGGCCAACCCCTGCAACCCCACAGGCTGGATTTGCCTACTTATGAGAGACTATTTCTTCGGCGGCCCATCTGTAGGGAGGGACATTTATCCTCAGATGCCCGACCCACAGTGGGCCCAGCTGCTCTGTGTAATGGCCGACCCACCAGCCCCAGAGGCCCCCCGGCTCTGCTTACCAGCTCCTGGATGCCCTCGCCGATGGCCTTGTGCCAGGTGCTGATAATGGCCTCTGAGTCGTGCTGGATCAGGTACTCTGAGCCATCTCGGCTCCGTAGCTGGAGAGACACAAGTCACTCAGTCATCTCTGGTTCCCTGGGTCTACCCCAGAGCAAGGCCTTAGCAGGGGGAGGGGGAGGGGCAGAGAAATGGTGGAGATGATCTGTCCTTGTCCCCAGGAACTGAAGGCATAATAGAGCAAGGGCCTCACCCTGGGGGCCGAGGCATTCCACTTTGGAATGCCTTATGCAGTAAGTGACAGCATATCTGTTACAGATGGGCAGACCAGGGGCCTCTCAAAACAACATCCATTCATATCTGAAAGTTTCATACGGAAGGAAAGGCTATATTGTACGTATACGTAGCAACAGATTTCATAAAACGTTCATCCTGTTGAATGCACAGGCAAGCTGAGCTGCCCCAAACTAGCTGTTTTTGGAGGACTATTACTGAAGTTTCCTGTGGCTCTGGAGTGACAAGGAAGACTGGCTGTGAAAATTTGCCGGGCCCAACTACCTTGGCCATGATATAGAATCTGGGGCTGTCTCTTGAGAAAAATCCTAGAGGAGCCTGCAGGCCACCCCTGAATGGAGGGAGGATGGCCACCTGCGGCCAAGAAGCAGAAGCAGGGGGCTCCTCCGCTTCCGTTCAAGACTGTCAGCCTTTCCAACAGCTTGAATAACTTCCACAAGTACCATCTGCCTTCCAGTTCTTGCCAGAAAAGACAGCTCAGAAACATTTATTCAGAAGCTTTCATCAAAAGCCAAGTCAGAGGGATGACATTTATAGAGCACTGGTTGAAGGACATCCCTTTAGGTCAGGGAAGGGACATGCACAGCAAAGTGACGTTCTCCGGTCTGGCACCCGTGACAGACATTGCTAATTGTTCACAGCACTTGACGCTGCTAAGCCTGGAGAAGGCTCCAGACGGACTGACTGAGCAGAGTAGCTCATGAGATCAAACTGGTTTTCCAAGCCTGCTCTGTGGATAACACTGGTTCTAGAACTGCACGAAGCTTGGTGAAGACTACATACTCAAGTGCCTTGCAGAACTGCATTTTCTGAGCTGAATGGTGAGGTTATGCTCGTGGCTTTTCTCATGTTACCTGAAGCAGCTAAACTAGAATGGAGCTCCACACTAAAAATTGCTTCGGGAGCTAAGGGTTAGGGGGAGCGCCTGGGTGGCTCAGTTGGTTAAGTGTCTGATTCTTGATCTCTGCTCAGGTCACAATCTCACAGTTTGTGAGTTCGAGCCCCGCGTCGGAGCTCTGTGCTGACAGCTCGGAGCCTGTGATTCTCTCTCTCCCTCTCCCTTTCCCTCTGCCTCTTCCCCACTCACACACATGTGCACACTCTCTCTCTCTCTCCAAATAAATAAATTAAAAAAAAAAAAAAAAAAAAAAAGAGCCGGGGCGCCTGGGCGGCTTAGTCACTTGACGTCCAACTTCAGCTCAGGTCATGATCTCGCGGTTCATGATTCGAGCCCTGCATTGGGCTTGCTGCTATCACCCTGTCAGTTCAGGGCCCACTTCAGATCCTCTGTTCCCCCCCCCCCACCTCTCCCCCACTCTCTCTCTCTTGAAAATTAAATAAAACATTAAAAAAAAGAGCTAAGGGTTAGGAAAGAGCTTTGATTTCCCTCAAAATTGGGGAAAGACCCCTCCCTCATCAATAAGAACTATGTAACTGATTTTTTTTTTTTTTTTTTTTTTTTTTTTAGCAACAACCTAGCACCTGTACATCAGCTGCCTCCTGATGCCTCTCCACACTGACCCCTTCCTCTGACTTGTTGTGGCTGGTGCTGGCTTTTCAGTGGATTTTACCAGCTCACCACACGTGTTCTTGTTGTGAGCTGCCTCAGAACTTTTGGGGACGGAGGTGAGGGTAAAGGTAGTTTCAAAGCAAGACCACATGTGGGCAGTGGAATGTGTGGTACCATAAGGGTCCTTGCCTGGGCCCCACGTGGCCTCTGCCTTCCTGCTAGGGGAGCCTGGCAAACTGGGGACCCAGCTTATTCACTGAGGACCCAGTTCAGCTGGAAGCTGGGCTCTGATCAGCCAGAGCAGGTTCCCGGCCTGTTTAAGTGAGTAGTGGGGGACAGGGAATCTCCTGTCTGGGATGAGGGCCGCTTTTCTAGGCATGAGTTTCATTCCACAGAGACCCCTGCTTCTCAACACCCTCTAGAGCCAAGAACTTGAATCCAGTTCCTGGAGAGGGAACTGCAGAATCCGTGATGCCAGAAACGCTGTGGGCGGATGCCCGGGGTGGGGGCAACTTTGGCTTTGAGCCCTGAGAATTCCAGTCCCACTCTCCCCAGGTCCCCCTTCTTGAGGCTTGCCTAATGAGGGTCTCAAGCCATCAGTAAGCCCCTTCTCCTTCTCCCAACCCCTATCACTCACCTCCAGCACATTCTTCCTGCTAGATTTGTCTTTGGGGGCCCAGGAGAGAGAGGCCCCCCTCAGATCCACTGTGTACTCAGGCGTGGAGAGCTTGGGAGGCTGCCTCTGTGGGAGAGGGGAGAAGGATTGGGGGGAGCACAGTTACCAGGAGCCCTCAGCTCAGACAGGCCTGCCAGGGCTCCTGGCTCCAGGGACAGGATAGGGAAAGCGGGCCCAGGGGTTCCTAGAACCTAGGGATCCTGGACTGGCTGGTCCTTTGCTACCTGCTCACCCAGGAGGAAAGGAGAAAGGAGCACAGCTCTCATCCCCAGGAGCAGGTGTGCCCAGTCCCCAGTCTGCCTGCCCACCAGGCTGGGGAGGCCACCCTCAAGGACTGCTCCCCATGCCCAGGGTGGCTGGAAGCACTTGTCGTGGGCTGAATCTGCTGTCGTCACCCCCTGCCAAGGCCCAGCTCCGCTGGCACTCATATTCCACTGTCTCAGACCTAGCCTTAGACAAGCCAGATCAGGTAAAGAGCCGCAGGAATCAGAAGCAGATGCGATGGTCCCTGTCCCGGGGCCTGGGCCTTACCAGGCCACCTGCAGCTGAGGCCTTGGAGTCCTTGAAGAAAGTCAGGATGCCACCCTCCAGCACCGTCCAGGAGGCGCTCCAGTGCTTCTTCCTAGGTGGGGGTGGGGAAGTGGGGGGTAGCCAAGCTTGCACTGGGCCCTGGGCTGAGGCCCCCTTCCACCCACAGGAGCGGGGCACAGAGCTTAAGAACACAGCTCAGCTTGGGGTACCCAACCGTGAGGGCTGGACTCCCAGTTCTAACACGTGGTGGCCAAGGGACCCTGGGAAAGTCACTATCTCTCAGTGCCTCAGTGTGTCCTCACGGGACCTCTTAGAAAGTTGCTATGAAGATTAACAAGAGCCTGGCATATGGAACTGACTCTTCATCTCGGGGCTGTGAGTTCGAGCCCCACATTTGCTGTAGAGATTGCTTATATAAATAAACTTAAAAAAAATAAATAAAAGCCTCGATATGGAATGTGCTCAGTAAATGTCATCTTAATTAAGGCCCGCCCTGCCCTAGTCTGAACGCAGACAGGCTCTCACCGGAGCCGCTTTCCTTTGTCCACCGTCTTGGTGCGATGCAGCACACCGGCCTTGTCCAGGGTCTTGATCTTAGAAAGACAAGGGGAAAGAGGAGGGGGTTAAGGGGCTGAGCCACAGGGCAGGCAGGGGCTAGTCTCCCCAACAGCCGGCAACTCCTTCCAGGCGGGGCCTGAGTCATCACTGACCCCTTTCTGCTGCTGCTGCTGGTGGGGTGCCTGCTCCCACCCCAGCAGGAGAGATTTCCTCCCGGCTCCCAACCTCACCCAAACCTGGGCCCAGGATAACCCAGATCCAGGTTCATTCAGCTCAGGCTAGTGCTGGGGCCTATGGAGGTGACATGCCCGACCCCGCCCCAGGCCCCACGACCTCCAGGAAGCCCCGATTTCTTCTGCTAGGGCCTACATGCTCTTTCCTTTACCTTCTCCTCGGGGGGGTTGGCCTGGGCTGCGGTCTCACTGTTCTGGCTGGATTTGCAGATGCTTCGAGGGGCAGGGACAGGAACCTGGGGAGAAAGACAGTGTCAGGTATAATGCCCTCCCTTCTCCCCAGGACTCTCGCTTTCCCAGTTAGTTACCTGGGGCAGCTCCCACTGAACCGAGTCATCATCTGGGTTGTAGAAGTAGGGCTTCCCGCGTTCGTCCTCCAGCCTCATCCACTGTGGGGAGAGGGATGGTCAAGGCTCCAAGCCCGGCTCATGGGAGGGGAGGAAAAGTTTCCCAATATAGCCCCCAGGAGTCCGGAGGGTCAGGTGCAGAAGACGGG
>NW_024412420.1:18495392-18528549 GCF_014898765.1 Herpailurus yagouaroundi
TCTTCTGCACCTGACCCTCCCCCCGGGGGGGGGCGGTTCTTGGAGCTTGCTCAGGAGCTGCAGTTCATGATGTTAAGGGGAGCTCCTGGTGAGGAAGAGCTGAAGAAGTGACCCAGGGGCTGTCTGCGCCCATCTGCCCGCTGCCCCTACCTGCTCCTGGGTGAAGTGGTTGGTGTAGACCGTCTGCCCCTCGGGGCTCACGTGGCAAGACCAGCCGGGGGGCGTGGCCAAGGGAGAGGCGGACCGTGGCTCACTGAAAGAGCCCACGGGGGAATAGTCCTCCTCGGGGTAACTGGTCAGCGACTCGGGGTAGTCCGTCTCAGGGGTAGGGGGCTGCAGGGTACAGAAAACGGAGTCAGAGGGCCTCAGAGCCAGTACAGACCCCTGGCCCCGCCCCCTCAGGCCAGGCCACGTCCCCTCACCAGCAGTCTGGGGGCTGCGGGGAGCAGGAGGTGGGGTCTGAGACCCTCAGAGCTACTCCGCCCTGGCCCCGCCCCCTCCCTTATCCAGGGGTCCCTTAAAGCCCCTTAAAGCCACCCGCCCACCCCGGCCAGGCCCCGCCCCCTCCCTCGTTCTCGGGGGCTGTGGGCAGCAAGGGGCGGGGGCAGAGGCCCAAAGAGACCCCGCCCACCCGGGCCAGGCTCCGCCCCCTCACCCTCTGGTCCCTGGGGCTGAGCGGGCTCAGTCCCGGCTGCATCTCCAGGTCGTCCTCGGGCTCGTCGTCGGGCTCGTCCTCCCAGACGGCCTCGCCCGTCAGCGGGTTGTAGAAGAACACCCTGCGGCTCTCCTCATCCCAGTACTGGCCCCAGTCTGTCTCGAGGCTCTCGCGGCTGCCCACCGAGGTCGGGGAGGTGGCCGGGCTGGAGGCGCCCTCAGCAGCCTCGAAGGGCGACTCCCAGGTGGTCACGCCCGTGTCCGGGTTGTAGTAGTAGGGGCGCCCGGTGCCCGCGTCCGTGTGCGTCTCCCACGCCTGGGGGCGGGGGGCCGCGGTGGCGCCGGGCGAAGTGGCCGGAGGCTGCCGCTCTACGTTCGCGTACACGGGCTCCGAGGGGTCGTCCACCTGTGGGAGGAGGGAGGGGACGTGACCTTCAGGGCATCTCCGGAGTCAGACAGTCCCGATTCGGCCACTTGCCATCTGGGTGACCTTTGGCAAGTCAGAGCACACCCCCTCCCCACCCTGCCGCGTCTGTTCCGCCGGCTGCCGGTCCGGAAATTGTAGTGAAGAGAGAATGAGGAAATATTCTTTTTTTTTTTTAATGTTTTTATTTATTTTTGAAGGAGAGAGACCATGAGCGGGGGAGGAACAGAGAGAGGGGGAGACACAGAATCCGAAGCAGGCTCCAGGCTCCGAGCTGTCAGCACAGAGTCCGACGCGGGGCTCGAACACACTAACCTGAGATCATGACCTGAGCCGAAGTCGGCCGCTTAACCGACTGAGCCACCCAGGCGCCCCAAGAATGAGGAAATATTCTTGAAAGTGCATTGTAAAGTATGCATTGTAAAGTATGAGGTGTCCCAGAGGCCTAGGGCAGTTACATTATTTATTAACAATAATAAAATATCGATAACTGAGTTCTCCCGGCTGTGCGCTCAGCGTGCACTAGACCCGGGCGGGGAGGGGAGCGCGAATCAACCGGTTGGGCAGGAGTAGAGACATGGCCTCAGACCCATTCCTTCTCCTCTCCCATTCAGGTCACACAGGGGCAGGGCCCTGCTGCATTCTACAGCCCCCACCCCTTCTTCCTTCCTGGCCCAGAAAGATCCGGGACTGGAATCAGTACTGCCTCTGGATCTGAGACTGGAACTTCCTGAATGTGGGTTTTGCAGTCCTCGGAACCAATTGCAGAGAAGGGAAAGAGCGGGGAGAGCCAGATGGGAGGGAGGAAGGAGGAGCAAAGAAAGGTGAGGCCCTCTTCCCCCTCCAAAGAGAAGTGAGGTGGGCCGGAAGCTCCCTTCACACAGCATGTAAGTCAGGGCATGCTTAACACCCTTACCGCTCTCTGCCACCTGCAGGGCAAAGTCTGTCCCACCTGCCTGCCTTCCGTCTGATTTCCTGCCATTCCTGGCCCTTTGCCTTGAACTTTACGCTCCAGTAGCCCTAGCATGCAGTTGCCGGAGGTCCCACCCTCTCTCCTGTGTCTTTTATCACAGCCTGCCTAGGCCCATCCCTGCCCCTTTCTCACCTGGAGGACTCAGGACTCAGCTCAGGTGTCAGGTTCAAGGCCCTTCCTGAGCTTCCTCTCGTGTGCCCACCACAGCCTAGCACCCTCAGCCCACCGGAGAGATAGATAGTCACATTATCAAACCCCAGGCTGCAGAGTAGCACGAGATTAATACTGTTTTCTGAGAACATATAATGCTATGAGGGAAATGCAGATTTCGACACGGTAAACAGCAGATAGTTCCAGTTATGTGTTTTCAGAAACCCTCCAAAATGCTAACAGAGGTTATCTCTGGGCAGTGTAATTATAGGGATTGGGTTTGTTTTTATTTGTTTCTTTAAACTTTTCTCTTTTCTTCTTTAAGCTTTTCTCAAAATTTTGTATAATAACCTCCCCCCCCCCCCCCCCCCCCCCCCCGCTCCTTTTCTAATCACAGAAGTTCCTCTGTTGCTGTGATGCCTTCACTGAACTGTAAACTCCCCAAGAGGGGAAGCAAGTCCTGTCAAGGTGGCTTCTCCCCAGGCCTTAGGTAGGTGCCTAAAAATCCATTCATTTGTCCCACGAAGGTTCACCTGTTCGTGCAGGCCCTGTCCTAGGCCCTGGGAATGCAGCAGTGAACAAACGGACCCAAATCCCTATTGAGCAGCTCCGGTAAATGGCCGGGGAGTCGGGAGGGAGCCGAGCAGGGTTCTGAGTGAAATGCACAGCACGTCAGGGATGATTACTGCTAACGAGGAGATAGTGTTGCAGTCTGAGAGCACCCGGTGGCAGGTCCCAGGCACGGAGGGAGGAGGAAGAGTTGGATATATCAGTTTCTCACTCCTCTCCCTCACCCCAGAAGCCCTTGTGTGGCTGAGACAGGACCCTCCACCCCACTTCTCCTTTCGCTGTGCCCACTGCAGCCCTCCTGGGCAACCTGGATTCCACCCACACCCGCCCACTGACCCTCCCCACGCACACACAAAAGGCATCTTCCTATCACTGTACTTTCGCTCCAGTCGGTCCCCCAGCCTAGAACATTCCCTGCCTACCCAAATCCTGCTCCTCTGCTGGTCCCCAGCTCCAAACGTCCTGGAGAGCCAGGCTCCATTTTACGGCCTGGTGGCGTTCTGCTCTGCTGGCCAGTTCATCGTCCACCCGTCTGCCTACCTCCTCTGACCCCAAAAGGCAGGAGGTTTTTGAGAGCAGGATCCAGGATGATGTAGCCCTCCTCAGTCACCCTCTAGCAGGCAGCCCGCTGCCCTGAAGCACACAGCCGATCCACCAAGGATACTTACTGCTAGAGTACCCGGGTCAATTCCATGCTACATTTCACAGCAGACAACAAACACACATATCCGACACTACAGGAGAGACGGGAGTTAGCTTTGAGCAGGGACTTTCTGGGAATGAGGGCTCGGCACAGGAGCCAGGAGACTCCTTGGGAGGACTAGACGCACCTCCTACCCTCCCCAGCTGGACCCACTGAGGCTGGAGGGTCATATGGGGGGTGGGTGAGCTAAGGAAGGAGCCAGGCTCTTTGGACTGGGGATTTCCACTGGCAGGCTGCTAGACTTGGCTGTGTGTCCTCGGGGAGTCCCGGGCTGGTCAGGTTGATGGGGATCTTGCACAAGGAACAGCCCTAGCAGGTAGAGGAGATACAGGGGTAGATGTCTAGGCCCCCAGCACGATAGGGCTGTCACAAGGAAGGGAAGATACAGAATCACCTTGTGGGGCTCTGGACTGCAGATCAGAGGCCTGGTGGGAGCAGAGGGCAGGGTTCCTTGGAAGGAAGCACATTCTAAGGATTGGGGCTGCTTCAGGGGGTAGTTAAGGGGCCTTCACTGGAGGTGAGCAGTTAGGGGTACTGCAGCCCTGAGGCCCCTTCAAACTCTAGAACTCTCTGCAGAACCCTCACAGTGCTAAGATAGAGGCGTTTTCCTCTCCTGGCAGAGCCACAGCCAGGATCAGACTGGAAGCCAGGTGGGGCCAGTCTCTCTGTGCCCTCTGGCCTTCAAGGGGAGGCTCGCCCAGGTTAGAGCAGGGCCCGGCGCCCCCCTGCCCACAGCTCCTGGAGGCCCAGACGACACCCCTTCGCAGCCCATCAACAGACCCTGACTAGGGCACCAACAGCTCTTGAGGCCCAGACCCCAATCATGACAGAGACACGTATGTTTTCCAAGTAGGAAAGGGGAAGTGATCTCCCACCTCAGGCCCGAGGACAGAGCTAAGAGGCGCCCTGGCTCTCACCACACCCAGCTGCCCGGCCCCCCAGCACCCCGTTTCCAGTTCCCTCCCCTCCCCGCAAACAGGTGGCAGGCCTGCCCCTCTTCCCCTCTTCCACTGATCACCCGATCACCGATGACTGATCACCGGGTCTCAGCGCCCCTCCACAGCCCCTCTCAGACCGGCAAGGCCTTGGAAAAGGAAAGAGGCAAGAAGGGAGGAGTCCCCCCAAATCTGGGAGATGTCCTGCCCCCAAACCCAGCTCACCCAGCTCCTAACAGGCCAGACGCCCTCAGCCCTCCCCATCAGAGGCCAAGCTTGCCCCCAAACGCCAGGGTCCCCTACCTGTCCCCGCAGGGCCCGACTCTGCCTCCTGGTCAGCTTGGCAATCATGTCCACCATCCTGTCCCCACTGAGCTGCTGGGACAGAGCCCTGGGAAGGCTTCAGGGGTGGAGCCAAGGGGCACAACCCCAGGGCTGGCACGGGGCAAGGGGGAAACAAGAAGTTGCTTTGAGATGGCGGGAGGCTGAGCCTCCAGCCCATTTCCTGTCAGGGCTGCGGAAGTGCTAGCCTGAGACAGAGGCTGCCTGAGAAAGGGTGGGGTGGGGGCAAGGGGGTGGTGTCTCAGGTCTGGGGTATTTTTATGCGTCCAGGGACACACCGGCCTTCCTGCGCTATGCTCTGATGACTGGCAAGTTCTGAGTCCCAGGCCAGATACAGCCGTGGGGCAGGGTGGCACCGGGACCACAGGTGGGGGAGGGGCAGGCTGTGCGGCTGGGAGCAGGCAGAGGGGGCGGTTGGGTGCTGGTGCCTGGGCTGGCATGGACAGGACGCGGAGTGGCCATCAGCTCCCCGCAGGCCCGGGGAGGATGTGATGGGGAAGGAAGAGGAAGCTTGTGTGTGTGTGTCGCGGGGTGAGCGGGGGACGTCTCAAAGAGGAAGGGGTCTGGGCAGATGTGGTATCAGAGCGAGAGCCAGTGTCTGGAGTCTTCCAGCCACACAGGGAACAGGAGGGATTTTGACCACAACACAGTCTACTCGCCTTGACTGTCTCCTCCAGCCTGGGCCACCGAGACGCATGTAGCTCCTCCACAACCCTACACCAACAGCTTCCCCGGGTCTCTCCTCTCTTCACCCTCCTATCAGGTGTCCAAACCGCAGTCCTGCACCACGGGCGCAGCCTGTCCCTGGTGAGAAGCTGCCGACTTCCTCCAGCCCAAGGACCTCCTTGTCTTCCTGACACTCTCAGAGCGGCTCCGACACCCGAGGGTCTCCCCCCTGGCAGCCCAGCTCCCAGATCAGGCTCTGACCCCCACCTTCTATCCCGGATGCCAGACCCCTCATCTTCTGCTCTCCCATTTCAGTAACCCTCCTGCCCCCAGCCCTGGCCCTCTTTTCTCCCCTGCCCATGTCCCCCAGGCCACTCCTTCCCTGCACCTACCGTGGGCTCAGGACAGGGACGTCCAAGTGGAACTAGGCGTGGTGTAGGCTTGGGGTGTGGGACATTTGGACGGACCACATCCACAGCAAGCCAGGGACCTAGGCCCTACTCTGCCCTCAAAGCTCTAGTATCACTCCCCTACCGTCCCTTGTGGGGCTCAGAAGCCTGGAACACCAGAGGCAGAGAGGCCTGGAGTCCTCCCACTTGTCACACATATGACCCATCCCACTGACCCCACCCTGAGGGACATGGTCCACACACACACACACAGGACAAATCACCAAGAGGGACGGAGCCAGGCCCAGGAGATGGGAACAGCCTGTGTACATTCCAGAGTGGCCAGAAACTCTGAGCCGGCAGCAGGGAGGAGCTGGGGCAGGAAAGGGGAGAGAGGAGGCAGGTGTGGGAACCCGGGCCCTCAGTGCCGCCCTGCTGTAGGGTTAGCAGGCAGGGTCTCCCTGGGGCAGGAACCAAGAGTGACAGTGTGGGAGACTGGGACCATAGAAAAGGCTGCCCACCTGCTGACCTTCCCCGGAAAGAAGCCTGGCCGCCATGTCTGGCGTCTCCCAGAGGGCTCTGGCCTCACACCATAGGGACTGAGCAAAACCCACACGGCTCTGGCCTGTTCTCGGTCAGGGAGGTTGGCGCCTCAGGCCTTGGGTATGGGCTTCCCCAGGCGAGATGCGACCACAGCAGCTCCCCAGTGGGGTCCTCCTCCCTCAACCACACCCTCACACCTCGCCTGGCCTCCAGAGCCACATGGTGGAGGAGGGGACAGAACAAGCCAGCTTCTCCTCGCCCCGTCTCTCCGGCCCTCCGTCCTCGCCCCCGCCTTCTCTGCAAAACCCTCACCAGTGTTGGGGCACAAGCAGGTGCAACCAGAAAATCCTATCCGTTCTCTGGGGCCGGAGGCAAAAGAAATGCCTGCAAACCAGTGACTGGAGCTTGGGGTCTGGCTCAGGTGGCTGCGGAGGGGACAGGATCTCCTTTGTCGACTCCATGCCACCCGGGTGGAGGGAGAGTTGGGAATAAACTGTGATCTTTGCCTCAGTGAGGCAGTGAGCTTAGCCAAGTGCACAGAACAGTCCTGGTGTCCCTCCCCCGAGCACGCCCTCTCCAGGACAGAGTCCGGGCCTCACCGTACCCACCCCTAGCCCTGAGTGACTCATCCAGCCGTGTGCAGTGGGAAAGCTGGGGGTCACCCCGCAGGCTCCTCAAGCCTCAGAATAGTGGGGAACCATGCCTAGAGCTGCTCCCCCCACCCCGCCCCAGGGTCTGGTGTAACTGGTTTGGGCTGGGGCCTGGACGCGGGCTAAGGCCCACGTGAGGCTCAGTGTAATCTTATTGCTTGCCCTGTAGCCTGAAAGTCCAAACACAACAGGCCGAGGTGAGGGTCTTCTCTGGGGTTTGGGCCGGAAGCATCATTTGATTCAAAGGAAAAAAGAACAGAGCAGGATTCCAGAGACAGGGCTTCTTGTATAGGTTGTGCCTTAGCTTCTCTCTGGGCAGCCCCCTGAAACTCTGGGCCTCTGTTTCTTTACCCATAGAATGGGCTGTCATTCTCCACCCCCCCCCAGCCCCCCCTTCCCTGCTCACAGGGTTGGGTTCTGTGAAAGGGCCAGGCAGGTCCCCTGAGGTTTCTACACCCAGTGGGGACGTGGGGGAGAACGCGGGGCTGAACCCCTGCTTTTCTGGCTCTGGGTTTCGACTGAGTGCCCTGAGCTCTGGACTCTGCCCGCAGCCTCTTGGCGACCTCATGGGGCTCGCTCCTCCTCGTTTGGCTCGCTCCTCCAGGCAGGTGGGGCCTGGGGTGGAGTCCCTTTGCCGCTCACACACCCTGTGCTCTGGGTGAGGCCTCCAGACACCCAGAAGGTCTCCTGCTGCTGGGCCAGGAGGAGTCAGAAACGGTCCGTCGAGGAACCTGCCGGCCAGCAAAAGCTGTCATCGTGAGCCACGGGAGGAAAATGTGCCAGGGCCCCGTCCCCTCAGACGGATCTGCACCTGCACCCACCATTCCTCCTCACTTCCCCAGTGGAGGGACCAGGGTCCCCCGTCCACGCCGACCTCCCCAACCTAGGCCCAGGGGACCCCATTGTCTCTCACTTGCTCAGAAGCTGCCTCTCCTCAGATCTCCAACTCCTCCCACCTGACTGCCTTTGGCCCTTTGGCCTTTCAACAAACTCAAGGCCTCTCCATCTTAAAAAGAGACAGCGCGCCCCTGGACCCAGCTCTCCCTGCCTTGTTTCCAGAACCCGCTTCTTGCCCGCGTGTGTGCACCTGCCATCCCGCTGTCCACGCACTCCGACGTCCAGCCCACTGCTCAGGTCTCCTACTACCTCCCCGATGACAAAGGTGGTCCTCCTTGGGCCTGATCCCCTCCGGGACTTAGTCCTTACAACCCTCTCCCTCCTCGTCTGCCTCCTCAGCCTGGGGCCCAGGCTCCTCTTCCTCCGCCCATTTCCCTGATGCCTGCTCTCACCTTTCCTTCTCACTCTACTGTCCCCGGGGAAGCCCAACCAGTTCCACTAACTTAACAACCCGCAACCCCGCCTCCAAGAGCGCAGACCCAACTGCCCCCCTGGGTGTCCTCGGTATGCCTCAAAAGCCGCATGTCCCAAACCAAGTTCACCTTCTTCCTCCTCCTTCTTCCCATCTTGGCATCATCTTGGTTGCTCAAGCAGAGACCTGGAGTCACTGAGCCAGGTGACCTGACCCGCCTAAGCCTTTCACACCTACCAGTCCCCAGGTAGCACAGGGATTAGAGGAACACCACCTCGAGGAAGCAAACATTCAGATCTAGAGTAGATGTCCTGCAGGGAATTGGTCTGGTCTCTGTGTCATGGCAGGAAGAGGGGACGGGACAGTCAAATGGAACGCATGGCCCTTGAGCCGATCCTGGTTCAAACAAACTGGCTGTGGGGCGCCTGGGTGGCTCCGTCGGTTGAGCGTCCGGCTTCGGCTCAGGTCATGATCTCGCAGTCTGTGAGTTTGAGCCCCGCGTCGGGCTCTGTGCTGACAGCTCAGAGCCTGAAGCCTGCTTCGGATTCTGTGTCTCCTTCTCTCTGCCCCTCCCCCACTCATGCTCTGTCTCTCTCTGTCTCAGAAATAAACATTAACAAAAAAATTAAAAAAAAAAAAAACTGTGAGAGATTTGTTTTAGGACAATGAAGGAGCTGTGAGTATGGCCTGGGTCTTAGATGATATGTAAGGAACTAATGTTAATTTTGTCAGATATAACAATGGTAATGGTATTGTGATTGTGGAGAAAAACATTTTTAAGAAATAGATGCTGAATTTTTTAGGGATGAGATGCGATAAAGTCTGGAATTTATTATTTCTTGGCACACACACACACAAAAGAACAAACTTGGCAAGCAGCAATCGTCAAATCTAGTAATGGGTATAATTACATTCGTTTTACTATTCTTTTTGCTTCTTTGCCTATTTGAAAATCTTCATAAGAAAAAGGGGAAAAGCATCTCCCTCAACCTTTTTTGCTATTGTGCATTCTCAGTGTTACGACTTTATGAGATGTTCCCTGTTTCTTACCCAGAAGGACTGGCCCTTCCAACTCTCCCCCTACCCTCGGTCATAATTTCTCTCCCTTTATGATGCAGCTCCGGTGCCAGGAATTCTGGAAATACGGCAGCTTAAACATGTGCTGCTTCTCCCCTTTCTCCCCCGACTGCTACGCTCCATGAAGGGGCTGTGCCAGCTGGTGGGCAGGGCTGGCTGGCCTGGGAACCCGGGAGACCCCGGGGCAGACCAGGCCCACCATGGGCTCCCAGAGGGAAGGCAAGGTGACCCCCAGGAGCTGACAGGGAGCCAAACAGGTAAGCTAGGCACTCTCTGCCCACAAGGTTGGGGAGGCCGGGAAGGCAGGGAGGGAGCAGGGAGAGCTCCTGATGGTGTCTTAGCAGGGGCCTGCCCAGCCCCCAGAGACCATCACTCCTCCGCTCCAAGCTCCAAGGGCTCCACCCCAGCACTGCGAGCAAAGACCCATAAACCCCACTCCTCTGACAAGCCAGAGGCTGGAGAGAGGCAGAGCAAACACAACCCAACCCACCGCCTTAATATAGCGGGTCCGGACGGGACGGGACGTGCTAGAGACCGATCACAAGTCATGGTGGGAAGAGGAACTTGTCAGTCAGAAGTGACAGGACAGCTGGATGGCCACCCAGAAGAAGATAATTAAAGGTGGGTCTACATCTTACTCTGTCCGCCCAAATATACCCCCGGAGGATCCAAGATTTAGACGTAACAAGTGAAACCATTGGGGCGCCTGGGTGGCTCAGTGGGTTAGGATTCGGACTTCGGCTCAGGTCATGATCTCACAGTTTGTGGGCTCAAGCCCTGCGACGGGCTCTGTGCGGACATCTCGGAGCCTGGAGCCTGCTTCGGGTTCTGCGGCTCCCTCTCTCTCTGCTCCTCCCCCACTCACGCTGTCTCTCTCTGTCTCTCAAAAATAAAATAAAACATTAAAAAATTATTTTTTTAAAAGTGAAACCATAAAAATACTCAAACAGGAAAACACGAGCAACATTCTATATTTAAAAAAGACTTTTGTAAAGGCGTCTGGTTGGCTCGGTCGCTTAAGCATCTGACTCTTGGTTTCAGCTCAGGTCATGATCTCACGGTTAGTGGGTTTGAGCCTTGCATCAGGCTCTGTGCTGACAGTGCAGAGCCTGCTTGGGATTCTTTCTCTGCCCCCCACCCCCCGCCCTCCCCCCGCCGGTCCCCTCTCTTTTTTTTTTTTTTTTTTTTTAAAGACCTTTGTAACAGAGACTCAAAATCTAAAAGCCATAACGCACATGATTTATACATTTGACCACATATATGTACTTTAAGTGGGGCGCCTGGGTGGCTCAGTCGGTTGAGCGTCCGACTTTGGCCCAGGTCATGATCTCACGGTTCGTGAGTTCGAGCCCCGCATCAGGCTCTGTGCTGACAGCTCGGAGCCTGGAGCCTGCTTCGGATTCCGTGCCTCGCTCTCTCTCTCTCTCTCTGCCCCAACCCACTCGCATTCTGTCTGTCTCTCCAAAAATAAATAAACATTAAAAAAAATTAAAGAAATAAATAAATGTACTTTAAGTAATTTGTGTGGCCAAAAAACAACATTAGCAAAGTCAAAAGACAATCTTAGGGAGATTATAACTCAGGTAAGAGATAAAGAGCTGTGTTCCCTAGTGTAGCAAAACCTCCTAGAAACCAATAAGGAAAAGACCAACAACTCAGTAGAAAAAGGAGCACAGGATACAAACAGACGGTTCACAGAGAAAGAAAAACAAACAGTCCTTAAATCTATGTAAAGATGCTCACCCTCACTGCAAAGAGAAATGCAAATTTAAGCTATCTTAAGATCCTACATTTTGCTATCAGACTGGCAGAAAACAAAATTTTGATGCGACTTGGTTGGCAAGGCCGGGGGGAATCAGACCCTCGCATTTGTGCTGGTGGGAATGTATGAGCCCCACGGGCGGGGACGGCAACTTGGCAAAATATAACAACTACCCCCTGTTTACCCTTCGACCCAGCAAACCTACTTCTGGGATTTAGCCTCGATTTACCAGCACGTGTGTGAAAGATTATTTCTTCTAGCATCGTTCACAGTTGCAAAAGATGGGAAACCATGCAACTGCCTGTCAACAGTATACTGGTTAAATATATTATGATACATCCCTAAGGTGGAAAACCTGCCCCACTAGAAGGAAGGAGACTGACCCTCTCTGTGCACAATCTCCAAGATACACTGTCAAATCAAAAAGGCAAAAAATAAGCAAGTTATAGGATTGTGTGTATTGCATGCAACCTTTATGTGAGAGAGGCGGAAAATCAAGTAATCAAATGCATATTCTTACAAGTTTGTATTTGTCTGAAGAACCAGTGAAAGAATAAAGGATTAATGAGCGTGGTGACTTGTGAGCTGATGGTGAACAGGGTATGGAAGCAGGGGTGAGAGAGAGAGAAGGAGAGAGCAGAGGAGGGGCAGAGAGAGGAGAGAGAGAACCCCAAACAGGTTCAGTGCTGTCAGCACAGAGCCCGAGGTGGGGCTCGAACTCACCAACTGTGAGATATGACCTGAGCCGAAATCAAGAGTTGGATGCCTAACAGATTGAGCCACCCAGGCGCCCCTTACTATATACTTTTTAACATTGTTTTGATTTTTAAAAACCATGAAAGTATATTATCGGACTAAAAAAAAAAAACCAAGGCTATCGGCAAGATAGAGGGGCTGGAAAACACAGTGACAACTTAAACAACAACAAAATAGAACTCTTAAGAAGATTCAAGTAAAGCCCAAAAGGAAAAAAAGACTACTTTAGAACTTAAAATATATCCCTGGACTATTCATTGGAGGCGAGGATAGTCACCCTCCAGACTCAAAGTAGTGGCCTGGAAGATAAAGCAGGAGAAATTGCTCGCAGCAAATGTACACAGAGACAGAAATGAAGGAGGCAAAGCTACAAAACTGGAGGTTCCAGTCAAGACAGCTAACTTGCAAATAAAAGAAAAAGTCAAGGAAATGATAATCCTACCACAAATAGATTTCTCTAAGGTGAAAACAGACCCAAGGCTATCTGGAAATGGACAGGGTTCCAGAAGGGAGTGCTGAGAAAAAGAATCCCCACTCTGCACACCCAAGGAGTGTTTGCTTAGGAACCCCAGGGAAGGGGGCCTGGGTGGCTCAGTCGGTTACGAATTCCGCTCAGGTCATGATCTCACGGCTTGTGAGTTCGAGCCCCGCTTCGGGCTCTGTGCTGACAGCTCGCAGCCTGGAGCCCGCTGCTTCGGATTCTGTGTCTCCTCTCTCTGCCCCTCTCCCTAAAATAAACCATCAACTACTTTGTACCCATTGTCAAACAAAATGTGGAAAGGTTGCATTATCCCATCAAAAGACAGAGTCAGCTTGGGTTTCAAAATACAGTGACAGGATATATATAAAAATCCACTTAAAAACATGATGATGTTGAGGGGCACCTGGCTGGCTCAGTCACCAGAGCACGTGACTCTTGATCTCAGGATTGTGAGTTCGAGCCCCACGTTGGGTGTAGAGATTACTTAAAAATAAAACCTTAAAAAAAAAAAAGGGTAATGTTGAAAATAAAGGGATACCGAGAGATATCACATGGGCAAAAAAGAAAATAGAATAAAATAGAGTGGCCATATTCATAAAAGAAAGGTGGAGTTTCAGGTTGAAAACACTACGCGGGATAAAGAGGGGCACCAGGTAACGACACAAAGGGACAATCTGTGATGACAGAACCGTCAAAATCTGGGCGCTCCCAACAGTGTTGTAGTTAAATATAAAAAACAAAGCCTACTAAAAATACAAGAAGAACTTTATAGAGAAAATTTGAGTGGGAGATTTAATAAATCTCTAATGGAACTGGAGTAAAAGAATAAACAGAAAGAAGTATACAAAGGAAATGCAAGTTTGACTAATATAATCAATCAGCTTGGTTTGATACATAGGGGACCTTACATCCCTTAAATAAAAAATATACGATTTTTCCAGGTCTATGAAACTCTTAGAAAAGTCATTGACTTGGTCACAAAGAAACCCATAAATAAAATTAAAAGTGGAGATTTTACAAATCCAGTAAAAAAACGAATGCTTTCCCAGTAAAATATAAAATGGCCCAAATTAGCGAGAACTGGTGGAAAACTTGAAAAGACCAAATCACGGTTGATGAGAAAAAAGTCTGCCACTGACAAAGCGCCAGGTGCAGAGGGTTTCACGGGAGAGGCTGACTTGTGGAAACCTTTAGGATTCACCTGCTGTCTCCCTTCCTTGGCCAGGAGGCAATCCTAGAGAAATTTCTCTCTGGCTAGCGAGGTTCTGGGGAGGAGGGCTCCACACAGCATCCACACCACATCGTAACTGTCAGTTGGCTTGCCAAGGTCTCCTCCCAGACAGTAAACTACCTGAGGGCAGGGACCACGCCTTGTTTTTCTTTGGCTCTCACTGCCCAGTCCAGCACCTGCCATTTACTGAATCAATGACACGGCGAGTGAAAAGTTACCGTCTCACTGTCAGCGCACCGTGATGCCCTGGGTCTGTAAAACTCTCAGACACAGAGCAAAGCAGAATGAATGGAAAGAAACCAAAATGCTAATAGTCATTAGATTGAAATTCCACCCCCCCACCCCCGTTAACCAAATATATGTAGGGATATTAAACTATTTCTATGATGGTGGGGGGGATAGTAATTTATAAATTCAGACAATTCCAGGAGCGCTCCAGTTGTGGAGATGAGGCAGGAAGGAGGCTGGGGGGGGGGGCGGGGGGCGGGGATCTGGAGGCAGGCCCCCTTCTGGCACGTTTCTTGGTTCTTCCGGCTTCCTCTCTCAGGCCCAACTGGCCCAGCCCCCAGGACAGACACGGAAGCCTGGACGGAGACCCCTGCCCTGCTCACCTGATGCCTCATGGTGGATCTCCACCCAGGGGAAGGAGAGGACGCAGGGTGGCACCTATAGGAGTCCAGAGCCTGGACACAAGGGCCCTGCAGGCCTCACTGTGCCTAAGCAGGTGCTCTGGAAATCCCCGCGCACCACAGACCTTCCTCAATTTGGCAAGAGCGAGGGACAATCCTTGCAAGAACCCCTATGTCCCTCGGACCCCGTCCTGGCAGCCCTAATTCCCTCAACGCCAACCAACATCAACTGTCCTCTGACACTCCAGTCTGGAACCCCGACCACGTTCTGATCAGCTGAGCCCGGGCCTGATGGGCTCTCCCATGCCGGGAACGGGGCACTGAGCAGCCATCGGGGTTGGCATTCATAACCAACCACCTGGTCCTTCCCACTACTGAACACAGCTCCAGGAAGGGTGGAGAAAATAGACGGAGAAAGAGGCCGGCTGCTGGGGCTCAGGAAGGAAGTGGGGAGGCAGGTGGGCCTGTCTCAGGAGACCTGGGGTGCTGAGGGGAACCAGAGACTGAGAGGTGAGGAATGGGGCCCAGGCTCAGGGGAGATCACCCAGGGGCCCCCCACGGGGCCCCAGGGGCTGACACGGGG
The DNA here is from genome assembly GCF_014898765.1 of Herpailurus yagouaroundi. NCBI lineage: Eukaryota > Metazoa > Chordata > Mammalia > Carnivora > Felidae > Herpailurus > Herpailurus yagouaroundi. The sequence continues at coordinate 18,510,220 of NW_024412420.1, forward strand.
CCTGCAGGGTGGGAGGTTGCCTTGGGAGTGGTGGGTGGCTGGGGAGGAGTACTGGCCAGGAATGTGGGGTGAGGATGGGAGGGGGGCTACCCACGGAGCTGCTCTTTCATGGGTCAGGTCAGAAGCTGGGCAGTGGGGTTCCAGGGTCCGCCTGGGGCTGAAGGTGAGTCATGGGGAGGAAAGGTCAGCCCAGGGATGAACAAACCAGCTGGGCCGCCTGGGGAGGTGAGAAAGACAGTGGCTGGGAGGAGGAAGGACTCCGGAGACCCTCCCCTTGGCCTCAGCTCCCCTGCTCTTACCAGCACCCCCCTTTCCAGAGGGCCCATGGCTGGTCCCCACCCAAAGGGGACCCAGGTGGGTTTGTCCGAGGCCTCAATCACAGCTGCCCTGGGCTGCCCTCAGAGTCTGTCCCACGGAGTGGGTGCCAGGCCTGGGATCCGGAGAGGAGGCAGGGGCGCCTCCGGGCAAGTCACCGGGCAGGTGAGTTTCAGCAGGGGTACAGGAGAAGACCAAGGAGGGGGGAGGTCAGGGAAGAAGGGGAGAGAGTGGGCAACTGCCACGGCCCGCCCCCGCCCCCTGTGCAACCATATGAATGGTCACTCACAGTTCTCTGAAGAGGACAGGGAGCCAGGGCCCCGGGGCTCCTTCCAGTCCAGGCCGCCTGCTCAGGTGGGGCACCGGCCAGGCCGTTTGCAGAGGCCCCGGCTGTAACTCTTTCCTCCCAGTGGCCAATGCCTGGGCAGCAGGGGCGGGCTCCAGTCCAGAGGGCTGGCCTGAGGCCCCGGGGCGGGGATGGTGACCGGGGATGGTGACTGCACCCAGAAATGGACTCAGCAGGGGAGGAGTCTCAGAGGCCCCTCCTCACCTGGCTTCCCCAGGCTCGAAAGCCCCTCCTCAGCGAGGGAGGGAGTAGAGTAGAGGGGAACAGGCTGGCTATGGCCTGCAGGCCACCTGCCTGAGACTGAGCCTGGTAACTAGGGTGGGGTTCAGGGTCAGGAGGTACGGGAACTGACTCCCGCTCAGCCAACTCCTGCCTGGGTGACTTTCAGCCAGCCACTCAACTTCTCTGAACCTCTGCACTCTGGCACAGGGGGGCGCCCTTCCATGCAGGCCTGCCTTCAGAGCTGCTGGGAGTGGGAGCCTTTGAGTGAGAGCCCACGGGATCACTAGCCCCTGTGGCGCAGGATCACGTCATGCGCCACCATGCTTTGTGTCCCCAGTGTCCAGCGCTTTGACCAGCGCACTTTGACCATCCACTGGCGCGTGGTAGATGACAAGGCCGTGAAACGCCACACGGTGGGCGAGGAGGCTTCTCTCTTCTGAGGGTCCCCGCCTCTGCCAATTGTCCTACACCCATGCCACCCTCTCCCCTTGTCCAAGGCTTCCCAGTCCCCGATGAGCCTGACCCTGTGTCCCCTCCATCCTCACATCCTTGGCCCTTGCCTCAGAGGGAGTGGGTCCCTCCCCGTCTGCCCTGCGCATCACCCTCACACCTGTGTCCTGGGATCCCGTCTCGTCAACCAGCTCCTCTGGCTGCTGCCCACTCACTCAGATTTGGGGAGCCCCCCTCTCGACCTCCACATGCCTCTGGCCACACGGCACTTCTCCCTTCCCTGCCATGCTTCTGAGCGGTCTCCACTCGGCCCTGCACCCTCATCTTCACCCTCTGACCTCTGCCTTCTGCTTTTGGTAACCCCCTACTGATAAAGTGGCTGCTGACCTTGCGATCACCACTTCCGATAAATGTTCGATGGCCTTTGTCTAACTTCCCCTTCCTTCTGGACACCTCTCGGTGTCTGGACCAGCACTCTCCTGCTTCTCCTCCTTGTTCCCTGACTGTGTTTTACACTTCCTTCTCTTCCCTCCCCTGGTCACCCAAATGTGTTGGGCCCAGGGCTGTGGTCCCCCGGTCCACATGCTCCCTCGCCCCCCACATCTCCACACCACATGCTGGGCAGCTCCAGGACTCCTCCCACGCCTTCCCAGTGTCCCCGCCATAAACAGACCACTGTCTGCGCACACTGGGAGGCTGGGACTCATCCTGACTTCTCTCCCGCCCTCCTCAGCCCATCAGCCACCAGCTCCCTCGAAATCCACTTCCCGAACCTCTCCTGTCATCACCGCATGCCTGGGAGACCATGAAAGTCCTCTGCCACTCTTAAAGTTCCAGCCAAGGGGGTCCTTTCTGAACCCCACTCCCTTCTCTTCTGAGAGTCTCCCGGTAGCTGCACGGTGACGTCCGAATTCCTGGCGAGGGCCATGAGGCCCCGCCCCCCAGGCGCCACACACTCCCCACCAGAGCCCCAGCAGCGCAGGGTGGGGGCGGGGCTGAAAGGCCCCAGGGGTGCCCCATCTCACACCTGCACCCATGCCTGGGCACCGCAGTACACTGGGTGTCCTTTTTATCTCAGATGGCCTGGGCCATGCCGGCCTGAGGCATCTGTCCCCTCTTGCCAGGCTCCTGACCCAGATGGTGGCCCTCCAGGCCTGGGACTCTGCCTCACCAGATGCTCGGCAAGTGCAAGGTCACCTCATGCTTAGTTAATGAGTGAATGAAGGGGAAAGGTAGGAGCTGCCTCTCCTGCCTCCTCCAAGAAGAAACAGGCAGGCTCACCATTCAGGAAATTCTTCCTCTAAATGCTGCCTTGAGTAACTAAAAGGAGAATGGGGTTTCCTTCCCAGGAGACAGGCAACTCCCCACGCCAGGAGTGTGTAGGGGCTGGGGTGTCAGGGAGGCCCACAGCTGACACTGGAATAAAGCAGGGTCACAGGAAGTGTGAGATCATACCCATTACACGGGGAGGAAACCAGACCAGAGGTACTAAGCCTCTTGTTGAGGCCATACAGTGCATTCATTAGGGCCAGAAGTGGGACCGGGCAGAGTATTTCCATCAATACCCGGGTCTCTGGCAGACGCCCCAGTTCTTCCCTGCGCGAGCACCACCCCTCGGACACACCACTATACTGTGCGGAAAGAAAGAGGGGCAAGCTGGACAGGGGATGTGGAAAGGTCCTGGAATGCACCTCCGAGAGCCTGTCCGGGAAACGGAGGGACGCCGGGGTAAAGAGCACTGGTATCCAGCCATCTGTCCCAGAGAAGGGGGCCAACTGGCCAGCAGAGACGGCCGGGCACATTATTTCCCACCCCCCTACCCCTCTGGTTCCTTCTGGGCGGAGTCCCCATCCTCGTCCCCACGCGCCGGTTGCTATTCCCCGTCATGACCACAAGGGGGCGGGCTGCTCCTTGCAGAAACGGGAGCAAAGCTGGCGCAGACCAGGATACCGAATGCGACCCTGGCCAGCCTCGGTGGAGCGCCTACTACGTGCCAAGCGTTTCCATGCCTCACCTCGTTGAAGGCTCACAACACTAATCCTTAGGTTTTGTCCTGCGCTTACACACGAGGACACTGGGGCTGGGGAGTTAAGTGACTCCTCTGCAGCTGGCAGGTGACCCAGCAGGGTCAAATTCCAGTCTCTCTAAGCTTCAAATCCTGAGCTCTTTGCACTGTAACCAGATGGGCGGAGGGGAGACCCAGGAGCTCCCAGCCCGGGAAGGTGCTTCCTTCCTCTGGGCATCCCACACTCAGTCCTGGCATGGGCCAGGCATCAATGTTGACAACAAATACATTACATGAAGTACAAAGAAAGAAATCAGAGACTTACAAGGTTTAGGGATCATCCATCCACACTTTCCACCCCTCTTTGGGCCAAAGGACAAATCGAGACCCTCTGAGAGGAAATGAATTGCCCATAATTACCCAGCTGTCAAAAGGCAGATGTCAAAAAGGAGGTCTGTGCATCCTCCCTCCACATCTCCCCAACCACCGACCCAAAAAGTTCCTAAAGTTGAAGATGTCAGGGTCATCCGAAGGATTCTGAGGATGTAAAAGTGTTTTTAAAACGTGCTCTATTTTCGATTTCCTAAATTAACAACTGGGTTCTGAAACGAAAAAAACACACTATCACTGGACCACTTCCTGAAACAAACAAATCAAAAATTGTCTTTTTTTTTTTTTTTTTAAAGGGGGAACTGAAATATCGGAAGAAGCCAAAAAAGGAAGCAGATCCCTGACTTCCACATCCACTATCTCATCTGACCCCTAAGCTCCTCTAAGAAAAGGCAGGTGGAGTGGCCCGCAGGTCCACAACTCCATATCCGGGCGCGTTTCGGAATGTTGTGGATTTTAGAAAGGTAATAACGGAGCACACACCTGCCAGCAAGGCTTGGAGCAGTACACTGTAATCCGGTTCATCTGCACTTGCGTAGTAAAACTAAATGTAATAAATAAAGACCACCCACAGCTTGACATCGGTTCAAATCAAAATTTTTACCACCAACTAAGTTACGGGAAACCTTTGGACTCCAGGGAGCTTTGGCATTTCGGAATTGCCCATAAGTGACCGGGAGCCTGCACCCTTCTCTTTCCGTGGTTTTGAAAAGTGAGGCTCGGCGGTGACTGCCGCCCCGTCGAGCCGGACGCTAAACCGAGGGGGGTCTCCTCGAGTCCGGGCCCGGAGCGGCGCAGCACCCCGGCCCGCCACCCCGCTCCCCGTACCTGCTGCGGGCGCTCCTCCCGTGGCGGGCCGCGCACGTCTTGGACGACCTCGTAGACGTTCTCGGAGTCGCTGCGCGCCAGGGGTCGCGGGCACACCCAGGAGCCCGCCACGCTGCAGGCCTTGAAGCTGCCCGCGCTCCCGAGGAGGCCGGCAGGGGGCGCGACGGCGGCGCGCGCCAGGTCGTCCAGGGACTGGGCGGGCCGCACCGGCGCCGCGGGCCGCGTGTACAAGCAGGTGGGCAGGCCCGGCGCCAGGCTGCTGCGCTGGGTGGCGGCGCCGCGCCGCGCGGGGCCGCACAGGGAGCCCACGCGGCCCCGGGGCTCGGCGGGCGTGCCGTCGGGGCCCGCGGACACCGGCGCGCTCACGAAGCGGTAGTCGTAGGCGAGCGGTTCCGGGACCACGGGCCCCGGGCGGAGCGCGGGTGGCGTGGAGGTGGTGGCCGGGTCCCCGAGCGCCGGCAGCTCGCGCACGTACTGCGCGGGCAGGTAGAAGGGGCGGCCGCCGGGCTCGCGCCGCACGTGCCACCAGTGCTCCGTGCTTCGGCGCAGCAGCCTGTAGCGCTCGTTGGGCTGGATGGCCACGCGGCGCCCGTCCTTGCCCGTGTACTCGAAGGGATGCTCCACCAGCACGTACACGTCCCCCTCGACGTCCGCCGCCATCGCGGCCCTGGCGTTTCCCTGTGAGTGACAAGGAGGAGGGGCGCGGAGGTCAGGGCCACCGAGCCGGGAAGCGCAGAGGGACAGAAGACCTGGGTTCGAGTCCCAGTGCTGCATTCCTTATGTGCGTTAATTTCCTAGCTCAAAAATGGGGGGCTTGGATAAAATAATCTCCAAGGTTCTCATTCTTACACTCACTCATGGAATTATGACAATACCTTCATTCTGACAATGCCTTCATCCCGTGGCATTGATTACGAGATTTGAGTCCCGGTTCGATCCCTTGGTGGAGAAATTGTGTGTAATATTGGTCCAGCTTTACAGCCAAGGAAGCCTTGACCCAAAGAGTTGGGATGATTGACCGCGATAAAGTCACCACATTTGCCTAAAAGTTGACTGGGCCTCGGTTTACAGGTCTGTGAAGTGGGAAGAACAGCCCATTCTCTACCCACCCACCCCCGCCGCCACTCCCCTCGCCCCGCCCCCTGCCCTGCCTGTCCCGCCCCAGACGTCTCCAGCCTTCAGGAAATCCGCGTGCCCGGAGCCTCTTCCCTCCAGGCTCCCGCGCCCCCGGCCCGCGGAATCAGGGTTGAGGCGCAGGGCTCTGGGAACCACCCCGGCACCGCTCTATCCCGGGGAATGCCCCTGCCTCGCGTAGTCCAAGGGCCTTGGCTGAGGGACCTGACTGCCAAGGCCGGAGAACCGGTTCTCTCGGTTTCTCTTTCCTTCCCCAGCGGCTTGGCTGCGGACGTGAACCCGAGGCCTGGCCCGCCCAGACTGTCCTGCACCACCGCCTGTTCTCCAGCTCCCACCTCCACCTCCGGAGTGAGGCTCGGCCCTCGCGGCTTACCCACCAGCCCTGTGATCTCCACATTGCCCCAGGAGAGTGGCCCCTAGAGAATGCACTTTGTGACAGTGACTGCCCCTGCGGCGTCCTCCCCAAAGCTCTCCCGGAGTGATCGCCACAACCCACCGCCCTCCACGCCAGCTTAGCTTGGCGCTTGATGTGGTGTTGGGAGTCCGAGCCTAACTGTAAATCCGCCTGTCTCTCCATCAAAGAGATGAGTCGGTACCCTCTTCCATAAGTGGCTGGTCCCTCCAAGCCTTTGCACTGATCCCATCTCCTGCCCCATAGAGGTGTCCGGGGACCAGCAGCTGGGGAGCTCGGTGGCTTGCTGAGGTTGAGGAACCCAAAGAACAGGGTCTGACCTGGGGGTGGGGTGGAGGTGCAGGGTCTGGCCAGGGGCACAGAGCGTTCTTCACTACTTTCTCCAGCTTCCCTTGTTGGGGAAAGGGTTGCACTCTTGGGCCCTGAAGTTACAGTGAACTGCCTGTAGTTAAGCCAACAACCCCCAGGGAGGACACCCCTTCCCGTCACCTTCCCCTGGACCCCCGCCTCTCACTCACGTTGGCAGGGCAAGTCTCTGCGGGCCCATGGGCAGGACCGGCGGAGTCCGCGGATGGATGCAGATCAGGCCCCTGCCATCTCTTTCCAAGGGCGGGGCTTCCAAGGGCTAAGCAGGAGAGACCTCCGGGATCAGGAGCTGGCAAGGGGAGCAAAGAAGGAGAGGGATGCTCAGGAGGGCTGCCCCCGAATCCCCAACGCAGCGGTATCTCGGAGGGGTCAGGAGGAGCCTGAATGAGTGTGTCTGGGCGGGTGGGGGACACCGGGAGTGGGACGCACAGCAAGAGAAGGCGAAGGGAGGGAGGGCGCTGTAGGGGCTGCGACTGAAGGGGCCCTGCGGGGTCGTCAGCGGAGCCCAAGGTGGGTAGGGTCCCACCCCTGAGCCTCCCGCGCTGGGATTTGTTGTCCTCGAGCCTCTGCGTCCCGCGGGCGCGCTGCTCTGGGACAGCTCGACCCCGGTTCGTTGTCTCGCCCAGGGTTACAACCGAAGCCCTATGCACCCCGAATCACCACTACAAGCCCTTTCCAGCCCGACTGCTCGCACCACTCGCTTCGGACCCACCTCCGCCCTCCCCCGGCCCTTTCCGGGCGCAGCTCGGCCGGGCCTGGAGTTCCCACGGCAGAGATCCCCACCGGAGCGCAGGGGCTCGGGCTGGGTGGGGAGGGGACCCGGGTCTCGTCTCCTTCCCCAACTCTGGGGGAGCCAGAGGGGCCGGTAGGATCCCTGGAACTTCAGGACTGACCCGTCGCCAGGAGGTGCTTTTCCTGCACTGCCCGGGCGACGCGAGCCACAGCGGCGCCGGGGCCTGGACTCGGGCCCCGCCTGTCCCCGGACGGAGGGCAGCCCTTCGGATCTCCGCTCCGCGCGGGGGACATCCGCCCCGCGCGGCCCTGCTCCCGGGCCCGCGCGGCTCCCTCCCCAGCGCCCGGTGAAGGGGAGCAGGCGCGCGCGGCGCTCCCGGGTGAGGACCCGCCACCTGCCGCACCGCGCTCCCCCAACCCCGGCTCAGCAACCCCCGCCCGGCCCGGCCCGGCCCTGGCACCTTGGGGCGTCCGATCACCGGCTTCGCCTCCACTTGTCCCGGCAGGTACGCGTGCTTTCGGCGGCCGGCGCTCCCTCCTCCACCGCCCAGCTCCCGCACAGCCCGGTTTCCTGTTCAACAATACAGCGAGGGAGGCACCAGCCGAGAGCGCCCGGCAGAACTTCCTCCCGGGCTGAGGCTGGGCTGCGGCTGCTAGAGACAATCCCCGGTGTCCCGGCTTCCTGTCCCCTCTGGGCCGGGCCAGCGCCCTAGGAGCTCAGACGCCACCCTCCCCCCTGCACCCCCTGGGATCCCGGGCCACACCTGGCTATCTCCAGCGACGTGGAAGCGGCAGGGCCAGGAGGGTGGCATGACGGGGGAAGGGAGGGAGCCTCCTCAACTCCTTCTGGAGGGGCCAGATTTCCCTCCCGCTGCGTGGTTCCATCCCCCTGCCTCCTGGATCCTCCACTGGAAGAGGGCCACCCTCCAAGCTGTCCATTAGGGTGTCCTGGAAGTGGACTCGCTCACCTCAGCATCTTTTCTTTCCCGTGAACTTGGGACACCACCACCTACTTCACAGGATCTTTAGGAAGATTGAATGAGATGTACGAAGTACATACAATTCAGTAGTAGTATCACATTAGTATCGGAAGGATGCACAGAGCTATTAACATTATTTTTATTATCAGATGAGCTGTCCTCCTCCTCTGGGTGTGATTGAGGTCTCCAAAGCCCCCATTCTTCTCTAGGCAGGAGGGGGAAGAGAGACACAAACGTCCTCAGAGGCACCTTGCTGAGGGTGGAGGCACTGAGACCAAAGGCAGGGTAGCACCCAGGCCACGTGACCCTGGCCTTGGTCCCCAGCGCTCGAACCCAGTTCCTTTTGTGTTTTCAGAGCCCACCCCCTACAACCCTGGAGGGACTTGAGGCCCTGGAGGGAAGCTGGGGCTCAGAGGATACACAGAAGACGCTCTCTCGTGGGCTGAAAGGTGTCTTCAAGGACCAGAAACCTTAGGGCCAAATGTGTTTCAATCCCACTTTCCTGCAACCTGATTTCCCTGGAACGCGTGTTTCCTTCTTCTGTCCTTATGATGGGCAGTGGTGGGCTTCTCCTGGAACTTCAGAGGAAGGAAGCAGCCAAGTAAAGTCCCCTTGGAGCCCTAAAAGCCAGGAGCCCTGATTCTGGCCCTCCTCAGCCTTCCCTCCCTGAGCCCCTTCTCTGGCTTTGGATAACCCAGTGGGACACGGTCCTGAGATTTCTCACGTTCCAGTGTCGGGGATCGGTGGACAGGCACAGGGAAGAAGCCATTGTGGTGGCATTTCAGGCATCAGTGTATGCGGGTAAATCTACCCAAAGGCCCAGAGATGCTACCCCCCTCTCCCTGCCACAGACTCTGACTCCTAGTGGGAGGGGGACAGACTGAACACGGTCACCCCTCCTCCCCTGCATGCCCACTTCTGGTGCACAATGTTTACCGCCGGCCACCCCTCTCCAGGCCTCCTGTGTGCCCAGGGACTAATGAGAGTCGGTGGGGGCAGGGGCATCAGACGGCAGGATGGCTGGTGGTTTCCTCCCAACCACTGGCAGCGTCGGGATTCAGAAGCGAGACCAGAGGTGAGAAAGATCAGGTCTTTACTGCAAAATCATTCAAAAATCACACAGCAGCAGTTCCTTCAGTACATTGCAAAGCGCCGTTCGGGGCCAATGCGCCTCACTAGAAAACAGTTTATTGCATAAAATGGCGTTTTAAAAATAGTGTGGGCACCACTGAGGTTCACATCAGCTTTCCATTGGAGGTGAGAGGGTAAGAGTCAACTCATCGGGAAGCATCAGCAGCTTTCTGGTACTGGGGAGAGGGTGAGTTGTAGTTAATGCTGCTAATCCCCGGTGGGGGTGGAGGGGGAGGAGGAGGGGGGGGGGGCGCAAGCCCCACACAGCCTAAGCGAGCTCCTCTGGGGCCTCACTCCTGTTGCCTCCTAGGGCACCTTCTGGTGCGCACATTGTTCTCAAGGGCCTGAGATGAGGCCCGGCCTGGGCGGCACCACCCGCTGTCCCAGGCCGGCTCTGGGCCACTGGGGGATCTGGGGCATCTGTGGCTCTGGCCGGCCGCGCTGGGTCTGCGGTGGGGCATTAATGCTGGCTGTGGGGGTGCGGGCTGAGGATAGGGATCCGCTTCCCCGTTTAGGAGGCTTTGGTGTGCCGGGCATAGGTGCGTACTGTTTCCGTGACAGGGGACAGACAGGCTGTGTGGCAGCCCCCTCCCCCACCTGCCTACCACCTCCTCTCTTCTATTGCACAACTTATCCAGCTACACAGGGCTGGGCAGGTGACTCAGCAGCCGAATCACCCCAGGGGAGAGGTGGGAGTAGATTCATCTCTTGACAGTGAAAGGCAGTCTCCACCTGAGGCCCCCAATCCAAGCTGAGAGCTGACAGGATGGCCAGAGGGCCCAGGGCTGGGGGTCAGGGGGGTGATGGGTCCAGGAGAGATGGGGGAAGGCAGCAGGGGAATCGCTCCCAAACCACAGGGTCTAAACATCACTTTGCAAACCATTCCAGGCTCGCACTCTACCCCACACCCCTTCAAAAGGCAATCGTGCTCCAGGGAAATTCTCTAGTCTCTGGTGGCGCCCCCTCCGGGCCAGTCCAGCAAAGCTTTGTGAATTCATGGCTTTGTAAACTGAGGCTAGGCATCCCTCCCACGAGGCGGCCGCCCCCACACATCGCCGCAGCACGGCTGGCACTCTTCCTGGGAGGACGGGGGTCACCGCTCCACGGTGCCCAGGCTGGCCTGGGCTCACTGCCCTCTCTGTGGGCCCCCCCGCCTTCCTCTGTCCCAGCAGGGGTCAGTCAGGCGGTGGGGGGTGGGGGGTGTCCCCCTGAGAGTGTGTCTGCAGCAGCCCCGCCCGGCTGGCTTTGGGTCTGCTGTAGGTGAGGAGGGCACGGGGCTGAGGGGTGGGCAAGATGATGACCCGGCCCTGGACCAAGCGAGGGCTCAAAGTGCTCACAGTGCTGGTTCCGAGTCCCTCCCTTCTCCCGCAGGGACCGAGAGCCCGGGCTACGGCGGAGCCAGGGGGCTCTGACGCGGAGAGAGGTGACGGGCTTTTCAGGTGAGGAGGGCAGGGTAGGGCGAAAAGAGGCGAGGGAGAGGAAGAGGGTGGTAATCGGACCGACCCCGACAGCCCCTGGGCGGTTTGGCATGTCGTATTTGAGCCGTGGGCAGCAGTGTCAGGCGCGAGTGAAGGAAAGGCACCCGTAGAGCTGACAGTTCTGGCCCAGCGGCGGCCTGCCTACCCAGCCACCCGCCTTTGGCCCGCAGGCCAAATGTTCCCACGTGTTTGCTCCGCATGAGAATGTCTGGATTTCTCGGGTGACTTGTGTAGGGTCAAGAATAAAAAAATATTTTCTATTGAAATATGAAGGGAAAAAACCCACCTTAAAAAACTAGACCTTTTTTGAATCCGGAATGTGGAACTGAGCACGTGCCCAAGTGTGGTTTCCACAGTGTTTGAAGAGCCCTGATGGAGGTGCCGTGTCTGTGAGGTGAGCTGGGGCCTGGTTAGTGCAAAGCTCCCCTCCCCGCTTCCCCTGGGACGGGGGGGGGGGGGGGGGGCATCTGATGGCATCCCCACCTTGTGGAGCAGACGGGTGGTAGAGGGACTGGGCGACATCCTCGAGGGCTTCGTCTGGTAGGCTCGTGCTCCGGTCGCATCTGTGTCCTCCCGGCAGGGGACACGGCTGGGACACCTCGAGAGTATGCAGGCTGATGCCACAGGCGGCCGGGCTGCCAGCGAGCCGCTGCTCCACAGTCTCGGGCCGGGGATGGCGCAGCGGCTTAGAGGAGAGCGCTCCTTTCTTGGTACTTGCGCCGGCGGGCACAGCGGGGACAGCCCCCCTTCACCACGGCCTGGCAGCTCTGGTGGAAAACGGTCTTGCACTCGCCGCACCTGGGGGAGAGCCGCGAGCGCCGCTGGTGCCAGGGGGCCGGGGGCGGCCGGCATCCCGACCAGCGCCTGTGGCAGAGTGCGGTTCTGCTCGGGGCCCCAAGACGCGCCGCGCTGCGTCCCCCCGGCCAGATCGCTGCCTGGAGACAATGCTCACCCCCGCGTCACACCACAGGTGCGGACGCCCTCGATTCTAATTCACGTTCCAGAGAGGCCGCTAGAGACTTAGGGGATGATTTCTTGCCCACGTCGAAAACACTCTGCGGTTTAAAAAGCTGAGCCCAGGGGTTGAATCTGGGCCAGGAGACGCCTACTGAAAATGGATGCTCCCACCCGTTCAGTTTTCCACTCCCGTGTGGGCCGGAATGGAGGTTTGGTGGGTGACTCTTTCCACTCAGAGGCTTCTGATCAGGAGCAGTAACGGGATAGGAACGATGATTACCGCAGCAGAGAGCCAGGCAGGCACCAGCCGCCAGGCGCCCACTTTGTGCCCGGCCTGTGCCACCACTCCAGGGCAGTAACTCATTCAGTCCCTCCCTCAGTCCGTCTGTAGATGCCAACACCGAGACCCTCACTCAAAGAGGCAGCAAGTCACCTCTTCTCTAGGAAGACAGCTTCCCTGGTCTAGGGTAGGGCCCCATGAGGGCTCTCTTGTCCCCGGAGCTGGACTGGGGCTGGCCGTGACTGCCCAGGGCGTCGGCTGTTCTAGACAACCTCACCGCCCCGTGGCACTGGCACAGCCGCGGTGTTCAATGTGCTGCTGCACAACGGTGCCGGGCCTGCCTCCCTGGCCCGCTGGGGCCCGCTGGGGCCCGCTGGGGGGGGGGGGGAGGGTTGGGTGTCCCACATACCTGACGGTGGTGTCAAACTCGAAGGGGAAGATGATGTCATGGTGGTGGCAGATCTGGCAGATGAAGCCACGCTGGGTGCACAGGTCACAGTGGTAGACATGCTGGGAGGCGAATCCGATCAGGGCATCGAGGAACCCTTCGTACGCCCCGTCCGCGATCTGTGGAGGGCAAGGTCAGGCCGCCAGGCCTTTCGGGCAGCTGTGCTGAGACTGAGGCCATCTGTAAAAGGTGGCCCGCTGCTGCTCCTGGCCCCCTGCCTGAAGATTTCCGACCCCAAGAGAGGTTTCTTCGCACTTGGGCCAAAGAGCCTCCCTGAATCAGGCCGAGCAACGCAGGTGTCCAGCAGCCCCATACGCAGAGGTCGCTGGGGATAACGGGCTTGACAGACGAGACCCCAATCCGCAGTACCCTCCCTCGAGGAAAGGAATGTCCCCAGCTGTCACCCCTGTGACCTGGGCTTTGCTGGAGTGCCTGCTTACAGCAGGAGGCTGGCGCTCAGTCATCGCCCCGGGAGCGTGGGACAAGCAAGACGCGGAGCCTGAGGTACCGAAAAGCTGCAGCCTCCCTCCCGGGTCCTCCTTGCTGATTTCCCATGAATGAGGGCTCTCTAGAGGGGCCTGGGGGCCGGGAAGGGCGTTCTCACCTGCTGGAGGTCAGCGACACTGTACTTGTGGGGAGACTCCAAGAGGTAATTCCTGTGGTTGAGCCTTCAAAGAAAACATAAGAGGTTCCTTATAAGGGTTTCCATGATCTGGGCCAACCCGTGTTTGTTTTCATTCCTTCAGCTGCTCACCGGGTGTGAACACCTGGCCAGGGCGGTGCCTAAGAGCACAGTCGGCCACCTGGGTTGGGGACTTGGTCTTCCAGGTGGCCTTGGGCAGATCACTTAACCTCGCCGAGCCTCAAGTTTCCTCACCTGAGCAATGGAGCTGTTCTGAGGATTCCTTTATGTAAAGCATTTGGCACAGTGAACGCTGAGTAATTCTCAGCCACAGTTGATAACACTGTGTTGTGTAACTGAAATTTGCGAAGACGGTACAACTTAAATGCTCTCGCCAAACATACACATGTATACATGTAGCGAGCTGATGGATGAGCTGATGGATCCCTCCCCGGAGGGGAGGAGTCCTGTCGCAACGTATACATGTATCACAGCATGGTGACGTACGCTTTAAACATCTTATAGGGGCACCTGGGTGGCTCAGTCGGTTAAGCGGCCGACTTCGGCTCAGGTCATGATCTCGAGGTCCATGAGTTCGAGCCCCGCATCGGGCTCTGTGCTGACAGCTCAGAGCCTGGAGCCTGTTTCGGATTCTGTGTCTCCCTCTCTCTGACCCTCCCCCGTTCATGCTCTGTCTCTCTCTGTCTCAAAAATAAATAAACGTTAAAAAAAAAATTAAAAAAAAAAAGTGTAATTTTGTCACTTACACTTCAATAAAGCAGAAATGTTTCTCAAAACAATTTGAAGGGATTAAAAAATGTCTATAAGCAACACTAATGAGGAAGAGGAGGAGGAGGAGGAGGAGGAGGAGGAGGAGGAGGAGGAGGAGGAAAGCTACCACATCTTATATCCATTAACCTGTTTTATCCTCACAGTAATCCCCTGAGGTTGGTACTACCCGAATCCCCACTTTGAGAAGACGACGAAATGGAGGCACAGAGAGGTTAAACAACATGCCTGTGGTCACGCAGCTTGTGTGTGGCAAAGCTGGAGCTTGAACGCAGCAGCCTGGCTCCCGAGCTCACATCCTTACCCACCCGGCGAAGGCCTGTGGGTGTCAGCTGTGGTCATGATTGCCACCATTACATACCAGGGACAGTGCTGAGGACAGAAATGCATAGGACGTGGTCTGTGCCCTCCTGTGGCCCCTGGTCTAGCTGAGGGACAGACAGTCAAGCATCCGGTTTCAGTGCTACGTGAGAGGCACTGAGACGTGGCCTAAGTACAGCAGGGTCCCATTTCACGGTGGGGTGGGGTGCGGGGGAGACAGAGGACAAGGACAGCTCTACTTTCCACCTACCAATGGCAGAGATCCTAGGGGTTACAGCCTGAGGGAAGGATAGGAAACACCTGCAGAAACCCCCCTGGACAACCCCCGCCTGGCTTTGCCGTGTGCGCCTGCGTGGGTAACTGGGGTTGGGGAAAATGCTCCAAGCCTAAGGAAAGCTTGCAAACTTGCCCCAGGATGCCCAGGACATCTGGGGGCGGAAGGGTGCCAGGCCTCAGGGCATCTGGAGTGGGGGCTTGGCCATGCTCCACACTATGGCCTCAGGTGTGGTCTGGGGGAACCCCATGTGGGGCAGAGATGACAAGTCCCATCAAGCAGCCAGGCAGGCCATACTGTGCCACAAGGGTGGGGACACTGCCGGCCACCTGCTCCGTTCACCAAGCTGGTTTCTCCAGTAAACTTCCAGTTTTCTGGGAACAGCAAGCTGCCATTCATCACCAGGAAAATGCAGGGGGCGGGGGTGGGGGGTGTGCAGACTGTCCCTGAGCTGGCAGGAAGGGTGGGGCTGATCTGGATGGAGAGTCATCTCTGTTATCTGCCCTCTGTCCACCATCATGGAAGCCCCAGGGACCAGCCAGGCCCAAGGCCTTCCTTGCAAGCCACTGTGCCCTGGGCCCGTCACACTCTCCGTGAGGCTTGCAAGTGATTTCTCCACAATGCTCAGTCCCGAGCCAGAGGGGACAAAGCGCTGGCCTGGGGGTGAGACGCCACTGCTCATCCTGGCCGTCAGGAGAGAAATCCACACCCCAGGGCCATTCTGGGCCTCTGTTCTCCACGCCACAATCAGGAGACCCCTCTCTGTCCTCTTCCAGTGTGAGGAGGACTGCCTGGGAAGGGGTCAGAGAGATCCACAGGGCTCTCTGGAGGACACTGGAAGACAGAGGCAAGGTTGCCCCTTCACTCCTGCAAGCAGTGATGGGGTAGGAAAGGGCACGGGCAAGGCTGGCACAGCTGGGTTCCAGGCCCAGGCTGGGGTCTCCTCTGAACTCAGGAACCTCCTCTCCCCACCCCTCCAGGGCGTTTCTGTGATGGCTCCTTCCCAAGGGCAGGGAAGGTGCCCTGGGGCTTCTCTGGCCCCTGAAGATGCATCCAGGCCCATCCCCCATCGGAGGATGCCTTTCTCTCAGAGCGCCCAGCCCAGCCGGAGGGCTGCCGCTAGCGAAGGGAACTCTTCCCTGACTTTACTCACACTCAAGACCTGCCCTTCCTTCTCAACCATTCAGGTCCTCAGCCTCCACTCTGGGGGACCCAGGCCAGGCCTCCACACCTCCCTGGGCTAATTACTGCACCAGCCCCTGCGCCCCACTGCTGCCAAGCTGGCCTTTTCTAAACCCGAGAGCAGATAAATCCAAATCTGGTGTGGTGCCCAGGACCTTCAAGGTCTGGCCTCTGCACCTGCAATCCAGCTGCACGGAGCCCCTCACAGGTCCCAGTGAGCCACACTCCCGCCCTTCTCCACATCACAGGCCCCCTTAAGCCAGGAAACCTAGGCCATCCCTCCCTCTTTCTTCTCCTTGGTTCTTTTGCAAAATCCCAGTTCACTATGTACATGCTGTTTGCATTGAGGCAACTCTTTTCCTGCGTGTAAGGACAGAGCTCTGGAAGCAGAGCCTAACGGTACTGACTGCAGTGGGATTGGAGGAGTGATCCGAACTTCCTGCTTAATTCTTTTATACTGTTTGAGTACTGACCAACTTTGTAAAGGAAAAAAAAAAAAATATATATATATATATATGTATATATATATATTTTTTTTTTTTTGAAAAGAGCAGAACGCTACAAATCCTCAGCTCAGATGCCATTCCCTCTCTGGGAACTTTCTTGCCTTTGGCTGTCACAAAGCTGGGTCTAGGTGCTTTCCCTCACAGCACAAGCCATGCTGACCCTGGGCCGTCTGTCTGCCTGTGCCCTTCCCCAGACTCTGAGCCCCTCATGGGGCCCTCACCACAACTCCAGAAGGTCGCATGAGCACAGGGATTACTGGCCCATTTTATAAACAAGAAGGATGAGGCTCAGAGAAGTGAAGCAACCTCTCTGAGTCATACAGCAAGTCTGAGGCCGGGCAGAGTCTGCTCCTGAGCTCTTTCCCCTGCCCCACGTTGCTTCTATTGGCGTGGCCTTGTTCTCTTGAAGGCTGGTAGGCTGCACAGTAGGTATGCGGTGCTGCTACCCAAGGATGGGAACAACAAGGCAAGAGAGAAAGAGGCAGGGCCGCCCAGCAGGGCCGCCCAGACAGGTCAGTAAGGCCGATGACCAAACAATCTGAGCAGGGTGCGGACAGGCAAGGCCAGTGCCTGGGACGCACCCTGCAGGCACCCGGTCTGCTCAGGTCTGTGGAAGATCCCCTTGACTGGGGTGGGTGACGACAGGGAGATTTCACCACCCTGGTCAGGGGGTCTGGAGGGCAGATTCTCTGGAGCCCTGAGGCCGAGAATCTCAGAAAGGAGGGCAGTGAGTGAAGACCCAGGCACCCAGCTGATGATTGAGACAGGCAAGGCCTCCCCGGGAAGCAGCCTGCTAGGGTCCCTCATGGTGGCACCCAGGGGGCTTTCTGGTCCCGTGGAGACCAGGGCTCAGCTGGCTGCTCTGGGAGCCTATGAGGAGCCAGCCTCTCCCCGGCAGCAGCTCGCTCCTTGAGATCCCCAGAGGTCTGTACTGGCACTGCCCGGGCCCCAAGCAGCCAGGCAGAATTGGCTCTGGGAGATCAGTAGCCAGGACCAAGGAGCTGCAACCTATCAGAGAGGTGGTCTCTGGGCCAGCCCAGTGCGGAACTGTGGTTGGGGGCGGGGAGGAGGGGGACTGTGAACTGCTCCGAGTCCCCAGAAACCCAGCAACAAAGCCCAACTGGACAGTAGGCACCAGCTCCCCCACCAGCACAGCCCCAAGAAGGCCGCAGCCTGGGCTAGGAGGCGTTCACGATGGGCACAGGAAGGCCCTAAGCTCATACTCAAGCACAGCATCACCTCTCAATCCTAAGCAGGCCCCCAAGCACTGGGGGCCCAGAAGCTTCTTCAAAGGCATCCTGAGGGTCCCACCCTAACCTTGCCCTCTTCTGAGGATTCTAGGAGGGATGCCATGCCAGACGGCAGCAGAGCAGCCACGAATGGGGGACTGGGGGGGGGGCAGGACAACAATGTCCAGCCTTCTCACAACATGCCCCCCTTCCGTCCTTGCACGCCCCGGAGCTCTCTCTGTTCTTCCCTCGTATGGGGCCTTCATTCAGGGCCTGAGCGCACCGTTCCTTCCATCTGTAACACTCTTTCCTGAGTCTTCCCCTTTCTAACTCTGACTCATTCTCCAAGGCTCATCTTCTATGTACATTCCTCCAGGAAGTCTTCCGGGCTCTGCCCTCCTCCACTCCGGATTAGAGGGCTCACCTCTGTACTTCCAGGCATCCTGCCTCCCTTCTAGCTCCCTCTAGGCTGTTGTAGCAGCTCTACAGGCTGTTGTAGCTCTAGGCTTACTCATCTGCCTTCCCTGTGAGAGGGTAGGACCGGGTCTACCTTGCTCAGTGTGGAGCTCACAAAGCTGGCTCAGTGCTGAGCACTTGGTATGTTCTCAGTAAATAACTGTTAGATGAACGAGTAAATGAATGAATACATGAACAAATAAAAACCACTCCCAAAGCTTGCGGTAATTTCCCCAACCTAGTGGGAAGGTGATTTCTGCTCGGCTCTGGCATTTTTCCTAAGGGGGCGTCTTGGGCGGGCACTAGCTGCATGCGTGTGTGTGTGTGTGTGTGTGTGTGTGTGTGTGTGTCCGGGACGCTCACCTCTTGCTCAGCTCCTTCAGGGCCCCACTTCGGCACAGGCCCAGGTAATCCCCCAGAAGCTTCAGCTGCTCCCGTCTCCTCCGGACGAGGCGCATCTGCTCCACATGCTCGTAC
>NW_024412421.1:0-7147 GCF_014898765.1 Herpailurus yagouaroundi
TTGGCAGCCAAGATGGATCCTGACCGGCAGCCTCCCTTGTGCCCTCACTCAGTCCTTCGGGGTGACCACTGCCCTGCTGTGGGTTCGGCGCCTGGAGCCTCCTGGGACCAACCCTGACCCTAACCCTACCCTAACCGTGACCCTCCACCGAAACCTAAGCCTGCCTTGAAAACTAACCCTGCACTTGAGCCGCCTTCTGCCATGGGCCCTCCCTTAAGCCCTCAAGAGTCATCACGAGACCAGAGTCACTTCGGCCCTGGCAACGACCCTGGATCAAACCCTAACCCTACCTAAGGCTCTCTCCCCATGGGGACCCAATTCCAACGTCTGACAACACCACGCGCCTTGGGTCCAGAAGTGGTACAGACTGACTCGGCATGGCACCTGGAAGCTCACCATGTCATTTCCCATGCGGAGCTTCAGCTGCCCGAGAGGATTCCGGAGGCCACCTCGACCAGGGGCCCAATGGCATATGTGGCCTTGGCAGCCAAAGACGGATCCTGACCCGCAGCCTTCCTTGTGCCTTCAACTTAGCCCTTCGGGAAGACCACTGCCCTGCTGTGGGTTTGGCGCCTGGAGCCTCCTGGTACCTAACCCTAACCCTAACCCTACCCCGAACCAGGAGCCTCCACCAAAACCTAAGCGTGCCTCGAATCCTAACCGTGTACTTGAGCCACATTCTGAATGGGCCGTCCCTTCAGCCCTCGAGGGAGATCATGAGCCCGGAGTTGCTTTGGCCCTGAAGACGTCCCTGGACCAAACCCTAATCCTAGCTAAGGCTCTCTCCCCATGTGGTCCCAATTCCAACGTCTGACAACATGATGCGCCTGAGGTCCAGTAGCGGTGCAGGTTGACACAGCATGAAACCTGGAAGCTCACCATGTCCTTTCCCAGGCCTGGCTGCAGCTGTCCGAGAGGATACCGAAGGCCTCCTTGACCAGGGGCCCAATCACGTGTGTGGCCTTGGCAGCCAAGACGGATCCTGACCGCTTGTGCCCTCAACTCAGCCCTCCGGGGAGACCACTGCCCTGTAGTGGGTTCGGTGCTTGGAGCCTCCTGGGACCTAACCCTAACCCTAACCCTACCCCGAACCGGGACCCTCCACCGAAACCTAAGCCTGCTTCGAACCCTAGCCCTATAATTGAGCTGACTTCTGGCATCGGCCTTCACTTCAACCCTCGAGGGAGATCACAACAACGCCTTCGCTTCTGCCCTGGCGACGTGTCTGGACCGAACCGTAACCCTAGCTAAGGCTCTCCCCCATGAGGACCCAATTCCAACGTCTCACAACACCAGGCGACTTGGGTCCAGAAGCGGTGCAGGCTGACTTGCCATGGAACCTGGAAGCTCACCATGTTGTTTCCCAGGCCCGGCTGTAGCTGCCTGAGAGGATACCGGGGGCCTCCTCGACCAGGGTCTCAAACACGTGTGTGGCCTTGGCAGCCAAATATGGATCCTGACCGGCAGCCCCCCTTGTTCCCTCATGTCAGCCCTTCGGGCAGACCACTGCCCTGCTGTGGGTTCGGCGCCTGGAACCTCATGGAACCTAACCCTAACCTAACCCTACACCGAACCGGGACGCTTCACCGCAAGTTAAGACTGCCTCGAACTCTAACCCTGAACTTCACCCGCCTTGTCGCATGGTCCTCACTTCAGCCCTCGAGGAGCATCACTAGAGCGGAATGGCTTCGCCCCTGGTGACTTGGAGCACCAAACCCTCACACTAGCTAAAGCTCTCTCCCCATGGGGACCCATTTCCAACGTCTGACAACACCATGTGCCTCGGGTCCAGAAGCGGAGCAGTCTCACTCTGCATGGAAGCTGGAAGCTCACCATGTCATTTCCCAGGCCCAGCTGCAGCTGCCTGAGAGGATTCCGGAAGCCTGCTCGAAAAGACCCATCGACGTGTGTGGCCTTGGGAGCCAAAGACTATTCCTGACCGGCACTCTACCTACTGCGATCAACTCTGCCTTTTGTGGAGAAGACTGCTCTGCCCTGGGTTCAGCGCCTGGAGCCTCATGGTCCCTAACCCTCACCCTAAACCTACCCCGAACTGGGACCCTCCAGTGAAACCGAAGCCTGCCTCAAACCCTAACCCTGTAATTGAGCCGCCTGGTGGTATTGGCCCTCACTTTAGCCCTTAGGGAGATCACGTGACTGGAGTGGAATCAGCCCTGGCGATGTCCCTGGACTGAAACTTATCCCTAGCTAAGCCTCTCTCCCCATGGGGACCCAATTCCAATATCTGACAACATCATGCGCATGGGGTCCAGAAGTGGTGCAGGCTGACTCGGCATGGAACATGGATCTCAACATGTCGTTCCCAAGGCCCGGTTGCAGCTTGCTGAGAAGATTCGGGAGGCGTACTCGACCAGGGCCCATCGACGTGTGTGGCCTTGGCAGCCAAAGACGGATCCTACCGGCACCCTCCCTTGTGCCCTCAACTCAGCCCTTCGGGCAGACCACTGCCCTTGTGTGGGTTCGGCGCCTGGAGCCTCCTGGGACCTAACCCTAACCCTAACCCTACCCTGGATCGGGACCCTCCACTGCAACCTAAGCCTGCATCGAACCTAACCCTGCACTTGACCCACGTTGTGGTATGGGCCCTCACTTCACATCTCGAGGTAGATCAGGAGACCGGAGTGGCTTCAGCCCTGGCGACGTCCCTGGACTGATCCCTAAACCTAGCTACAGCTGTCTCCCCAATGGGACACAATTCCAGCATCTGACAACACTGCACGCCTGGGTCCAGAAGCAGTGCAGGCTCACTCGGCATGGAACCTGGAAGTTCACCATGTCGTTTCCCATACCCGGTTGCAGGTGCCCGTGATTATTCCAGAGGCCTCCGCAAACAGGGTTCCATCGACTTGTTTGGCCTTGGCAGCCAAATACGGAACCTTACCGGCACCCTCCCTTGTGCCCTCAATTTAGCCCTTCAGGCAGACCACTGCCCTGCTGTGGGTTCGGCGCCTGGAGACTCATGGTACCTAACCCTAACCCTACCCCTAAACCTAACCCTAACCCTAACCTTAAACTTACCCCGAACCGGAAACCTCCACCGCAACCTAAGCCTGCCTCGAACACTAACCCTGCCCTTCAGCCCCCTTGTCAAATGGGCCCTCACTACAGCCTTCCAGGGAGATCACGAGACCGGAGTGGCTTCGACCCTGGTGACGTCCATGGACCGAACCCTAACCCTAGCTAAGCCTCTCTCCCATGGGTTTCCAATACAACATCTGACAACACCACATGCCTGGGGTCATGACGCAGTGCAGGCTCCCTTGGCATGGAAACTGGAAGCTCACCATGTCGTTTCCCAGGCCCGGCTGCATCTGCCCGAGAGGATTCTGGAGGTCTCCTCGACGAGGGGCCCATCAACGTGCATGGCCTTGGCAGCCACAGACTGATTCTGAGTGGCACCCTCGCTTGTGCCCTCAACTCGGCCCTTCGGGGAGACCACTACCTGCTGTGGTTCGTGCCTTGGCCTCCTGGGACATAAACCTAACCCTACCCTTACCCCTAACTGTGACCATCCACCGCAATCTAAGCCTGCTTTGAAACCCAACCTGGCACTTGAGCTGCGTGGTGGCATGGGCCTTCACTTCAGCCCTCAAGGTAGATCAGGAGACCGGAGTGGCTTCGGCCCTGGCGACGTTCCTGGACCGATCTCTAACCCTAGCTATGGCTCTCTCCCCATGGGACCCAATTCTAACATCTGACAACACCACACCCCTGGGGTCCAGAAGCGGTGCAGGCTCCCTCGGCATGGAACCTGGAAGCTCAACATGTCGTTTCCCAGGCCAGGGTGCAGCTGCAGGAGAGGATTCCGGAGGCGTCCTCAAAAAGGTGCCCAAGGGCGTGTGAGCTTTGACAGCCAAAGACTGATCCTGACCGGCACCATCCCTTGTGCGCTCAACTCAGACCTTCGGGGACACCACTGCCCTGCTGTGGGTTCGGCGCTTGGAGCCTCCTGGGACGTAACCCTAACCCTAACCTTACCCCGAAACGGGACCCTCCACCGCAAGATAAGCCTGTTTCAAAACCCAACCCTGCACTTGAGACGCATTGTGTCATGGGCCTTAACTTCAGCTCTTGAGAGAGATCAGGAGACCGGAGAGGCTTCGGCCCCAGCGACGTCCCTTGACTGATCCCTAACTCTAGCTATGGCTCTCCCCATGGGACCCAATCCCAACATCTGATAACACCACACCCCTGAGATCCAGAAGCAGTGCAGGCTCACTCGGCATGGAACCTGGAAGCTCAACATGTTTTACAGGCCCGGCGGCAGCTGCCGTACAGGATTCTGGAGTCCTCCTCGACCAGGGGCCCAATCAAGTGTGTGGACTTGGAAGCCAAGACTGATCCTGACCGGCAGCCTCCCTCGTGCCCTCAACTCAGCCCTTCGGGGAGACCACTGCCCTGCTGAGGGATGGCGCCTGGAGCCTCCTGGGACCTAACCCTAAACCTGAACCTACCCCGAACCAGGAGCCACAACCAAAACCTAAGCCTGCCTCCAACCCAAACCCTGCACTTGAGCCACCTTCTGCCATGGGCCCTCCCTTCAGCCCTCGAGGGAGATCACGAGACCAGAGTCGCTTCGGCCCTGGTGACATCCCTGGACCGAACCCTAACCCTAGCTAAGGCTTTCTCCCCATGGGGTCCCAATTCCAACGTCTGACAACATCACACGCCTAGTGTCCAGAAGCGGTGCAGGCTGACTCGGCATGGAACCTGGAAGCTCACCATGTTGTTTCCCAGGCCTGGTTGCAGCTACCCGAGAGGATTCCGGAGGCCTCCTCAACCATGGACCCAATCACATGTGTGGACTTGGCAGCCAAGACGGATCCTGACGGGGAACGTCCCTTGTGCCCTCAACTCAGCCCTTCGGGCAGACCACTGCCCTGCTTGGGTTCGGCGCCTGGAGCATCCTGGGACGTAACCCTGATCCTAACCTTACCCCGAACCGGGACCCTCCACTGCAAGCTAAGCCTGCCTCAAACCCTAACCCTGCACTTGAGCCGCATTGTGGCATGGGACCTCACTTTAGCCCTCGAGGGAGATCACGAGACCTGAATGGATTCGGCCCTGTTGACGTCCCTGGACCGAACCCTAACCCTAGCTAAGGTTCTCTCCCCATGGGGACCCAATTCCAACTTGTGACAACACCACGCGCCTGGGGTCCAGAAGCGGTGCAGTCTCAATTGGCATGGAACCTGGAACCTCACCATGTCGTTTCACAGGCCCGGCTGCAGCTGTCCGTGATTATTCAGGAGGCCTTCGCGACCAGGGTCCCATCGACGTGGGTGGACTTGGCAGCCAAACACTGATCCTGACCGGCACCCTCCCTTGTGCCCTCCACTCAGCCCTTCGGGGAGACCACAGACCTGCTTTGGGTCAGTGCCTGGAGCCTCCTGGGACCTAAACCTAACCCTAAACATACCCCAAATTGGATACTCCACTGAAACCTAAACTGCCTCGAAACCTAACCCCGCACTTGACCTGCCTTGTGTCATGGGACCTCACTTCAGCCCTCGAGGGAGATCACGAGACCGGAGTGGCTTCCGCCCTGGCGACGTCCCTGGACCACTAACTAAGGTTCTCTCCCCATGGGGACCGAATTCCAACGTCTGACAAAACCACGTGCCTGGGGTCCACAAACGGTGCAGGGTCACTCGTCATGGAACCTGGAAGCTCACCATGTTTCGAAGGGCCGGCGGCAGCGGCCCAAGAGGATTCCATAGGACTCCTCGACCAGGGGCCCATCGACGTGTTTGCCTTTGACAGCCAAAGACTGATCCTGACCTGCACCCTCCCTTGTGCCCTCAACTCAGCCCTCCGGGGAGACCACTGCCCTGCTGTGGGTTCGGCGCCTGGAGCCTCCTGGGACCTAACCCTAACCCTAAACCTACATTGAACCGGGACCCTCCACTGAGACGTAAGACTGCCTCGAACCCTAACCCTACACTTGAGCCTCTTTGTGGCATGGGTTCTCACTTCAGCCCTTGAGGAAATCATGAGACCAGAGTGGCTTCGGCCCTGGCGAACTCCATGGACCGATCCCTGAACCAATTAAGGCTCTCTCCTCATGGCGACCCAATTCCAGTGTACGACAACACCACTCGCCTGGGTCCAGAAGCGATGCAGGCTAACTTGGCATGGAAACTGGAAGCACACCATGTCGTTTCCCAGGCCTGGCTGCAGCTGACCGAGAAAATTCTGGAGGCCTCCTCGACCAGGGGCCCATCGACGTGTGTGGCCTTGGCAGCCAAAGACTGATCCTGACTGGCACCATCCTTTGTGCCCTCAACTCAGCCCTTCGGGCAGACCACTGCCTTGCTTGGGTTCGGTGCCTGGAGCATCCTGGGACGTAACCCTGACCCTAACCCTACCCCGAACCGGGACCCTCCACTGCAAGCTAAGCCTGCCTCAAACCCTAACGCTGCACTTGAGCCGCATTGTGGCATGGGACCTCACTTTAGCCCTCGAGGAAAATCACGATACCTGAATGGATTCGGCCCTGGTGATGTCCCAGGACCAAACACTAACCCTAGCTTAGGATCTCTTTCCATGGGGACTCTATTCCAGCGTGTGACAACACTAGGCGCCTGGGGTCCAAAAGCGTTGCAACTCACACAGTATGGAAACTGGTAGCTCACCATGTCGTTTCCCAGGCCCTGCTACAGCTGCCCGAGAGGAATCCGGAGGACTCCATGACCAGGGGTCCATTGACGTGTGTGGCCTTGGCAGCCAAAGACTGATCCTGACCGGCACCCTCCCTTGTACCCTCAACTCTGCCCTTCGGGGAGACCACTGCCATGCTGTGGGTTCGGCTTCTGGAGCCCCCTAGACCTATCCGTCACCCTAACCCTACCCCAAAACGGGAACCTCCACCGAAACCTAAGCCTGCCTCGAAACCTAACCCTGCACTTGAGCCGCCTTGCTGCAAGGGCCCTCACATCAGCCCTCGAGGGAGATCACAACCCATAGTGGTTTCAGCCCTGTCGACGTCCCTGGATCGAACCCTAACCTAGATAAGCCTCTATCCCCAGGGGGACCCAATTCCAACATGTGACAACACCACGTACCTGGGGTCCATAAACGGTGCAGGCTCACTCGGCATGGAACCTGGAAGCTCACCATGTCGTTT
>NW_024412421.1:7157-241491 GCF_014898765.1 Herpailurus yagouaroundi
GGTGCAGGCTCACTCGGCATGGAACCTGGAAGCTCACCATGTCGTTTCCCAGGGCGGGCTGCAGCTGACCTAGAAGATTCCGGAGGTGTCCTCGACCAGGGGCCCATCGACGTGTGTGGCCTTGGCAGCCAAAGACGGATCCTGACCGGCACCGTCCCTTGTGCCCTCAACTCAGCCCTTCAGGGAGACCACTGCCCTGCTGTGGGTTCAGCGTCTGGAGCCTCCTGGGAGTTAACCCTAACCCTAACCTTACCCCGAACTGGGACCCTCCACTGCAAGTTAAGCCTGCCTCGAACCCCAACCCTGCACTCTAACCCTGCACCTGAGCCGACTTATGGCATGGGCCCTCACTTCTGCCTTCAAGGGTGATCATGAGACCAGAGTGGCTTCGGCCCTGGTGACGTCCCTGGACCGAAACCTAACCCTAGCTAAGGCTCTCTCCCCATGGAGACCCAATTACAACGTCTGACAACACCACACCCCTGGGGTCCAGAAGCAGCTCAGACTCACTCGGCATGGAACCTGGAAGCTCACCATGTCGTTTCCCAGGCCTGGCTTCAGCTGCTCGAAGGATTCCGGAGGCCTCCCCGACCAGGGGCGCACTGACGTGTGTGCCTTGGCAGCCAAACACTGATCCTAACCGGCACCCTCCCTAGTGCCCTCAACTAAGCCCTTCGGGGAGACCACTGCCCTACTGTGAGTTCGGCGCCTGGACCCCTTTGGACCTAACCCTAACCCTAACCCTACCCCAAACTGGGACCCTCCAGCAAAACCTGAGCCTGCCTCGAACTCTAACCCTGCACCTGAGCCGACTTATGGCATGGGCCTTCACTTCTGCCTTCAAGGGAGATCACAAGACCAGAGTGGATTTGGCTATGGCGACGTCCCTGGACCAAACCTTAACCCTAGCTAAGGCTCTCTCCCCATGGAGACCCATTCCAACCTGTGACAACAACATGCGCCTGGGGTCCAGAAGCGGTGCAGGCTCACTCGGCATGGAACCTGGAAGCTCACCATGTCGTTTCCCAGGCCCGGCTGGAGCTTACCGAGAAGATTCCGGAGGCCTCCTCGACCAGGGGCCCATCGACGTGTGTGGCCTTGGCAGCCAAAGACTGATCCTGACCGGCAACGTCCCTTGTGCCCTCAACTCTGCCCTTCGGGAAGACCACTACCCTGCTGTGGGTTCGGCCTCTGGAGCCTCCTGGTACCTAAACCTCACCCTAACACTACCCCAAACCGGGACCCTCCACTGAAACCTAAGCCTGCCTCGATCCCAGCGCTGCACTTGACCTGCCTCATGTCATGGGCCATCACATCAGCCCTCAAGGGAGATCATGAGACCAGAGTGTATTTGGCCCTGGCGAAGTCCCTGGAATGAACCCTAACCCTAGCTGAGGCTCTCTTTACATGGGGACTCAAATCCAAAATGTGACAACACCACGTGCCTAGGGTCCAGAATGGTTGCAGGCTCCCTTGGCATGGACCTGGAAACTCACCATGTCGATTTCCAGGCCCGGCTGCAGCTGCCAGAGAGGATACCGGAGGCCTCCTCGACCAGGGCCCCATCGACGTGTGTGGCCTTGGCAGCCAAATACAGATCCTGACTGGCACACTCCCTTGTGCCCTCAACTCAGCCCTTCGGGGAGACCACTGCCCTGCTTAGGGTTCGGCGCCTGGAGCCTCCTGGGACGTAACCCTAACACTAACCCTACCACAAACCGGGACCCTCCACCGCAACCTAAGCCTGCCTCAAACCCTAACCCTGCACTTTACCCACCTTGTGGCATGGGTCCTCACTTCAGCCCTCGAGGGAGACCACAAGACCAGAGTGGCTTCGGCCCTGGCGACTTCCCTGGCCCGAACCCTACTCCTAGCTAACCTCTCTTCCCATGTAGAGCCAATTCCAACGTGTGACAATACCACGTACTGGGGTCCAGAAGGGCACATGCTCACTCGACATGGAACCTAGATGCTCACCATGTCATTTCCCAGGCCCGGCTCAGCTGCCCGAGAGGATTCTGGAGGCCTCCTCGACCAGATACCCATCGACGTGTGTGGCCTTGGCAGCCAAAGACTGATCCTGACCGGCACCCTCCCTTGTGCCCTCAACTCATCCCTTCGGGGAGACAACTGCCCTGTTGTGGTTTCGTCGCCTGGAGCCTCCTGGGACCTAACCCTAACCCTAAACCTACTCTGAATCGGGACCCTCCACCGAAACCTAAGCCTGCCTCGAACCCTAACCCTGCATTTGAGCCGCCTTGTGGCATGGGTTCTCACTTCAGCCCTCGAGGGAGATCACAAGACTGGCGTGGCTTTGGCCCTGGCGACGTCCCTGGACCGAACCCTAACCCTAGCTAAAGCTTTCTCCCTATGGAGACCCAAATCCAACGTGTGAAAACACCACGAGCTGGAGGCCAGAAGTGGCACAGGCTCACTCGGCACTGACCCTGGATGCTCATCATGTCGTTTCCCAGGCCCGGCTGCAGCTGCCCGAGAGGATTCCGGAGGCCTCCTCGACCAGGGGCCCATTGACGTGTGTGGACTTGGCAGCCAACGACTGATCCTGACCAGCACCCTCCCTTGTGCCCTCAACTCAACCCTTCGGGGAGACCACTGCCCTGCTGTGGGTTCAGCGCCTGGAGCCTCCTGGGACCTAACACTAACCCTAACCCTACCCCGAACCGGGACCCTCCACCGAAACCTAAGTCTTCCTCGAACCCTAACCTTGCACTTGAGCTGCCTTGTGGTATGGGCCCTCACTTCAGCCCTCTAGGGAGATCACGAGACCGGAGTGGCTTCAGCTCTGGCAACGTCCCTGGACCGAACCCTAACCCTAGCTAAGCTCCTCTCCCCATGGGGACTGAATTCCTACGTCTTACAACACCACTCGCCTGGGGTTCAGAAGCGGTGCAGGCTCACTAGGCATGGAACCGGGAAGCTCACCATGTCGTTTCCCAGGCCAGGCTGCAGCTGCCCGAGAAGATTCTGGATGCCTCCTAGACCTGGGGCCCATCGATGTGTGTGGCCTTGGCAGCCAAAGACTGATCCTGACCTGCTCCTTCCGTTGTGCCTTCAACTCAGCCCACAGTGTGTCAGAAATGTTATTTGGACTAACCTCTTGCTTCACCGAGTTAGAACTGTTGGAATAGAGAGGCGTAGCTTTATAACAAAAGTGCTGTGTAGTCAAGTTTCTAAAACAACACTTTAGAGAACACATCCTTCAACTCACGTGTTGTTTCACTACATTGGAAACGGGTGGAAAGCTATGTAGGGAACTTTAAAGATTTCTGGTATATGACATACTGAACTCGGGGAAACAGAACCATTCTTTCAATTACCATCTTGTATCACTTGGTTAGAGGTCTTTGAACACCTATTCAGGGATGTAAGGAAAGTGCCATATACTTCAATCTGAAACTCCACTGTGAAGAAACCGTCATTTAACCAATATCTTGTTTCGCTTTGTGAGAAGTGTTTGATACTCATGTGGGTAACCCAAGTTTTAAGATGATTTCCCCACTGTGTTGTTTCACAGAGATGAGTATATGCCACTATCCTTATAGTTCTCCATCTGTGTCGGTAGGGTTTCAAGCACTTCTAAGTTAGTAAAATGAGAAGTCAGTTGAAAGATCATTTCTCCTCAGTGTGGTTTCACAGAGTTGAGCAAATGTCAACTCTGTGACATTTAGGCACTCTGTGATGCTTCTAGGCCTAGGTTTTCCAACACTTCCTAGTTAATGAAACGATGCTTTGAGACCATGCTGTTTCAGAGAGTTTAGTCCTTGGCTCTTTCCTTCCAGTTCGCCAGTAGGTTTTCAAACATTTGCAACTTAGGGAGGATGTAGGTTCGTTGAAAGATGCATTCTCCACAATGTTGCTTCACAGAGTTGAGGCTATGGACACTTCCTTAGGGTTCCCCGTCAGGTTTTCAAACACTTCCTACTTACTGAACCAAGATGTTACATGAATGCTGGTTTCCCCACATTGTTTCACAGAGTTGAACACACGGGACTTTCGTGACAGTTATATGCACAAGTTTTCAAAACTTAGTGAATGAAACAAGTTGTGCATAGAAGGACAGTTTCTCCACACAGGGCGGTTTCAGAGTGAAGTGTATGGCACTTTCCTTTCTAGTCACCTGCATGGATCTCCAAACACTTCTACCTTAGTGATAAAAGACGTTAGTTGAAAGACAGTTTCTCCAGAGTGTTTTCTCACTAAATTCAGTATAGGACACATTCCTCGTAGTTCCCTGCACAGATGTCCACACAGATTTCTTGTTTATTTGAGTGAAACAAGAAGTTAGTTGAAGGATGCCTTCTCCATGGTCTCGTTTCACACGAGTTGAGTTGATGACACGTTTCTTATACTTCTAGGCCTAAGTTTTCTTCTGAGGGACGCAAGAAGTTAGTGAAATATGGTTTCACCAGTGTGTTTTCACGGAGTTGAGTGTACAGAACTTCCATAACACTTACCTGCAGCAGTTTTCAAACACTTCTGTTAGTGAAACAAGCTATTGTTTTCAAAAACGGTTTCTCTACAATGTTGTTTCAGAGAGTTGTGTATAAAGCACCTTCATTCCACTTCTAGGTCTAGGTTTTGAAACACTTCTCACTGAGTGAAACCAGCACTGAGTGGAAAGGTGGCTTCTCCACAGTGTTGTTTCAGTGTTGAGTCAACATCCCTTAAGGTTGCACTTCTAGGTATAGGTTTCCAAACCCTTATAAGTGAAACTAGATGTCAGTTGAAAGGTGTTTTCATGACAGTGTTGTTTCATAGAGTTCAGCGTGCCTAGGGCAACGTCCCTCTGGTTCCCTGCTGGGTTGTCAAACACTTCTGACTTAGTGAAAATATATGTTCGTTGGAACATACATTCTCCAGCATGTATTTTCCCAGAGTTGCGTATATGCTAATTTCCTTATACTTCCTTGCATAGGTTTTCAAACATTTCCCTCTTACTGAAACAAGGTGTTCTTGGGATGTTGGTTTCTCCACATTGTTGTTTCACAGGGTCGAGTAAATGGGACTTTCCTTACAGTCCTTTCCTAACGTACTGACACAAGATGTTAGGGGAAGGATGCTTTCTTCACAGTCTTGTTGCACTAGAGTTGAGTTGGTGACCCTTTCCTTACACTCTTAGGCTTACGTTTTTCCAAAGCTGCTGACTTAGTGAAGCAAGAAGTTACTGAAAGATGGTTTTGCCACAGTGTTGTTTGTTTGTTTGTTTTCTTTCACAGCGTTGAGTGTACGGAAGTTCTGTTACAGTTACCTGCATGAGTTTTGAAATACTTCTAAGTTAGTGAAACTAGCCATTAGTTTTTGTTTTTAACATAATTTATTGTGAAATTGGTTTCCATACAACACCCAGTGCTCATCCCAAAAAGTGCCCTCCTCCCTGCCCATCTGCTATTTTTAAAACGGTTTCTCTACCATATCGTTTCAAAGAGTTGGGGATAGGGTACATTCGTTATAGGTCTAGGTTTTCAAACATTTCTAACTTAGTGAAAAAAAATTACTTGAATGATGGTTGCTTCACAGTGTTACTTCAGAGTGAAATATATGGCACTTTATATCTATATCTATATCTATATCTATATCTATATCTATATCTATATAGAGAGATAGATATATAGATATAGATATATAGATAGATATAGATATAGATCCTTGAATAGATTTTCAAAGATTGGTAACTTAGAGATATCAGATATTACTTGAAAGACAGTGTCTCCATTGTGTGTTTTTACAACGTTCAATACATGATACCTTCCACGTAGTTCTCTGCATTGTTTGCTACACACTTTTCTGATTTAGTGAAACAAGATCTTAGCTGCAGGATGGTTTCTCCACTACCTGTGTTCACAGAGTTGATCACAGGACCCTTTCATTCTATTTCTAGGCCTAAGTTTTCAAAATCTGTTACAAAAAGGAAAACAAAACAGTGCTTTTCAGAGTCGAATGTATTGAACTTTCATTACAGTTATTTGCATAGGTTTTCCAACAATTATACATTTGTGACACCAAAGTTCAGTTGAAAAATGTTTCCTCCATATTTTTCTTAATGAGTAGAGTACATAGCACTTTCCTCATGGTTCCTGTATAGGTCTTCAATCATTTCTATCATAGTGAAACAAGATTTTATGTGAACGATACTTCCTCCACTGTGTTCATTCCCAGAGTTCGGTTTCTGTCACTTTCCTTATAGTGTGCACACATATTTTCAAACGCTTTTAACTTATTGAAAAGAGATGATAGTAGAAAGATGGTTTCCTCACATTGTTTCACAAAGGTGAGTATAGGGCAATTCCCTCTAGTCCCCACATGGGTTTTCAAACACTTCTTAGTGAAACCGGAGGTGAGTTGAAATATGGTTTACCCTGTGTTTATATCACTGAGTTGAGCGTATGGCACTTTCCGCAAAGGGCCCGCATAGTTTTCAAACATTGTATCTTAGTGAAACCAGATGTTAGTTGAAAGACGGTTCCCATACTGTGTTGTTTCACAGAGTTGAGTATATGGCACTTTCCATGTAGGCCCTACGTTTTCAAGCACTTCTAACTTAGTGAAACCCGATGTCAGCTGAAAGAAGGTTTCCTCAAAGTGTTGAGAATATGGCACTATCTGTACAGGTCCTGCAAGGGTTTTCAAACACGTCTAACTCAGTGGAAGCAGATAGGAGTTGAAAGGTGGTTTTGCCACAGTGTCGTTTTACAGAATTGAGTATGGAGCACTTCTCTGACAGTTCCTCGCATCAGTTCTCAGACAGTTCTAAATTAGTGAAAGCGGATGTTAGGTGCAAGATGGTTTCTCCACAGTGCTTTTTCTCAGAGACGAATTTATGCCACTTTCCTCACAGTTCACTGCTCGGGTTTGCAAATATTTCTAACTTGATGAAACAAGATGTTAGGTGGAAGACGGTTTCCCCACAGTGTTTCTTAGAGTTTGAGTGTATAGCGCACCTTCGCCTTAGGTCCCACATGCTTTTCAAACACTTCTAAATTAGTGAAACCAGGTGTAAGTTGAAATATCGTTTTCCCACCGTGTTGCATCACTGAGTTGAGTGTATGGCACTCTCCGCATAGACCCTGCATAGTTTTCAGACACTTCTATCTGGGTGTGAGCAGAGGTTAGTGGAAAGCTGGTTTCCATACTGTGTGGTTTCCCAGAGTTGAGTCTATGGCCTTTCCATGTAGGCCCCTCATATGTTTTCAAACGCTTCTAACTTAGTGAAACCAGGTGTCAGTCGAAAGACGGTTTCCCCAAAGTGTTGTTTCCCAGAGTGGAACATATGGTACTGTCTATCCCCATAGACCCCACATGGGTTTTTCAAACACTTCTATCTTAGTGAAACCAGATATGAGTTGAGACATGGCTTCCCACAGTGTTGTTTCCCAGGGTTGAGTACATGGCACTTTCCATGGAGGACCCGCATGGGTTCACAAACACTTCTAACTTAGTGAAACGAGATGTGAGCTGAAAGATGGTTTCACCACAGTGTTGTTCCACAAAACTGAGTGTGTGTCACTTTGTGCAGAAGCGCCACATAGAATTTCAAACACTTGTAACTATGTGAGAGAAGATGTTAGTGGAAAGGTGGTTTTACCGCAGTGCTGTTTCACAGAGTTCAGTTGATGCCACTTTCCACTAGGCCCTGCATAATGGGTTTTCACAAACTTCTACCTTAGTGAACCAAGATGTTGGTTGAAAGATGGTTTCTTCCCTGTGTCGTTTCATAGAGTTGAGTGTATGGCACTTTCCGCATAAGCCCCACATGAGTTTTCAAACACGCTTAACTTAGTGAAATCATATGTTAGTTGGAAGTTGGTTGTTTCAGAGAGTCGTGGTGTTTCAGAGAGTTGCGTATATGGCACTTCATGTACATACATACCTCTAGGTCTAGTGGTTCGGATACTTCTAAAGTAGTGAAACAAGAAAGTCATGGAAAAATGGTTTCTTCTCGCGGCCCGTTGTCAGAGTTATAGCATACAGCACTTTCTTTATTTATATGTCCACAAGAGTCTTCAAGCACTTCTCACCTTGAGAAACTGGACACTGTTGAAATGATGGTTTCTCCATACTATGATTTCACAGAGTTGAGTGTATGGCCCTTTTGTTTCATTCCTCTGGGCTTAGGTTTTCAAACGCTTCCAGTGAAACACGGGGTGAGTTGACAGATGGGTTCTTAACCGCGTTGTTTTAAAGAATTGATGACTTGTAACTGTCCTGACACTTCTACATCGACGTTTTCCAATACTTCCAACAGATGGAAACAGGAAGGTATATGAACGATGGTGTCTTCACGAGGTTGTTTTACAGCGTTGAGGGTGTAGCACTTTCCTTTTAGTTCCTCGCGTATGTTTTCAGTTACTACTAACCCAGTGAAACAAGATGGTAGTTGAAAGACGTCCTCGCCACAGTTTTAACTCACAGAGTGGCGTACAGGGCACTTTTCTCCTACTTCTCAGCTTAGGGTTTCACACACTTCTAACTTGCAGAAACAAGGTGCTGGTTGAAACATTGTTTCTCCACAGTGTTTCACGGATGTGAGTATACTGAGCTTTCCTTAGAGTTCCTCACAGAAGTTTTCAAACACTTCTCAGTGAAACAACATGCTTGTTGAGAAATTGATTCTTCACAGTGTTGTACAGATATGAGTGAAATGCACTTTCCTTATTGTTCCCCGCCGAGATTTGCAAACCCTTGTAACCCGGTGAAAGATGGTACCTGCAAGGTGGTTTTCCCGTGGTGTTGTCAGCGTCTGGCAGTATCATTCCACTTTGTGGCCAAGGGCGGCAAACACTTGCAATTCAATGAAACAAGATGTTAGTTGAAAAGGGGCTTTCACAGCGCACTGTGTTCTTTCACAGAGTTG
Organism: Herpailurus yagouaroundi; assembly: GCF_014898765.1. Taxonomy (NCBI): domain Eukaryota; kingdom Metazoa; phylum Chordata; class Mammalia; order Carnivora; family Felidae; genus Herpailurus; species Herpailurus yagouaroundi. The sequence goes on from NW_024412421.1 coordinate 16,030, forward strand.
AGGGAATGGGAATTTCGTTATGCTTTCGGCCTAAGATTTCAAACACTTTTAGAGAATCAAGACGTTAGTTGAACAGTGGTTTCTCCCCAGCACTGTTTCACAGAGAGGAGTGTTTCTCACTTTCCTTCAGTTTCCTGCAAAGCTTTGCAAACACCGTTATCTTAGTTACACAAAGGTGTTCGTTCAAGAGTGGTTTCTCTACAGAGTGCTTGCACAGAATTCTGTGTCCAGCATTTTGCTTCTAGCTCCCAGCATATGTTTCCAAAATCTTCTAAATTAGCAAAACAGGAGTGTTGAACGATGGTTTCTCCAGTGTTTCACAGAGGTGATTTAATGGCACTTTAGTTCTACTACCAGGCCAAGGTTTTCAAACACTTCTTACCTACTGAAACAAGATGTGATTTGAAAGACGGCTTCTCCACAGTGCATTTTCTTCACAGAGGTGATTATATAAGACGTTCCTAATAGACTTTCCTGCACACGTTTTCTAGACCTTTTGACTTAGTCACAGTGAATTCAAGAGGTTGTGGTTGAGAGATGTTTTCACTGCAGTTTGTTTCACAGAGTACAGGACACGGCTTTCTCGTTCTCGCTCTAGGCATTTCTCTCTTAGTGACACAAGATGTTGTTGGTGGAAACATGGTTTGTCCTCAGTGTCTTTTCACAGAGCTCGGTCTATGGCACTTTTCTTATGGCTCCCTGCAAATGTTTCCAGATGCTTCTAACTTAGTGAGTGAAATAAGATGTTACTCTGGTTTCTCCACAGAAGTCGAGTGGCTAGACCTTTCATTAAACTTCTACGCCTAGGCTTTCAAATACTGTTAAGCTAGTGACACGAGATGTTGAAAGTACATTTCTCAACAGGGTCCTTTCCCAGAGTTTAGCATAATGGTCCTTTCCACAGCCTTCCCTGCAGGGTTTTCAAATACCTCAAACTTAGGGAAAGATGTTTGTGGAAAGAGGTTTCCTTAAAAGTGTTGCTTCACAGGACGAGTACATGGTTCTTTCCTTCTAGTGCCCTGCATGGGTTTTCAAACAACCCTAACTTAGTGATGCAAGATGTTGGTCACAAGAGCGTTTCTCCACAGCTTCATTCCATAGAGGTGAGTATATGGCACTTTAATTATAGTTCCCCCATAGGTTTTCAAAGAATTCGAAATCGGTGACACAAGACGTTCACTGAAAGATGCTTTCCCCACAGTGTTGTTTCACAGATAAGTGAAGTGTTTGAAAACCTATGGCGTTAACTGTAGGCAAAGTGCCGTACACTCAACTCTGGGAAATGACACTGTGTAGAAAGCATCTTTTAACAAACTTCCTGTATTCCTAGGTTCGCACAGTTGGAAACCTGAGGCACAGAAGTATCACAGAAGTTCTAGATCATCAGCCCTGTGAAACGAACACATTGGAGAAACCATAATTGAAGAAAAACCTTGTTTCCCTAAGTTACAAGTTCACCTCCGCCTAGGCTTAGAACTATACCGAAAGTTCAATACACTTGAACTCTGTGAAACATCACTGCTAATGACCAACCTTTCCAGGAACATCTTGTTTCCCTTCGGTAGACATGTTTAAAAGCCTATGCAGGAACTATAAGGAACGTGCCATACACACATCTCTGTGAAATGACACCGTAGAGCGCCAAGTCTAAAGAACCTCTTTCACAAAGTACCAAATGTTTGAACACCTATGCACGGAACTCTAAGTAAGGACGCTGCCATGTACTCAATTCTATAGAACCAACCCTGGGGAAACCACCTATGACCTGAAATCTTGTAACACAAAGCTAGAAAAGATACAAAACCTGTGCTAGGAGCCATAAGGAATATACTGTAGACTGAAATCTGTGGAATCCACCTTTCAAGTAATGCCTTGTTTCACTAAGTTAGGCGTGTTTGAAAACCTACGCCTGGAATTATAATGAAAGTGCCATATGCTGACCTCTGGGAATCAGTACTGCGAAGAAACCATTTTGAAGCACCTTGTTTCCCTAAGTTAGAAGTGTTTGAAAACGTATGCAAGGAACTGAAAGGACAATAAGTACCCTAAGCTCAAATTTGTTGACCAATGCAGTGGACAACATATCTCTCAACTCACATCATGTTTCTCGAAGTTGGATATGTCTGTCTGAAAACCTATCTGAAAAACTATAAAAAAAAAAAACAAAACAAAACCAAAAACAGCGACATATACTCATCCTTGTGGGGAGAAAACACCTTGAAGAAAACAACTTTCAATGAACATTTAGTTATGTTAGAATTGCTTTCAAACTACGGGTGGGGTACTATATAGGAAGTCCTATATAATCGTCTCTCCAAACAACACTATGGAGAAACGATCTTTGTAGGATTTTCTTGTGTCACTGTGGTAGAGTTATTTGAAAACCTACTCACGGAACGATAAGGAAAGTGACATATACTCAACTTTGGGAAGAAACAAAGCACGAGAACCAGCTATCAACTACTTGTTTCACTCTGCTAGAAAACCTTTGCTGGGAACTGTAAGGAAATTGCTATCTACTGCCGAACAACACGGAGGAGAAACCATCTTTCAGCAAAATCTTGTTTCACTACCTCAGAAGCGTTTGAACGACTAGGCCTAGAAATATAAGGAAAGGGCCATATACTGAACTTCAGTGAAACAACAATGTGGGAAAACCATCAGTCAATTATCATCTCGCTTCTACCGAAGTGAGAGCGTTTGAAACCTTTTGCACGAATTATAAGAAACACTTCGTGCACTGATACCTGTGAAACAAGTGTGGGGAGAAATCATTTTACAACACACCTCTTTAACAGTCAGAAATGTTTGAAAAACTTTTGCACGGAACTCTAAGGACGGTGCCATATACTGATCTCTGTGAAGCAGCAACGCGGCAAAACTTACTTTCGACTCAATTTTGGCGTGACTAAGTTAGAATTGTTGGAAAACCAAAAGTGCCATAGGGGGAAGTCTGTGAAATACCCCTGTGTAGCACAACGTGGTTTCATCAGGGTCTCATCTTTCAAAGATCATCTTGCATGACCAAGTTAGACGCGACTGAAAATTTTTGCAGGGAAGCTAGGAGGAAAGTGCACTGTACTCATTGTTGGGGAAAAAACACTGTGGAGAATCCATCTTTTGAGTAACATCGTGTTTCACTCAGTAGTGTTTGAAAGCTTCTGTGGGGAATGACAAGGCAAGTACCACATACTCGCCTTTCTGAAACAACACTGCGAAGAAAGCTGCTTTCAACGAATATCTTTGGACACTAAGTGAGCAGTGTTTGCAAACTTACGCCAGTGACTGGAGGGGAAGTGTCATGAGCTCAATTCCATGAATTAACACACAGAAACAAGCTTGTTACTTCTTGTTTCACAACGTTGGAAGTGTTGGGAAAGCTAGGCATAGATGCCTCACCAAAGTGCAGTATCATCGACTGTGTGAAATGAGACTGTGGAGAAACCATCCTTCAACTAACATCCTGGTTCGTGAAAACAGAAGGGTGTGGAAAAACCCGTGGAACTCTGTGAAACAACAAGGAAGAGAAACCCTCTTCCAAATAACAGCTTGGATGACGTAGTTAGGAGTCTTGGAAAATCTTTGCGGGGAACAGGAAGGAAATTGCCATAACTCAACTCTGTGAAACAACACGTTGGAAAAGGCACCTTTTAGCTAACATGTTCTTTCACTAAGTTAGAAGGGTTTGAAAAACTAAGCGGGTAATTAATTATAAGGAGAATACTATATAGCCCTATCTTTGAAAACCGCCATTCTCCTAGGTTTAACTGGGAGGCTTGAAAACTTATGCAGGGAACTCAAAGGAGAGTCCCATATACTCAACTCTGTGATTAAGCGCACCATGGCATAATAATCATTGAGGTAATGTCTGTTTCATGAAGTTAGAAGGGTCGGGAAACATTCATGCAGAACTATCAAGAAAGTGCCATATGCTCAACTCGCCGAAGCAAAACTGTGGACAAACCGTCGATCACTCAGAAGCGTTTGAAAACCTATGCGGGGAAATAGAGTCAGTGCTATATACTCATCTCTGGTAAACAACATTGTGGAGACATGCTTTTTGAACCAATCGATTGTTTCACCAAGCTCGAGGTGTTTGAACACCTATGGGGGGAAGGAAGGGTAAGGAAAGTGCTGTAAACTGACCTCTGTGAAATAACACTGTGGAAAAGCCATCATTCAACTGATTTCTTGTTTTACTAAGTTAGAACTGTAGGGAAACAAAGGCCTACAAGTATAACGAGACCGTGGCAGCTACTGAACTCCGTGAGAAACACTGAGGAAAAAAAAAGCTGTCTTTCAACTATCATCTTGGATCACTAAGTTGGAAGTGTTTGCAAACCTATGCGGGGACTATAAGGAAAGTGACCTGTGAATCAACGCAGTGGGGAAAAAAAAATCTTTCAACTAACATACTGTTTCCCCATGCTAGAAGTGATTGAAGACGTATGTGTGGAACTATAAGGAATGTGCTGTTTATTCACCTCTGTCAAAGAACGCTGTGGAGAAAACATCTCTCAACTAATAACTTGTTTCACTAAGCTGAAACTGTTGAAAAACTTTGGCGGGAAACTCTAATAAAAGTTCCATACACCCATCTCGGTGAAACAAGACTGTGGAGAAACCATCCTTCGACTCACATCTTGTTTCATTAAATTGGAAACGTGTGGAAAGCTGAGCAGGGAACTATAAGGATGGTGTCCTATACTGAACTCTGTGTAAAGCAACCCTGTGAAGAAGTCGTCTTTCAAGTAACACCCTGTCTCAGTTAGAAGATTGAACCCTAAGGTGGGTGATGGCAACAAAATGCCATATATTCAACTCTGTGGAACAACAGTGTTGGAGAGACCACCATGCAAGTAACATTGGAATCAGTACGTGGGAGGCGTTTGCAAACGTATGGGAGGGACGGTGAGGAAATGTCCATATACTCAACCCTGTGAAGCAACATTGTGGAAGAATGCTTCTTTCAGCAAACGTATTTCTTCCCTAGGTTAGAGGTGTATGAAAACCTAACAGGGAACTAGAAGCGAATTACCATATGCTAAACTCTGTGACACAGCCCTGTCATGAAACCATCTTTCAACTACCCTCTTGTGGCACTCAAGTTAAAAGGGCTTGAAACACTAGGCCTGTAAGAATAGCCTAAGTGGCCAATACTCACTCTGGGACAAAACACGGTGGAGAAACCATCCTCCAGTTAACATCCTGTTTCACTAAGTTAGAAGGGTTTGAAAGCCTATGTGGGAAACTATAAAGAAAAGCGGAATGTGTATACTCAATACCATGAAATAAAATTGTGGTGAAACCATCTTTAAACTAACATCTTGTACCAGTAAGGCAGACGTCTAAAATCTGGAGGAAAGCATAAGAAAAGTTGCCATATGCTTCAATCTGCAACAACACTGTGGAGAACACGTCATCCACGTAACGTCTGGTTTCACTAGGAAGTGCTTGAAAACTTATGCGGGGACCTGTAACAAAAAGCCGCAAACTTAACTTTGTGAAACCAAAGTGTGTCGGAAATGTTATTTGAACTAACCTCTTGCTTCACCGAGTTAGAACTGTTGGAATAGAGAGGCGTAGCTTTATAACAAAAGTTTCTAAAAAACAACACTGTAGAGAACACATCCTTCAACTCACGTCTTGTTTTCACTACATTGGAAACGGGTGGAAAGCTATGTAGGGAACTTTAAAGATGGCTGGTATATGACATACTGAACTCGGGGAAACAGAACCATTCTTTCAATTACCATCTTGTATCACTAGGTTAGAAGTCTTTGAACACCTCTTCAGGGATGTAAGGAAAGTGCCATATACCTCAATTTGAAACTCCTGCTTCACTAATTTAAAGTGTTTAAAACTTATGCGGTGATATTGAAGAACGTGCCATAGACTCAACTCTGTCATACAACACTGTGGGGCAACCATCACTCAACTAAAATCTTGTTTCACTATGTTAGAAGTGTTTGAAAATCAAGCAGAGCCCACACCAAAGGTGTTATATGCAAAACTGTATGAAACACTGTGAGGAAACCATCTTTCAACTAACATCTTGTTTCACTATGATAGATCTCTTTAAAAACTGTATGGATCTAATGCAGAAAGTGCCATATACTCAACTGTATGAAACATCATTGTGGTGAAACCATCTTTCAAATAACATCTCGTTTAACAAAGAAGCCTTTGAAAACCTATGCGGGGCCCAGGCAGATAGTGCCATGTACACAGCTCTGTGAAACAACATGTTGTTGAAACCATCTTTCAACTAACATCTGGTTTCACTACGTTATAAGTATCTGAAAACCTATGCGATGCCTACAAGGAAAATACCATATACTCCACCCTGTGAAACAAGTATGGTGAAGCCGTCTTTCAACTAACATCTGGTTTCACTACGTTAGTAGGGTTTGAAAACCCTTCTGAGGAAGTATGATGGAATGGCCATATAGTAAACTCTGAAACAAGAGTGTGGTGAAACTATCTTTCAACTAACATCTGGTTTCACTAAGTTAGAAGTGTATGAAAACTATGCAGGGCCTATGAGGAAAGTGCCATATACTCAACTCTGTGGTACATCACTGTGGGGAAACCATCTTTCAACTAACATCATGATTCACTAAGTTAGAACCATTTGCAAACCATGCAGAGACTACACTGAAAGTGTCATATGGTGAACTCTGTGAAACAACCCTGTGGAGAAAGTATGTTTCAGGTAACATCTGGTTCCTGCAAGTTAAAAGTATTTGAAACCCTATGCAGGGCCTATGGGAATAGTGCCGTACACTCAACTTTGTCAAGCAACACTGTGGGCAATACATCTTTTAACTAATATCTTGGTTCATTAATAAGAAGTGTTTGAAAACCCGTTGGGGAACTATGTGGAAAGTGCTGTATACTGAACTCTGTGAAACAACACTGTGAGGTAAACACCTTTCAATTAACATCTTGTTTCACTTAGAATTGTTTGAAAACCAATGCTTGGAACTATGTGGAAAGTGCCATATACTTGACTCTGTGAAACAACAGTGTGCTGAAACCATCTTTCAACTCACATCTGGTTTTGAAAACCCATGCAGGACTACATGGAAAGTACAAAATACTCAACTCTGTGATACAACCCCATGGGGAAACCATCTTTCAAACATCTGGTTTAACTAAATTAGAAGTGTTTGAAAACTATGCAGGGCCTATGAAGAAAGTGCCATACTCTCAACTTTGTGATAGAACACTGTGGGCGAGCCATCTTTCAAACATCGTGTTTCATTAAGTCAGAAGTGTTTGAAAACCAATGTGGGGCCTATGCAGAAAGGGCCAACATACTCTATCAAACAGCACTTTGGGGAAACCATCTTTAAACTAACACACCAAACTAACATCTTCTTTCACATATACCACAAAATAACCACCATGAAGCTAATATGCACTAAGATCTATGCACATCACACACACAGAATTGATATGACACAGAATATATATGACACACCAAACAACACACATACAACACAGACATATGCCACACGCACACCATAGGTATACCTCCCACACACCCCATATATACCACACCCACACTAAATAAACAACACACAACATATACACCCCCATTTTACACCACACACTCATATGTACCACATATAGAAGACATATTTCACTAACATATCTTGCACACACAATTCCACAGCATATACATCACAAAGACACTCTAATATCACCACACCTTAAACATGTGTGCTTAAACACCCGTACCATACATATGTCAATCACTGGCACACAAATAACACACCCTGACACACACGACACAGACCACACTTACTCTGCGTATACTGCACATATAAACCACGTTCACAACTCGTATATACCACACACACACAGACAGTTCACATACACAACACCATAACCAATACTCACTAAGATCTACACACACAGTGCACTCACACCACAGATATTACACACACACACAGACACACACATTCACACAATGTACAAACCATGCACCTACACTGCAGACAACACTGCACATATTCAACACACACACTCAAATACACCATACAAATACCACTCACAGGAACACATACTTCACAGCCACCCACACGCCACACCTTCACTACAAATACACCACACATATACTTCATGTATGCTCAGCACACACAACACATATTCCATACACACATACCAGACTCCACTTATTTTCCATACATATACACACACAGAAAACACATGCACCATACACACAAAACAAACCCATTCTCACCCCACAGATATACTATTCTTTCACAGTAATACACACACACCACATATACTCCACAGAATCACCACATAAACACCACACACACAGCAGGTACATCACAATTTCACCAAACACACTACACATACCTCCCGTGCACCACACCCACAACACTCATATTTCACAGACACTGCACCCAAGACAACATATACACCACAACACATATTCACAATGTCATAGCACACACATTCCACATATACCACAAACACACACACACCACACATACACCAAACATTAGGACATGTATAGCAATGTACACACACAGCATGCATATGCCACACACACTGCACATGCAGCATTACCACACATATAACATGCACGTACAACCCCATGGCACACAGAACACAAATGCCACACACAACATATATACCACACTCACAAATAGTATACATATCATACGATAACCACCCATATGGCATACACTCACAAACTACACAGACACCATGTTCACACCACAGATACACCTCACACACAAATGCCACACGTACCACAAACACACACCAAAAAGTCCTTATGGATACAAATAGACAGCGTCTACATCTATGCCACACACATACCACATGCACCACTCACATACATCACTAAGAAAAACCCTTCACACCCAGGCCAAACACACACTACACATACACAACACATACATTACATGTACACCAAAATACACCACACACACAACATACACCCACCAACACGCACTACACACATAATTACTTCAACCACAAACACACCACACATGCAAACATGCACACATACATCAGAAAGGACAACCACACACACACCACATATGTGACACACAAACCAAATATATCACAAAGAAGTCACATACACCACACCACGTACACACCACAATACACAAAAACACACAAAATATACATAGGTCACAGAAACACCACACATATTGCACACACATCTCATATACACCACACCTAACACATGCATATATTTGTCACATACATCACTCCCTCAACACACAAAAACACTTAACCACACACTCAACACACACACACAACACACAACACACAGACTGCCACACACCCTTCAAACAAGGATTGCATATATCACACACAACACACATACAACAAACACCAATCACACATATACCAAACACACACCACATGCACCACACACACACCACATATACACCAGGCCGCCCAACATAAAACATGCAACAGATATACGCCACACAGTCTAAACAGGCACCACAAACACATCGCACAATACCAAACACACCACACAAACGATACAGGTATAACAGATTTATACCACGTATGCACAATGGAGAAACCACACACAGCACACATATACACCATCCATGTGACAATATACACCACACACACTTAACCTATTCACCGCAATGTCACCACACTCACCAATGCACACCACAACACACTGCACAAAAATCACACCTAGCAAAAGACACATACACACACAAACAAAAGACACATATCTCACATGCAAATGTCAGACATATACCATACAACTATTACATGTAGGCCATACACACCAATGTCTACACATCAAAAAAATGTACAGATACAGTACAAGTCCAAGATATACCAAAAACATACCACACACGCAAACTTGGCACACACATCACAAACACACTACATACACACAACACATACACCAGTGTTAACCACACATATGACACACCACACACACACACACCACACCACACCACTCCACACCACACATCAGACACATATGACTTATAAGCCAAAACACATGCACACATATACCACCAACACCAACCATTCATATATCACACACGACACACATGTCAAACATGCTACCAACAGCAAACATAGATGACATACAGGATTCATATAACCCACATGTCATATTGGTAACACACACAAACTGAACCAACAGCACATATATAGCACATACAGATATATGTCACACATGTACCATAGTTACACTACGAACACATCATGTCATATTTATACCAAACCACACAGTAAATAGACACCACACACAACATATACAACAGAATTTCACCACCCACACACAACACATGCACACATACACCATACTTAACCCACACATATACAACACATATGCCTCACACATGCACACCACACACAAACCACACACACCAAAGACAACAGATGCAAGACACATATTCTACACATCAAAAACACATCACGTCTACCATACATACAATACCTATACACAACACACACACCACACTTGATTCACCCATGCCACACTTACACACATCAAACACATATCACACACACACCACATATACCACACATAAATACCACACATACAAAACACAATATGCGCACATATACTGCAAGCACAATCATATTCATGACACGTACACCTCACCTATGACACAGATAAGACAGATGCCATTCACACAAACTCCACACATACTGCATACACACCCCACATATATAACAACTCATTCCACACATATGCCCATACATCACAGACATAACTCACCTAACCTATACACACAGAGACAACCCAAATTCACTGTACACATACCACACAAACACACACCAAATACACACCATGCACACCACAAGATACTTCACAACCCACACGTACACCACTTCCATTCCATCCCACCATGCATATGCTGCATTCCACCACAAATACATATGACACACATCACAAAACACACAAACACCACACAAAGATTGCACATATACCACACGCTGCACATAAATTACACATACACTGCATACACACAACACCTACACCACTCATATCCTGCACATAAAAGACACATATGCAGCATGTCATATCACTTATACTAAACACACAAAGTATATGCACAAGAAACACAATACACATAAATTCCATGCACAGGGTACATAGTCACACTACAGCGCACATGCACCACAAATATACCTCATGCACACCACACACACTGCAGACATTCTGTATGTACCACACGTGCACACACACACACACACACTACATGCACTGTCCAAACCATACATGCCAGACAGATACACACAAACACTATACCCACAGCAGATATATACCTCACATACATCACATATATACCACACACATGCGTGCGTGCACACACACACACACCACATACATGCCACACAACTTCGCATATCAAAATTCCATCACATATACACCATACATATGGTACACACTCTCACTGATACACACCATGCATACTGAACACACAGGCATACCATACATATACCAGAAACACACCAATATATACCACACATATACTCCACAAAATACCACACACTCACTAATCATGACACATATACATGACAAGTATAGCACATATACAACACATGTACCACATAGATGCCAAACATTCATGACATATATAACTCTCAAACAACAAATACGCACAACAAATGCACACCAGCAAATCTGCAAAACAAACATCAACACCAGACATATCCACAATTCATAACACATACACACACACCACACGTGGACCACATACACACACAACACATACAACACACAGACACCACACATAGCACATGAGTCACACAAATACCATATAAACACACACTACATGTGGCGAACAAACACACCAGATATACCATCATCACAACTCATATGCCATACATACAGCACATATGAACACACATAAACCTCCTATATAGCACTCCACACACACTCCACACACACCACTCAAATACCATAACTACCCACACACCATACCTATGCCACGCATATCATACATACAAAACACAAAGTCACTTAAATCACACCCTCTTTAAACAGATACCACACACGTTACAATACACTGACACACCACACATATACCAAATAAGAGATAACACACACTCATACCACATGTACATCACACAATAACCACACAGTGAACACTCATTCTACAAGTAAAACTCACACAATAACCTTACCAAATCCATACCACACACTATGCATGTCACACACATACCTCAACACACCACACATGTCACATGTACACCACACCTATATTTCACACACACATTCCACATACTTACAACACAAAAAGAACTCATACCATGCACACACCACACACACACCACACAGTCTGCCTTCACACAAGGCAGACCACGAGCATAAGAAATACACACGGTGCATCTATACTACAACACACCACACATATACCACACAAACAGCACATATAAGACCTTCACCACATGTACAGAATACATACATCACACACAAGCACACACACTTCACACACCTCAAGTACAACACACTTACACCATACAGAGATACCACAAACACACCGCACATTCACCACACAATAACCAGGTACTTACAACATTCACACACACACACCACACACACACACACACACACACACACACACACACCACAATAACCACATATTTCTATAGATCCACAGACATACACTACATATGCCACATGTACACAATGGACACAGACACTCCACACATACACCACACACACACACACACACACACACACAGTGTATATATCACAGACACCCCATACAGCACATATACATCCCATGTGTACCACACAAAGCTCTCATTTCGATTGCAGACACTCACATACACCACATTCTCATCAGACACACACCACACATACTTATACACACACACACCAAACATACAGCACACTCCTCAAACATATCCTGCAAACACACCCACACACAACCCAAATACACAGAAAGCACACACATGATACATATACCACATGCAACTACATGTACCACACTTCCATAAGAAAAATGCACCACATACATCTACCACATGCAAATCAACACACAACATGTACAGCACTGCCACACTACCCATATACCCCACACACTACCCATATACCCTTCACAGACCACACCTAGAACACACACACACCAAGCACATACATGACACATGCAGTACACAACCCCCACACATAAAATAACAATACACACAACACAACCCACACTCAACAAATACACCACATGCACACCACATACACATACATCAGAAACACAACACGTACAACACACAAACCAAAGACTGTATGTACTCACCATGCACACACCCAACACAAACCAGAAACACCAGAAATAACCCCACAAAACACAAATTAAATACATACCATGGAGACAACCACCATTATCATGTACATGCCACACTCAGTGTACACAAACACACTACACAGAACACACATAGGCCAAATGTATTCCACATAGATAACAAACACACAAGAGGTATATACTCCACACTCCACACACAGTCCACACGTTTACCACACACACAAACTACATATTCACCACACACAGACAACATATATACTATACAAACACAAAGACTGCCATAAAACAGAGCCTCAACACAGACACCACAGACACACTACACATATTCCACACACACATATACACCACACAAATACCACTCACACACCACACATATGCAAAACTCATACAGGTCGATACATGCCCCAAACACAACATAGCTACACTATTCATAGAAAACACATGTATCACATGTATGCACTACACACAACTTAGAACTATGAAGGTACACACACCACATGTGTCACTCACAGAACCTGAACACACATACCAGGTAACACTGCACATACAGCACACATGTACTCCACACACACTGCACACACACCACACTTCAACAACACGCACATGCAACACATGCAACACTCACGCTGAAAATATAACACACACATAACACATATATACCAGGCACAGATAAGCCAAGCATGCACCACACACACATACAACATACAACACCCTTTCACCACACACACCACACATATATTACACATACAAGACACATATTTCAGAGACACACCCCCCACACACAAAAGACATGCAACCCTTACACCACACATACCACATGCATCACAATTTCAACACATATGTACTACACATCTACTATACACACACACGCATACCTCACATGCACCAGTCCTCACCATACAGATACCACACACACCACATATACCACATATACACACCACACATAAACCAAACACATGACACAAAAATCACTCACAACACACAGCACACATATTCCACACAAACTCCCACACATATTTGGTACCTCAAACCACACATAACCACACATACACCACATGGACACCACACACACACACACCAGCATATATTATCCATACACACCACACACAACACACAAAATGTACATACACCACACACTCACCACACACTGATAACCCACACAACACATAGAAGACACAAAAAACATCACACATACACTGTATCAATATGTATACCACACACAAATCATAGACCAGCTATTAACCAAGAATACACTACACACACACAGATAGCATGGAGACACCTCGTATACACCACAGAGACAACACATGTCACAAACAGCATGCATATACCACACACACAACACACATATACCTAATAACATGACAAACATTGGCCACTCAAACACTACACATATACATGACAGGGAAACCACACTTATATCTCACAAATACCACATATACCACACTCAACCCACATTAACTTCACACACATAACACATAACACCACGCCTGTGTTACACACACACACCACAAGCCATACAGTACATGGAAATAATGCACTCAGCACACACACCTCACACACACAAACACAAGCACTAATGGCACATAATACACATCCATCACACACACTCCACACCCACACACCACATAAACACCACACCCATCACAAAATACAGAGAAAACACACATACCAAATATGCACCATACACACATTACATATACCACACTCAACAAACACATTTATCTCTCACACACCACACATGCAGCACACACACCAAAGGCACAGACTACACATACAACATTCACACACACTCACACACACACACACAGCATACCACAAACATGCCACGGAGACACACAAAACAGTTACTCAACAGACTTCGCATATAACACTTCCACAAACACCACAAGTAAAAGTGAAGGAATACATCACACACACACCGCATATATACCAAATACACACCACACATCACACACACATATATACCGAAAAGTCAACCCACAAACTCCACACATACACGAGATAGAGCACTCTTTCACAACCCCACACACTCACTATATGCATACACAACAAAGGTATACCCCACACTCTCTCACCACAGATATACCAACACACACCAAACATACAGTACACACAGACATCAAACACCATATTTACACTACATACACAATGCAAATGTAACATACCCATGCAATACTTGCAACACACACCACACAAATTTCGCCCAAACACCACACGTATATCACACATACCACAAAACACACACCACACACAAACACAAAACATTTATGAAAAATACACCACTACACATACATTACACTCAAGACACTTATAACACACATACACACACACCCTGCACATACCACACACCTCACACACCACATTAGCCATGTTAATACTACATACACACCAACATCACACATACAAAATGTACACCATACATACATTACACACATCACATATACACCACACTCTCTCCATGCATATGCCACAAATATATCCAATATGGATCACAAGTGCCCCACACACCCACCGTTATTGCCCCACAATGGAATTACCACACTCAACACATATACAGCATACAATTACCAAACAAATCACCACTCACCACACAAACACACTACACATACACACATCACACACCAAACATACACCACATATACAGAAAACAGATGCCACCTCTTCTACATATAAACTACACACATACCATATACACTGCATATATAGACACAAATGTGACACATATACCACACAGCTACACCACACCTATACCAAACACACAGCAACAGATAGTACAAACACATGCCTTGCATGACACACGGATACCACACAAACACATCGTCGATTCACCACATACACATCACACAGATGTCTTCCACAAACTGTTTACTATGCACAATACACATCCCACACACACAAAAACCACATATACCATACAAACACACTCCACATGTACACCACATACACATCAAACATACCACACACAACACAGTTATAGTATATGGATACCACATATGCAATAAACACTCCATGATAATCCATACATATAAGACATACAGACACCATGCACAACATATGCCACACATATGCCACACCACAAAACCACACATGCACCACATACAAAACACACGTCATACAAAGACCACACAAAAACATACATTATAAGTGGAGCATACACACCTGACACCTATAGCGCAATCACAACACATATACCACACAGCACACAGAAAGACACATACAGCACTAATAAACTACCAACACACCATACACACACCACGCACACCACACAAATGCCATACCAGAAAGAAACCACATAGACAACATACATAATATCCATACAGAACAGGAACATGAAATCAGCCACAACCACTCCAAATGTATACTTCACATGCCACACATGTACCCCCAAACACACTCACAGACGCCACCCATACCTTGTGGTTTACTGCCTGAAATGACACTGTTCAAGTGTCTTTCATGTAGCCTTTCACATACATCTCATAAGCAGTTTGTTGAAACATTCTTTATTAGTGTGTGTTGGGAGAGCTAGTATGGCAGCAGTGTAGTCTTGTCCCAGCAGTGTAGTCTCATCCCTTGAACACAGCTAGATAACTAGAAATTACTCTAAATACCCCAGAAAGACTGACAGATCCAAGTCCGCAACTATAGGGAGAGAAAAGGCCACATCAAAGAAGGTAGGAAGTGCAGAGAGAGGGGGTTTGGGGGAGAAATATATCAAGGGTGCTGCAGAGGAGAGGGAACCCTCATTGAAGAAAAGGGTGAAAGGGAGAGGAGCACACAGGGGAACACGCAAGGTGAACCTTTCCCTAAAGATATATGGAAAGAGGCTTGACATCACTCATCATCAGGGAAATATAAATCAAAACTACAATGAGATATCACCACACATCTGTCAGAAGGGCTAAAATTCACAACACAAGGAACAACAGGTGTTGGCAAGGATGGGGAGAAAGGGAAACCCTCTGACACTGTTGGTGGGAATGCAAACTGGTGCAGCCACTCCAGAAAACAGTACGAAGTTTCATCAAATGTTAAGAAAAGAACTGCCCTGGGGCACCTGGGTGGCACAGTCAGTTATGCAACTGACTCTTGACATCCACTCAAGTCAGGATCTCACAGACACGGGACTGAGCTCTCTTTGGGTTCTGCACTAGGAGTATGGCGTTTACTTGGGATTTTCTCTCCATCTCTTTTGCCCTTCCCCATCTCTCACTTTATCACTCTCTTCCTCTCAAATAAGTAAATTAATTAAAAACATTACTTGCCCTTTAAAACTTAGAATTGCCTTGTGATCCAGCAATTGCACTATGAGGTATTTGACCAAAGGATACAAAAGTACCAATTCAAAGGGATACAGGCACCCCAATGTTTTTAGCAGCACAAAGAAAAATTGCCAATTATGGAAAGGGCTCAAATGTCCACTGGCTGAGGAATGGGGAATGGATGGAGAAGTGGTGTGTATATGTATACAATGAAATATTACTCAGTCATGAAAGAGAATGAAAATTTCCTCTGCAATGATTTGGATGGAGCTAGAGAATATGATGCTAAGTGAAATAAGTCAGTCAGAGAAAGAAAGGCTTATACCATATGATTTCACTCCTATGTGGAATGTAAGAAACAAAACAAATAATCATGGTGGAAAAAACAGAGTGGCAAAACAAGAAACATACTCTTAACCATAGAGAATAAACTTATAGTTACCAGAGGAGAGGTGGGTGGGGGGATTGCATTATATAGGAGATGGGGATTAAACAGTACACTTTGTGATGTGCACCAGGTGCCATGTGGAAGGGTGGAATTACTGAACTCTACACTTGAAACTAATATTACACTGTATGTTAACTGACTGGAATTTAAATAAAAACTTTAAAATATATTCTATATTAGCCATAGGGAAAGGCCCCATGCTTAATTGCCCAACGCACTACTGTGCTTCAAGTGACATTCTTATCCCTCATAGACATAGAGAGTAACCACCTCTCTGTGTAGACACTTGTGCTTTACTGCTTAAAAGTACCCTTTGATGCAAGAGGATTTTAGAAAACTTCTTGGGGACATGTAGTCAGAAGTATTCTTATAGAAGCACCAGAAAATGGCCTAGCATTAGGTGCCTAAAAGTTCAGTGTGATAATGCATTATTCATGTACATTTCAGTGTAAATCTAATAGGAACATTTGTTTAAACCCTCTATATTTGCATGAGGGAATGCCCATCTTCTTAACTCCCAGAAAAACACTTTTGTTTTTATATATTTATTTTTGTGTGTGATAGAGAGTGAGCAAGCAGGGGACAGGCAGAGAGAGAGAGAGAGAGCAAGACACAGAATCCAAAGCAGGCTCCAGGTTCTGAGCTGTAAGCCCAGAGCCTGACGTGGGCCTCGAACTCATGAAATGTGGGATCATGACCTGAGCCAAAGTGGAATGCTTAACTGACTGAGCCACCCAGGCGCTCCAAGAAAAACGCTTTTCTTAAAGCATTTGTGAATTACCTTCTTCTAAACATTCAGAAAGAAGTGTGCGCACACCCATCTGTTTAAGCACTAAGGAATGCCCACGTGATGAACAGCCTGATAGCTGTGTTCTAAGTGAGAATTTCAAATTCCTTTTATATAATTATAAGTGTTCTTCCACTTGTTTGGATAAATGCTATGGAAGAGACTTCTCTTTGACCACCTAACTACGCCGTGCTTAATAATCTTCTATTTGGCTTTTCACGTGCATCTAGTTGGGTAATTTCTTTAAAATATTTTTATTATCAAAAGGGAATAGACATGCACTTAATTGCCACAAACACCATTGTGGCTAAGGCATCTTTGTGTTCACCTTTTAGATTCATCGAATAAGAAGTGTGCTTAAATCCTTCTAAATAATCACTAGGGAGGGTACAGGTGCCTAACAGCCTGAAACAGACACGCACTTGGTAAAATCTCCAAATATGTTTAAAATACATGAAATGACAAGTGTTCTTAAATCTCTTTGTAGAAATGCTTATCCTTAATGGCTTAAAACTATCCTGTTTCAAGACTGGCTAATGACTTTCAGTATATGCAAATAAAGCCATCAAAACATTCTATATGAGGAACAAGAAATGGACAAGTGCTTGCCTGCTTAAAAATACAGTGCTCTTCAAAGGACTTTCATGTAGGATTTCATTTACATGGAATAGGACCATTTGTTTCAATACTCCATATTTGTGAGAGGATAAGGGCCTGTGTTTCTCTTCTTCAATGTAAAGGCTGTGTTTCCAGTGGCTTGCACAGGACTCTTACACAGAAAAGATGGGCATATAGTTAGGCACTAGAGAAGGACATGGCCTTAACTCCTTGAATCTGAAGTGTGCCTAAATTCATTTAACATTTTAGGTCAATGTAGGAGGAAGTGCTCCTAACTCCTGTGTATACAAACTAGGGAAGGGCCTACTGCTTAATAGCCTAAAGCTACTCACTGCTGAAAGTGCCTTACATGTAGCTTTTCACAGACATCTCATTGGAACATTTGTTGAAACAGTATATATTAGCGATAGGAATGGCCATGTGCTTCACTGCCTAAAACCACACTGTGCTTCAAGTGGCTTTCATTTCCCCCTTTAACGTTTTTTTTTTTCATTTTCTTATTATTCCTTGCATTCCATTTAGTGGAAATACAGTGTTATATTAGTTTCAAGTATACAATAAACTCAACAATTCTATTAGCACCACTCAGTGCTCATCATGACAAGTGCACTACTTAGTCCCCAACAATTCTTTAACCCGTCCCTCCGTCCCATCCACTCTGGTAATCAGTAGTTTGTTCTCTATAATTTAGTCTTTATCTTGATTTACCTCTCTCTTTCTTTCCCATTTGGGTGTTATTTATATCTGTTTCACTTAGATGTCTGCTTGTTCTTTCATTTGGGATAAATTTCTCTGTCTTCTCACTCCAAGTCTCCATGCCTGTTTCTGTGCCAAAGGTACGTGTTTGTTATACAGAAAGGCCGTGTGCTTAAACACATTGCCAGAAACAATACTGTGCCAGTAGCATCTTTGAGTTAGCTTCTTAGATTTTTCCAGTAAGGAGGGTACTTACATAATTCTGTATAAGACATAGGAAATGTCTATGTGTTACGTGCTGCCTGAAAAGGCTCTGTGTTCACTGAGGATTCCATTAACTTTTAAGTTCATGCAGTAGCAAGTCTTCCTAAACTTCTTTGTATACATAGAATGGAAGGGATTTATGCTTCTTGGCCCAAAACTACACTGTTTACAGGGCCTTGAGGGACATTTTAGACATCGTTCCAATGGCTGTGATGATAAGAGCCTGAAAGTGCACTGTGCTTAAAGCAGAAGTCAATTAGTGTTTCAGATAAATGTAGTAAGAAGAGTTCTTAGCCGCTCTGTAAACTCTAGGGAGGGGCCTTGGGCCTAAGTGTATGAAATTCCATTGTGTTTAGGGCATCACTCATGTAGCCATCACATACATATAATACATGTCATCACATATATATCATAGGACACTCTCTATTAGCCGTAGAAAATAACCACGTTCTTAACTGCCTAAAACTACCTGGTGCTTCTGGTGTTTTTCATGTAGTCTTTTACATAAGTCTCATAGTGTTTATTGAAACACTCTGTTAGCAAAGGGAATCACCATGTGCTTCTTTGCCTATTATACTTTGAGTCAAGCCCAGTGCAAAAGATTTATGGATACACACAGTCATAACTATTCCGATTCTGGTGTAGAAGCACCGAAAATGCCCTTGCTCTGAAGTACCTAAATCTACACAGTGCTTAATGCATCTTTTGTGTCACATATAATGGGCATCTAGTATGAACTTTTGTTTAAACCCTGTCTTTTTAGCCTTAGGAAATACTTTCATGTTTAATTGAAGACAAAAGATGGTTCTTAAAACATTTTTGAGTTAGCTTCTTGGACTCACCCAGTAAGAAGTGTGGTTAAATCCTGGTAAGCACTAGGGAATGCCCATGTGTTTGTTTAACTGCCTGAAATACCTGTGTTCTCAGTGAGGTTTCCAAATGCTTCCTGAATAAAATGTTCTTAAACTGCATTACATCAGCAATAGGGAAGGGCCTTCTGTTCCAGTGCCTAAAACTACACTGTACTTCAAACATTCTTGATTAGCCTTACATTTTTCTCATAGGAACCTTTGTTGAGACACTATATACTAGCAATAGACAATGGCCATGGGCTGAAGTGCCTAAAACTATACGTTTTTATCATGTTGCTTGCATGAACCTCTTACCATTTAGTAAAAAGTGCTCCTGGGGTACCTTGGTGGCTCAGTCAGTTGAGGGTCCAACTCTTGATATCAGCTCATGTCATGATCAGTTGGTGGGATCAAGTCCCAGGTCAGACCCTGCACTGACAGCATGTGGCCTGCTTGGGATTTTCTCTCTGTCTTTATCCTTCACACCTTCCCCCACTTGCATGTGCCTTATCTCTCTCCCTCTCCCTTTCAAAAATAAGCATAAAAACATAAAATATAAATCTTTTTTTAAAGGGTCTCCTTAAATGTACTGCATAAATATTCAAGAAATGCTTATCTTTTTTAAAGTTTATTTACTGAGAAAGAGAGAGAGAGAGAGAAAGAGAGAGAGAGAAAGAAGAGAGTGCACAGTGGGGCAGGTCGGAGAGAAAGAGAGACAAAATCCCAAGGGTGCTCCACACCATCAGCAAAGATCCCAAGGCCATCAACACAGAGCCTGTTGCAGGGATTGAACATGTGAATTTTGAGATCAGGGCCTGAAATGAGATCAAGAGTCAGATGCTTAACTGACTGAACCACCCAGGTGTCCAAGAAATACCTTGTCTTAACTGCCTTGAAGTATAGTGTGCTTAACACAGCTGTCAATGAGCATCTTAGATGAATATAGTAAAAAGTATTCTTAACTGCTCTGTATAAACCCTAAGAAAGAGCTTTGTCCCTAGCTGCCTGAAGCTACACTACACATTCAGCATCTTTCACACAATGCCTGAGACAGCCAGCTTGCTAGGAGAGTCCCTTCATCCTCAACATTCTCCAATTCTCATCTCTCATAAAGAATGCTGTCTTCCATGTATCCACTGACACCACTTTGCTCAATTTCAAACGAGGTTATCCCTAGGGTCCATTCAGAGTTGGTGTCTCCGAGGAATATCCCCTGTTGGAAGTGGGGAGTCTTGTGACGTCCTTGTAACCATTGGGTAGGTGTTGCACAGCACTCCCTTTGAATTCTGTTTCAGAACAATACAGACATTCAGAGGCCTAGGCCATGTGAAGGTGTCCAGCGTGGAAGGTTTGTGAGTAGGGTGAGCCAGAGGTTTTGGAAAGGAGCTGGTCTCCTTTCTGGGGTGAGTGGAAATGAAGTTAGACATCTTATGTCCAGAGAGATTCCATTCCCATTGGAAATGTAGAACATTGGCCCTCTTGGGGCCATTCCCTTCCCATCACTGTTTTTTCTAACTAGGTCATTGTTCACACTTAGGAGCCATGGAGCTCTCACACACTCAGCCAGCACCCAGGAAGAGGCATGGAGTTCCCACTTTGGTCCTGTGGTCAGTCAGAGTGACCAGTGTCAAATATCCAAAGGGAAGAGGGCCCTTTAGTCACTTAGCATGTGGTGCTTGGCCAGTTGTGCTATGGAAGGTGGAGAGCCAGTTTGCCTCATTCCGCTGACTGCTTGAGATGCTGCCCTCATTTTCACTAGAGACAGTTCACACATAGGCAGTAGTCTCCAGGAGCTGGTGAGTGCAAGAAGAGCTCTTTCCAGGAAGACAATACCAGGTTATAGTTCCAGACGCCTGAGCCACAGGCAGGAGAGCTCAACAGCTACAGCTCAATCACTGCTGTTTCCATCCACTGATGGCAAAAGTGGGAAAGACAGATAAAGCCAGGGATTTCAGGCTCCTACTGCAAGAAGAATGTAGGCGTCTTGCTGAC
This sequence comes from Herpailurus yagouaroundi, assembly GCF_014898765.1. Lineage (NCBI taxonomy): Eukaryota > Metazoa > Chordata > Mammalia > Carnivora > Felidae > Herpailurus > Herpailurus yagouaroundi. The sequence goes on from NW_024412421.1 coordinate 39,213, forward strand.
TAGCCTCTCAGGTGTAGCTTGTAGAGGGCCCCCTTTGCTTAACTCTCAGGGTTTTAGTATTGGTGAGACAGCCATACCGCTAGGAGATTGTGCTGGGTATTCTTTCTCAACATTCTCCCATTAACATCTCTAAGGAAGAACACTGGCCATCCGTAGTTTCCCTTTACACACCATTGTCTTTTCTTGGGAAACAACATTCTGCATGGAATCCAAACAGAGACTGTGTCTCAGAATAATATTCTTTGCTTGCCACTTGGGAGTCTGGTGGTATCCTTGTGATTGTGATATGCATTTGGCATTGGGCCTTTCTCAATTTGGTTTCAGAACCATGTGGACATACAGAGGCTCTAAGGCATTTGAAGGTGCCCAAAGGAGAATGTTTGCATGTGGGCTAGTTCAGAGGTCTGGGGGAGGAGACAGTATCCTGCTTGGGGTATGAAGAAGGGAAGATATATACTTCCTTCCTGAAGAAGTATATGGACATCCAGAGACCTGTCATTGGAAGATGTCCAGTGGAGAATGATTCTATGCTGGACCAGAGGTTGCTAGAGAGAGCTGACCTCCTTTAAGGGCTGAGAGGAAGTGAAGTGAGAAATCTCCTTTCAGGATTTATCATTTTCCCACTTGGAAAAGGTCAATCTTTGGTCCTCCTCCTCCTAGATATTTCCATCCCATTGCTGTGTTTCTAAGTATATTTTTGTTCACATATAGCAACCATAGAGTTGTCACTGACTCAGGTGGCACCCTGGGGTATGCCACATAATCCCATTCTGCTCCTCTGCAAAGCCCAATGTCCCAGAAGACAGCTAGCCCTCCTGACCCTGAGCCTTCAGTGTTTAGCAGGGTAGCGTATCATGGGATTGGGTAGCCACATGGAGCTCCTACCCCTAATTGATGGAGATACCCTCTTATGGAAGAACAGTCTGCATGTGCAGCATGCTCCATGACCTCATCAGTGCACAAGAAGCCTTTTGTATAAACAGTGTACCTTGACCTCGTTCTCACCTCTTGACCATCAGATGGAAGCATAGTTCTCATATCTCAGAACCACTGCTGCCCTTATCTACCAACATGATGGGCAGAGGCACACCAAAAGTCAAAGTTCCCCTCTCTTTCTTAAGGGAGAATGTGGGTCCTTTGCTCAACAGGGCTTCAAACAGGATCCTTTGGAGCATTCCTGTAGCCAAAGCCCACAAAAGATTCTTGTGAATCATGAGAAAGCCAGTTTGTGAATACATTGTGTTAGGTTGTTTTAAACATGATCCAGTCTCATCCTTCATGAAGGACTCTGGCTCTCAGTGTATCAAGGTACATGAAATTGTTTTATTATCCATCGTGATTGGTCATATGGCCCATAGAAACTCAGTCCGTCAGAATTCTACCTCTGGCATTCAAATGCCCAATGTGGACCAGCCCTTGTGACTGTGGACAGGTGAAGGCAAAAGGGCCATGGCATTTTGGTTTCAGGACCACATGGACATCCAGAGCCCTTGAGCACTAGAAGGATTCCAGCTGAGAACTGTTTGTGTGGAGGCTGGACCAGACATATAAGCAGGGAGGTGGTCTCCTGCTGGGCTTAGAAGAAATGAAGTTAAACATCTCTTTCCACATTGATCACATTCCCATTGGATGGAAATATTGAAGGCACTTTGGTCCTGGCTGCAGCCATTCCCTATCCCTTTCTATGTTTCTGACTGTCTCCTCATTCACCCTTAAGAAACATGGAGCCATCACTCATCTGGCACCCCTGGGTACCCAGAAACTTTCACTTTATTCCTGTGATCAATGAGAGCTATCAGACTCCACTCTGCAAAAGGAAAGTGTGCTTGCAGCAAAGGAAACAACCAACAAAACTAAAAGGCAACCAACGGAATGGGAAAAGATATTTGCAAATGACATATCGGACAAAGGGCTAGTATCCAAAATCTATAAAGAGCTCACCAAACTCCACACCCAAAAAACAAATAATCCAGTGAAGAAATGGGCAGAAAACATGAATAGACACTTCTCTAAAGAAGACATCCAGATGGCCAACAGGCACATGAAAAGATGCTCAACGTCGCTCCTCATCAGGGAAATACAAATCAAAACCACACTCAGATATCACCTCACGCCAGTCAGAGTGGCCAAAATGAACAAATCAGGAGACTATAGATGCTGGAGAGGATGTGGAGAAATGGGAACCCTCTTGCACTGTTGGTGGGAATGCAAATTGGTACAGCCACTCTAGAAAACAGTGTGGAGGTTCCTCAAAAAATGAAAAATAGACCTACCCTATGACCCAGCAATAGCACTGCTAGGGATTTATCCAAGGGACACAGGAGTACTGATGCATAGGGGCACTTGTACCCCAATGTTTATAGCAGCACTCTCAACAATAGCCAAATTATGGAAAGAGCCTAAATGTCCATCAACTGATGAATGGATAAAGAAATTGTGGTTTATATACACAATGGAGTACTATGTGGCAATGAGAAAGAATGAAATATGGCCCTTTGTAGCAACATGGATGGAACTGGAGAGTGTTATGCTAAGTGAAATAAGCCATACAGAGAAAGACAGATACCATATGGTTTCACTCTTATGTGGATCCTGAGAAACTTAACAGAAACCCATGGGGGAGGGGAAGAAAAAAAAAAAGAGGTTAGAGTGGAAGAGAGCCAAAGCATAAGAGACTCTTAAAAACTGAGAACAAACTGAGGGTTGATGGGGGTGGGAGGGAGGGGAGTGTGGGTGATGGGTATTGAGGAGGGCACCTTTTGGGATGAGCTCTGGGTGTTGTATGGAAACCAATTTGACAATAAACTTCATATATTGAAAAAAAAAAAAAGGAAAGGGTGCTTGGTGTTGGCCTTCTGTGCTATAGAGGGTGAAGGGGAGCCAGTTTGGGACCTGCATGATTGAGTTGCCTCCATTCTTTTTTTTTTTTTTTTATTTTTTTTCAACGTTTATTTATTTGTGGGACAGAGAGAGACAGAGCATGAATGGGGGAGGGGCAGAGAGAGAGGGACACACAGAATCGGAAACAGGCTCCAGGCTCTGAGCCATCAGCCCAGAGCCCGATGCGGGGCTCGAACTCACAGACTGCGAGATCGTGACCTGGCTGAAGTCGGACGCTTAACCGACTGTGCCACCCAGGCGCCCCGAGTTGCCTCCATTCTGAGAAGCAGTTTTCCCATGGGCAGTATGAATCTGGAGGGGGTTAGCATTGGAAGAGCCCTTACCAGGGATTAGGAAACCAAGTCCTTCTTACAGATTCCTGAACAAGACCCATCAGAACCCAATGGCTCCAGATCAAAAACTGTTACCTCCCTCAACTGATGGGAAAAGAGGCAGGGATAGAAAAGCCAGAAATCACTGGCTCCTCAAGAAAGAATGCAGGCTTCTTGCTGACAGGGCTCTCAGGTGCAGTCCTTCAGAGGGCTCCTGTGGCCTAAGCCCACAGGCTTTTCTTATTCCAGATACAACCTGGTTGATAGGAGACTGCCCTAGGTATTTCATTCTCAGGTTTTTCTAAATCTCATGTGTGATGAAGAACTCTGGCAGTGTGTGTCTCTATTGTCATCCTTTAGTCCTTTTGTCCAGGGAGAATGCTTGTGGGTAGGCTAAGCCAGAGGTTGGGGGTGGATCCCTCCTCTTTGTGTGGGACAAGGGCAAGGGAAGGCAGGGGTCTACCTCCTCGGTTTCCCCCATGCCAATTTGCACAGCTTTGACTCACCTTGTTCTCATTCCTCTCCCATTTCTGCTTCCCTAACTTGGTATCAGTTCATACATGGAGACCCTGTGTCTGTCCCCTACACCAAACAAGTTCCCTGGAGTGAAGGGCAGTTTCCAAGCCTTTCCTGAGCCAATGAGGGGATCACAGAGTCTGATATCCCAGAGGACAGCTAGCCTTCAGTCCCTGGGCCCTTGGTGCTGGGCAGGCAACAGTATTGTGGGAATAGGTAGTCGCATGGGCCCAGCCCCTAATGGATGGAGCTACCCTCATTCAGAAAAACAGACAGTCTGTCCATGTGCAGCATGCTCCATGACTTGATTAGCACACAAAAGGCCTTTTGAATATATGCTGCACCAAGGCCTTGTTCCCACCTCTTGATCATCACATGGAGCACATTCCTCATATCTCAGAGCCACTGCCACCCCTCTTGATGGATACGATGGGCAGAAGCACACAAGAAGCAAACGTTCCCCCTTATTTATGGAGGGAGAATGTAGGCCTTTTGTTCATAGGACTCCAATGGGTATCCTTTTGAGCACTCCAGTAGTGAAAGCCCCCAAAAGGCTCTTGTGATTCCTGAGCAAGCCAGCTTGTGAATATCTTATGCTTGTAGGTTCTTCTGAACATAATCCAATTCTCATCCTTCATGAAGAACTCTGGACTTTGATTTATCCAGTTTCATGACATTACTTTATTATCCATCAATTTTCATCTCGTGGTCCATACAGCATCAGTTTTTCAGAGTACTATCTCTGACTTGCAGATGTCCAATGGGGAGCAGCCCTTGTGACTGTGGGATAGGTGGAGCCAAAGGAGCTCTGGGATTTAGTTTCAGGACTACATGGACATCCAGAGCCCTAGGGTGTTGGAAGGAGTCCAGCAGAGAAATGACTGTGTGGAGGCTTGGCCAGACATATTAGCGGGGAGCTGGCCTTGCTGGGCCTGGGGGAAATGAAGGTAAGCATCTCTATTCCACACTGATCGAATTCCCATGGTATGGAAATATTGAATGCCCTTTCTTCCTGGCTGCAGCCATTCTCATGTTTCTGACTGTCTCTTCATTCACCCTTAGGAGCCATGGAGTGGCACTCAGCCATCTTGCACCCAGGTATGGACATCTGGTTCCCACTGGGTCTCATGCTCAGTAACAGCCATGTGCATAGGATATCCCAAAGAGAATATCCCTCCTATTCCTGACCTTGGTGCTTGGTTGTTTGTAGCAAGGGGTGGGGAAAGTGGAGCCAGATCACCTCCTTGCTCTGCCTGACTGAGGTGTTTTCCTTCTGAAAAGCATACAGTTCACACAGGAGCAACAGACTCCAGAAGCTGGTCAGCAGAGAAAGATCCCTTTTCAGGAAGACGGCACAAATGCCCCTCTCCACACTTTGGAGCCACAGCTGGGGGAACCTCCCAGCTACAGCACTGTCACTGCTCATCCATTCAATGATTGGAAAAGCAAGAAAAGCACACCAAGTCTCTAGGTCCTTCTGAAGGAAGGAGGCCTGTTGCTGACAGGGCTCCCAAATGGAGACACTAGAGGGTGCATTTGCCTAAGCTCTCTGGTGTTTCTTCTTAGGGCCAGATTGCCAGGAGTTGGTGCTGGGTACTCCCTTCTCCATAGAATTCCCCATCCAAGGTCTGCGGAACTCCGGCCCTCCTTATCCACCTTGACACATCTTTGCTTTCTTGTAGAAACAAGGTTCTTATCACAATCAGTAGAGAGTTAGTGTCTCAAAAGTCCTATTTTCTGCCTTCCACCTGGGAGTCTGGTCCAGTCCTTGTGACTGGGGAGAGGTTACAATCTTTGTAACTCAGTTCTGTATGGGAGAGTCACATGGTCAGCACAGAAAGTTCCATTGGATGGAATCCTGCACCAAGATCTGCTTCCAAACACTTCCATCATCCATGAGCATATCCCTCCTACAGCTGTATTCCTGTTACTCCTATGTACTGATAGCAAGGACAGAACACATACCCAGAGCCAGATCTTTCCCTCTGATTCTGAAGGAAGAATCTGGGCAGGCGTCTTGCTGGCGGGGCCTACAGGTGAAACTTATGGATGGCACCATTTGCCAAAGCCCACAGGTGTTTCTCCTTCCTGAGTCAGTGAGCTGGGGAAGACTGTGCTAGTTACATCACATCATTATCCCTGATGCAGAACTCTGTCCCTTCCTCTATCCATTTTGACCCCTTTGCTCTATTTTAACTCTGAGCCCTCCCTGGGATCCATTCCATGTGATTGTCTTATAGTCATATCCTGGGCCCTCAACTGGGGATTCTGGTCTAGTCATTGTGACTAAGGAAGATGTTTGGCCAAAGGACCCCTGGCTCTTCAGCAGGATAATTTTCCATGTATGTGTGTTCATCTCTGCATGAGTCTCACAGAACTCAGATTTCTGGCCAAGTAGGCCTGTGTTTTTGTTCTGGTTTTGCCATGGAAGATACTCAGAGCCTCTCAGGTTTTCAAGCATCTTGAAAAGACAAGAATAACTATAAAATGGGAATTTGTTACAGTATCTGAATGATGCTGAGAGCAAGAAGTGTTTATTTTAAAACCTTGCCACCCTAATATATGAATAGACAAGGCAACCCTGCTCTAGTACCTCCCTCTGCATTTATTCCAGGCATATTGCACACAGTCCAGCATCTTGGCTCAGTAAATCCTAATTATTGGTTATCCATGGCTTTCTTTACCACATTATATCATGCTTATCCATTTTATATGAGGGTACACATATGAGAGCACTTTAATCTTCCAAATGTGTGCTGGGAAAAGTGAACTGGTAAGGAGGCAAACACGAGGTGTTGCTCTAATGGGTTCCACCTATCTGCCGGACCCTGCCTTCTGACACTGTCCTTGGGGCTGTTGTGGACCTAGATCTGCCAGCCATAACTGTCACTATTGCTACTGTTGAGTGTGCTGAAGGAGGACAGCACTGCACAGGCCAATGCCATGATTGCCACACCATGACCACAGGTGGTTTTGCTGGAACACTAAGGCTGCTATAGGACTGCCTGATGCACAGGGCTGTTTATGTCTTGGCACATGACCCAGAAACCTCGTGTGGTGGTGACCTGCACCCAATAACGATGCCTGTGGTCCCCCTGGCCCAGCTGTGTACCAGATGGGAGGTAAATTTAAGTCTGAGTAAGTGCAAGTGCTGCCATTAATAATGGTTGGGCTGCATTGCTTGGTACCCACCTCCAACATGCACAGGCTTGTGTGACAATCTATCCCTGGGCACGGGTTAAGTGAGTGACAGCTCTATGGCTCCTAAGTCTAAACAGGAAAATAATTAGACATAGGACCATGGGAAAGAAGAGTCATAAGGAGGGCCAAAGTTCAATATTTCCAGTGGGAATGGGAACAATCTGGAAAGAAGCTGCAGAACTTCATGTCCCCTCAGCCAAGAAAGGAGTCCAGCTCCCTTCCCAGTTCTCTGGCCCAGCCTATGTGCAAATGTTATGACCTGGGCCCTTCCAATGCCCGAGACCTCTGAATGCCTGCGTCGTTTTGACATCAACTTAGCAGGGTCCTGTGGCCAAACCTGTCACACAGTCACAAGGATGGGACTAGGATGTCCAGGTGAACACCAAGGCTATTCCCCTGCGAGACTACATGGACTGGGCCCCAGAGAGGACCTAGTGGGAAAATAGAGCATATGGTTAAAATTGTTCCACAGAGGGGCAGAGTTCTTCACTAGAAATGAAAATGGGATCGTGGAGAGAATGAAGTGACTAGTGCCATATCCTGGCAAGCTGACTCGCTCAGGATTAAGTAGGACCCGTGGGCTTTGGTGAAGGAGGTGCCTACAGGCTACACTCAGGAACCCTGTCAGCAAAGGGTCTGCATTCTTCTTTCAGAAAAAGAGGGAAAGCCCTGGCTTTGGGTAACTTTCTTGCCCTTTCTCATTAGAGGACGGGGGCTGCAGTGATTCAGCTGTGGCTGTTTGGGGCTCCTGGCTGATGGTCAGGTGGTTAGAATCCAGCCTGGGTCTAATATTCATTTCAAAGTCCCTTTGTGCACTAACCAGGGCCTGAATCAGAGTGTACATGCATGAACCGTCTACTCTGCAGGATGAAGGCCCCTCTGTAAGCCAGGGGAGGGAGGCCAGCTGACTACCCATCCCTGCAATGACTCTAGCTGACTATGCACCAAGCTCCCAGGGACAGAGGGGCCTGCTTTCCTCTAGGATACTGGACACTGAGAGCTATAAATTGGCTCAGGAACTTACTGGGAACTCCACACCAAAGTTTGGACCCAGTCTGTGTACCTGACACAGACCCATGGATTCTGGAATGTTCTAGTTTAAACAGAGGACATTATGGGGCGCCTGGGTGGCACAGTCGGTTAAGCGTCCGACTTCAGCCAGGTCACGATCTCGCGGTCCGTGAGTTCGAGCCCCGCATTGGGCTCTGGGCTGATGGCTCAGAGCCTGAAGCCTGTTTCCGATTCCATGTCTCCCTCTCTCTCTGCCCCTCCCCCGTTCATGCTCTGTCTCTCTCTGTCCCAAAAATAAATAAACGTTGAAAAAAAAATAAAAAAAAAAAATAAATAAACAGAGGACATTCTTCTGAGGTTCTTGCTCTGAATGGCTCCCAGGTAGAACCTAGTTTGAAAAATAGAGCAATAAAATGCAAATAGGCACACACAGGACCAAAGGTCTTCATTATAGAAGACAATGGGCTAAAGTTAGAATTAAGTGCCTACTCCTATCTCCTGGCAAGTTGGCTGTCTGGGGACTAAGAAACATGTGAGGGCTTTTGTAAAAGGAAACCACCATTGACTACACCTGAGAGTGAAATTCTGCAGGAGGTCTGTATTCTTCCTTCAGAAACAGAGGGAAAACTGAATTTGGTGGTTCCTGTCCTTCCCATCAGGAAACAAATTCACCATTGATGCAGAGGCAAGGGGTTTCTGCTCCAAGCTGGTTGTCAAGTGTTTGGAACCTGGACGTGATTTAGTAGTTCTTTAAGGTCCTGAAGCATAGTGTGCCTATGGGAATCATGTTTGACACAGAATGAAGTCATGTCTACCCTTTACTGCACTTACCAGAGTTGGCCAAGCCCCAAGTACTCAGGGACAAGAAGGCCCTCCTTCCTTAGAGATAAAGTTACTGTTTGCTCTCACATATCAAATAACCTGAGTGGCAGGTTAGCACCAATCTTTGGGCTCTACTTGTGTGAAGTGAGTAGAAGCCCAATTGTCCCTGAATGTGACCCAAGACCTAGAAAATAGTAAATTGTTGGGAATGGCAACAAAGGAGGCCAAGGATCTACATTACACATGGGGATGGGGTAATGATGTGTATGTATCTACCTTCATTTCTCTTTGCTGCATGTGTAAGGCCAGTCCCTCCCCAACCCTTTAGGACCTCCTACACACATCCACCCATGCCCAACTTGGCACCTTCATATTCCTTAGGCCTCTCATTGTGAACAAGTTCTAATGGGAAGTTACAAGAAGTCCTGTTGCCAATCTATGCCATCATCAACAGGACTCAGCCAGAGTCCCCAGTTTAAAGTGGAAGATATTGATCTGAGACACTGATTCTGAATGGATGCCATCAAGATCTTATTTTGAAAAAAAGAGCAAAATGAGGGAAATAAATACACAGAGGGCCAAAATGCTTCATTACAAAGGAGAGCATAGTGAAGCTGAGAAGCACAGGCCTAACACAATATCCTGAGAAGGTGTTGTGTATAGTAAGAAACACCTGTGGCAAAGGGAAACATCCATTGATACACCTGGGTGCCCATTTGGCAAAAGGCTTGCACTTTCCTTTCAGAAAGAGAAGGAACACTACCGATCTTTGCTCCTTTGTATGCCCTACCCCTCAGGGCAGTGATTTACTGCTAACAAGTTAGTGCTCCTGAGGGTGCTATAGGGTTTTTTTTTAACCAAGTCATGGTACAGTATTTCTTGTAAGCCTTTTTTTGCATTGAATTGTCCTGCAGTCTACTGTGCATGCCTGATCCATTTGCCATAGAGGATGAAGACATTTCAATCAGCCAGTGGAGGGAGGCAAGCTGGCTACTGGTCACAGAGGTTACCAGGGCAGTCAAGCAACAAGCACTCATGGACAAGAGGGCCATTCTTCATTGGGATAAAGTAACCAATTGTTCTCATATAGCACCAGACCAGAGTGGTATTTCACCACAAATCCTGATATTGGTTATGTGGTCGACAGACCAATTCCACCTTGTTGTGACCCATGACCTAGTTATGAAAACAGAAAATGGAGGGGAAGGACTCTAAGGGAAGCCAAGGTTCTACATTACAGAGGAGGGTAGGATAAAGCTAGGAATGAAGTGTCTAACATAGTTTCTCCTTCAGTCAGAAGTAAAGCCAGCTCCCTCCAAAACCCTGGCATTGTCTATATGTGGACACTCTGCTGGGCACCGTCAATGGCCTTGGGCCTCCCATTGTCAACATACTTCTGAAAGGCACATAATGAGGGATCTTGTGTCCTAACCTACGCCAGAGACATAATGACTTGGCCAGATTCCCCAACATAAAGGAAAGGATATGTCTCTGAGTCACTGGCTCTGAATGGCACCCAGAGAGAAACTACTTTGTGAAGAGAAAACAGGTATTAATTGCTATGGATATGTGGAAGGCCAAAGTGCTTCATTATTGATAAGAATGGGGACAGGGCTTATAATGAAATGTCTAGAATGACAATTTCCTGGCAAGGTCCTAAGAAGTAAGAAATCCATGTGGCCAGAGACACATGAGACCTCTGAAAGGAAATCTCCTGAAAGCCCAGTCTGCAATAAGTCTGCATATTTCCTTCTGAAAGAGAGAGAAAAGCTTCTGGCCTTGACACTTTTTTCTGCGCTTCCCATCAGGGGAATGAGGCAGCAGGGATTCAGGGGTAGTGGGTACATGCTCCAGGTGCTGCTCAAGTGTTTGGAACTGTTCCTGTGGTGCATTAGTTTCTGAAGGACTATTTTCTGTACTGACTAGGTCCTGGAACATACCTCATATGCGTGGATTATGTGCTCTTCAGAATCTGAGGCCAAGCACTAAGTGCTCTCTGACAGCTGGGCAATCTTTCCTGTGGGTTGTCAGAAACTAACTACACTTGGTTAGCTCAGAAGCAGAGTGAGAACTCACCACCAATCCCTGGGGGCTCACTGTGTGATTGACAGCCTCACTGCCTCACCCAGCCTGCAAACCAAGTCCTAGTTAGCAAATGGCAAGTGGTTGGCAATGGCTCTATGGACAGCCAACATTTCATCTTGGATGAGAATGGAAGAAAGCTGAGAGTGAAATGTCTCGCTCCATTTGCCCTTGTCCCAGAAGTGAGGCCAGCTGCCTCCTAACATCTTTGACCCTATCTACACAAAAATATTCTGTGCTGGGTACTTTCCACTGACCTATATCTAACGTTTTCAATATAGATCTGGAAGGCATGTTGCAGGGCTCCTATGGCCCAACCTATTCTGCTGTCATAAGAACTCTTCCAGAATCCCCAATTAAAATCAGAGGGAACTGCTCTGAACCATGGGCCCTGATTGGCCCATGGCAGATTCTAGTTTTCAAAAGAGTAAAAAGGGGGCAGCTGGGTGACTCAGTCAGTTAAGCATCTGACTCTCGGTTTCAGCTCAGGTCATGATCTTTCAGTTTGTGAGTTCAAGTTCCATGTTGGGCTTTGTGCTGACAGCTCAGAGCCCGGAGCATGCTTCAGATTCTGTGTCTCCCTCTCTCTCAGCCCTTCCCCCTGCTCGCACTCTGTCTCTCTCTCTAAAATTAAATTAATATTTAAAAATTAAAAAAGAAAAAGGATGTGGCTCCTGGGTTAAGCATTGGTGTATTTCTAAGGTCATGATCTTTTGGTTTGAAAGCTCAAAAGGTTCTCTCCTGTCAGCACGGAGCCTACTTGGGATCATCTGTCCCTCTCTTTCTACCTGTCCATCACGTGTATGCACAGTCTCTCTCTATATATAAAATAAAAATAAACATAAAAAAGAGGAAAATGGTGAAGATAGACACACAGATGGACAGTGTACCAGATGAGAGTAGGATATGTCTGAGGATGAAATGAATAATACAATCTCCTGGCAAGCTGATTGTCTCAGGAATAAGAAACACATATGGGCTAGGGCAAAGGGAAAACTCTTTATAATGGGAGCCATCATGGCAAGATGACTGTATTCTTTCTTGAGAAAGAGAAGGAAAGCTTCTGGAGTTCACTTTATTCACTTCCCATCTTATCAGTGGACAGAGGCAGTGGTGATTCAAGGGTAGTAGGTTTGTGCTCAAGTGTTTAGAATTGGGCTGTGGTGCAGTAGTTCTTGAATGGTGTCTTTCAGTGCTAAGCAGGTCCTTGAGAATATTGCACATGGGTGAACTAACTGCTCTTCAGAGTGAAAGCATCTTTAACTTCCAGGAAGGGAGACCAGTTGGATAACCGTTATTTCTTTTATCAGCCAGCCAAACTCCAAGTACTCACAGGAAGACAATCTTTCCTTTTGTATATCAGAAACTGATTGCTCTTGGTTAGCACAGACCAGAGTCAGAGCTCATTAGTAATGGTTGGGCACTCACTATGTGGGGGAGAGCTTCATTAGCCTTGCCAGGGACCCAATACATAATTATCAATATAACCAGGGAATTGGAATGGCAACACACAGAGCCAAAAGTTTTCATTTCAGCTGAGAATGGGATCAAGCTGAGAATGAAATGTCTAGCTCCATGTTCCTCTTGTCCCAGAAGTGAGGATAGCTCCCTCCTGATACCTCTGACCCTGACTACACAGGAACATTCCTGCTGGGCCCTCTTGAAATTCTCTGGCTTATCTTTGTCAACAGAGTACTGAGAGGCAATTTTTGAGGGACCCTGTGGCCCAGCATATCCCAGAGTGACAAGAACTTCACCAGAATACTTAGTTAAAAGTAAAGAAAATGGCTCTGAGCCACTGTCCCTGAAGGGACAACAGGGAGAACTTTGTTGGAAAAGAGCAACAGGGTGGAGGAGAACACACAGAAGGCCAACATTCTTTATTAATAGAGGAGAATGGGATATAGCAAAAAAAAAAAAAAATGAAGCAACTAGCACACTCTCCTGGCAAGATGGTTGTCTCAGGAGTAAGAACACTGTGTGGACTAAGACAAAGGGAAACCTCCTGCATTATCCCTTCAGAAAGTGAAGGAAAGTTTCTGGCATTGAATTTTTCCCCCTGTCCTTTGATGTAGTCATGATACATAGTTACCAGGTTGTGGCTTGTGGCTGACCCTCAAGTGTTTGGGAAGTGGCTCTCGTGCACTGGTCCTTGAATAGGCTGTTTCTGCACATTTTCCAGGTCTGAAGAATACTGAAAATAGGTGAACTGTCTGCTCTTCAGAATGAAGGCATCTCTCACAGCCAGTGGTTGGAGTTCAGCTATCACCATGCCAACTCCAACCTTTCAAACACCAAGACATCAGTGACAGGGGGTCAGTAGATCCCTTTGCGTATCAGAAACTGAATGCTTTCATTTAGCAAGGGAGCAATGTGGGAACTTTCCACCAATCCCTGGTTTTTCACTGAGTTATTGACAGGCCCACTGTGCCTAGTGGGAACCAAGACATAATTAGAAATACCACAAGGGACAAGGCACTTGGGTGGCTCAGTTGGTCAAGTGTCTGACTCTTGATTTCAGCACAGGTCATGATCTCACAGTTGTGAGGTCAAGCATTGACATTGGGTTTTGTGCTCACAGGTTGGAGCCTACTTCAGATTCTCTGTCTCTCTCTTTCTGCCCTTACCACACTCATGTGTGCTCTCTCTCATTCAAAAAGGAGAAATGTTTTTTTTTTAATGTTAAAAAAAGAAAGAAAGACACTGAGGGAATGAATGGACACACAGAGGGCCAATGTTCTTCCTTTCCTATGAGAAAGGGATCAAGCAGAGAATAAAGTGATTAGTATAATCTATTTGAAGCTGGCTGTCTTCAGAATAGGAAGCACCTCTGCACTGGGGAAAGGGAAAAACACCACTGGTTTTATGTGGAAGCCCATTGCAGAGGAAACCTTCATCTGGAATTCAAATGACAATGGGATACAACTGAAAATGTACTGTATAACACATTGGTTTCTTGTTCCAGAAGCAGGAGTGGTTTTCTCCTAACTCCTCCAGGACTGCCTACATGCAAACATTCTATGCTAGGCCCCTCAAATGCACTAGGTCTTCTGATGTACACGTAGTTCTAAAACACAAGTGGTGAGAGGCCCTGTAGCCCAAAGTGTTCCAGAGTCCAGAGAACTTGACCCAAGTCCTCAGTTAAAATGAGACTGAATTGGTCTTACAGTTTGGCCCCAAATGCCTACCAGAGGAAACCTAGTTGGAAAAAAAGACCAACAATGGACATGGATACACAGAGACTCACAGTGCTTTCTTAGAGAGGAGAATAGGATAAAGAAAAGAATAAAGTGACTAGCATAATTTCAAGTGTAAGACACACCAATGGTTTGGGGCTAGGATAATGTCCACTGACTACACCTGATGCCCCTACTGCAAGAAATGTTCATCCAGAACGTTGGTAAACCAGGAATTCTTCTGGCCATTGCCTTTTATCCTTTATATGCAATTTTATATGCAATTTTCCTACAGTGATTCAAGGCCAGTCTCCTTGCTGACCTTCAAGTGTTTGGAACCAGGCTCTGGTACAGCAGTCTGCTAGGCTCTTTCTGCACTGACCCATGTCTGGGAGCAAAATGCCCATCTGAAAGCCCTCTGGTTTTCAGAACAAAGACAGGTCAATGAGCCTGGTGAGGGACACAATCAGGGTAAACATACCTATGCCACCTGCAGCCTGTCAAGCACCACATTTTCAGTCAAGGGAGAGCAATTTTCTCTTTGGGATATTAGAAATGGATTGCTCCTGATTAGCACAGGCAATGATGGGGAGCTCTCCATTAATCCCCGAGTGCTCTTTATGTGAGTGACAACCCAATTTCTCCTGAGTGTGACCCAAAACCTTGTTAGAAAATCCTCAAGGGATGGGAACATATGGAGGTCCAGAGTTTTTTATTTTAGGAGAGATATAGGATATGACTGAGAATGCAGTTCCTAGCTTCATTTCTTTCCCCTTTCTGCAGAACTGAGGCTGGCTCCATCCCACTCCTCTGTCCCTGCCTGCATGAAAACATTCTGTGCTGGGATCCTTCAAATTCTCTATGTCTTTTTGGGCCAACAGTAAGGCTGAAAGGCAAGCCCTGTGGGTGGGCTCATGTTGCCTAACTTTTCTCCAAGTTGGGAGAAAATGACTCAACTCCCCACTTGACAAGAGAGGACATGACTCTTACATTCTGGTCCTGAATCCTCACAGTGAATGCCTAGGTAGACAAAGTGCAAGGGATGGGAATGGAGACATCAGTGGCCCAATTTCTTCACTATAGATGAGGACAGCATAATGCTGAGAATTAAATGAGTAGCTAAGTTCCTTCTGGCCCCATAAGTGAGACCGGCTCCCTAACAGCTCCTCCAGACTCAGCGTATGGGAAAAAATTCTGTTCTGGTCACCTTCCAATGCCTTAGGCATCTCTTTGTCAATGTAGTTAGGAAAGGCAAGTCCCAAGGGGCCCCGTTGCTCAACCTGTCCCTGAGGAAGTTGAGCTCAGTGTGACTGTCCAGGTAATAGCAGAGATCTCTCTTGGACACTGGCCATGAATGTCTCATAGGGAAGACCTAGTTTGAAAAAGGGCAAAATGATAGAAATGGATAAATGGAGAGCTAAAGTTCTTCTTATCAAATGAGAATGGACTAAATCTGAGAATTAAGTGGCCAACACACTCTTTTGGCAAGCTGGCTGTCTTGGGAGTGAGAAATACCTCTTGGCTGGGTCAAAGAAATCCTCTACTGGCTACCCTGGCAACCATGTTTTTCAAGAATTCTTCATTTGGGACTTCAGAAAGGGATGAGAAGCTTCTGGAACTGAGTGGATTTCTTACCCTGACCTACAGTGGATAGTCACCAGTGGTTTTGGTGTAATGGGTTTTGACACTTATGCGTTTGGAATCAGGGTCTCTGGAAGTATTCCTGGAACAGGCAATGCACTGGACAGCTCTGGAAGCTAAATGCCCATCTGGGAATCATTTGCTTTTCCATATGAAGTCATTTCAAGCAGTCAGGGGAGGGAGGCATACTGGGTAACCATCAATGCCAAGCCCCACAAGATCAGTAACAGGTAGCTAATTATTATTTGTGGATATCAGAAACTGACTGCTTTAGGCTAGCATAGGAATGGAGTGGGAGCTGGCCACCAATCCCTGGGCATTCTTTGTGTGAGTGAAAACCCTACCACATTTCAATGTTACTCAATATCTCCTTAGGAAAACAGCTAGGGGATCAGAATGGATACATGATAAGTCAAAGGTCTTCTTTTAAGCAGAGAGTAGGATAAAACTGACAAGAAACTGATGAGATCTGTTGCTCTTCTCCCCACAATTGATGATACAATTGATGATGCTTCCTCTCAATTATCTGGCTTTGCCTATACACCAAGATTTGGTCTGGCACCTTCAAGTGCCCAATGTCTTTTTATTGTCAAAATATTTCCAAAAGGCAACTCCCAAGAGGCTTTTTGCCCAACCTATGCCAGAGTCAGGATGACTTGGCCAGGCTCCCCAATTAAAATGAGGGGACATTGCTCTTAGGCCTGCCCTTGAATTCCCCAAAGTGGGGACTTACTGAAAAAAAGAGCAAGGGGATGGGAATGGATACACAGAAAGCCAAAATCTTCATTTCAGATGATAATGGGATAATTCTGGGAATACAGAGACTAGCACAATCTCCTGCCAAGCTCGCTGGGAACATTGCTCTCCTTTTACTGAAAATGTGGTGCTTGGAAGGCTACAGGTGGCATGTTTTCAACTGTCTAATTGAGCTACCTTCATTCTGAAAAGCAGAAGGTTCTCAGGCAGTTTGGTCCCAGACATCGCTCAGTGCAGAAAGAGCCCATTCAAGGATTGGATACCACAGCCTGGATCCAAACACTTGAAGGTCAGCAGGGAGACTGACCTTGAACCACTGAATGAATGTTGCATCTAGAATTGATGGAAAGGGTAGGAAAAAAAGCAATGGCCAGAATTCCATTCTTACCAATGTTCTGGATGAATATTTCTTGCAATAAGGGCATCTTGTGTAGTCAGTGGACGTTTCCCTTCACCCAAACCATTGGTGTTTCTTACTCTTGAGATTATTATAGTCACTTTATTCTTTGCTTTTTCCTATTCTCATCTGTAAGAAAGAAGTTTGGGCCTCTGTGTATCCATGTCCGTCTTTTCAGTCGTTTTTTTCAAACTATGTTTACTCTGGTAGGCATTCAGGGCCAGATTTTAAGACCAATTCACTCTCATTTTAACTTAGGAATTGTTCTCTAGAGTCTGGAATACATTGGGCTGTGGGGACTCTCACCACTTGTATTTTAAAATTATGTGTACATCAGGAAACCTAGGGCATGTGAAGGTGCCCAGCAGAGAATGTTTGCATTTAGGCAAGCCCAGAGGAGTTAAGAGAAATCCAGGCCTGTCTCTGGAACAAGGAAACCCTGAGCTATATATTAAATTTTCAGCTTTATCCCATTCCCATTTGAATTTCAGATGAGGACTTCTTCTGAACTGGGCTCCTAGCTAGAACCAGTGGTGTTTTTGCTGATCCCCAGTGCAGAGGTTCTTCATATTCTGAAGAAAGTGAGCTTCAAATAGATTACACTATTCACTTTATTCTCATCTTGATCCCACTCTCATAGGAAAGGAAGAACTTTGGCCCTCCATGTGTCCATTCCCATGCCCTTGCTGTTTTCATTAAAAAAAATAATTTTTAACATTTATTTATTTTTGAGCGAGGGAGGGAGGGAGAGAGAGAGAAAAGAGAGAGAGAGAGAGAGAGAGAGAGAGAGAGAGAGAGAGAGAGAGAGTTTAAGTTGTATGAGGACAGAATGAGGGAGACAGAGGATCCAAAGAAGGCTCCAGGCTGGGGGCATGAAAGTCTGAAGCAGGGCTTGTACTCACAACCATGAGATTATCCAAGAGCTGAAATCAAGAGTTGGACACTTAACTGACTAAGCCACCCAGGCACCCCATCCCTTGATGTTTTTCTAATTCTATCTTTTTTCCCCCCAGGAAGAGTGGGCCTGTCAATAATTCAATAAAAAACCAGGGATTGGTGGAGAGATCCCACTTTGCTTCCATGCTAAATGAAAGCAATCAGTTTCTGATATACAAAAGGATTGGTTGAACTCCTGTCACTGATGACTTGGTGCTTGAAAGGCTGGATGGTAATAGATAACACAACTCCAACCACTGGCTGCTATAGTTACCTTCATTCCGAAGAGCATACAGTTAACCCATTTGCAGTATTCTTCAGACCTGCTATGTGCAAAACAGCCCATTCAAGGACCAGTCATCAGAGCCACTTTCCAAATACTTTAGGGTCAGCCATAAGCCAGATCCTGCTATGAATCATTATTGCCTCAACGGACAGGGAGAAAACAGCCAATGCCAACAACTTTCCATCTCCTTCTGAAGGAACAATGCAGGAGGTTTCCCTTTGTCCTAGCCCACAGATTGTTCTTACTCCTGAGACATACATCTTTCCAGGAGACTGTGCTAGTTGATTCTTTTATTTATTTTATTTTTTATTTATTTATTTTTTTATTTTTTTTGCTATATTCCATTCTTTTCTGTAATAAAGAACTTTGGCCTTCTCCATCCTATCGCTCCTTTTCAAGCTAAGTTGTCCCTGTTGTCCATTCAAGGACAGTGTCTCAGAGCCATTTTCTCTACTTTTAACTAGGGAGTCTGGCCAAGTTCTTGTAACTCTGGGTTACGATAGGCCATAGGATCCCTCAAAAATTGCCTTTCAGTGTCATATTGACAAAGGTCAGCCTAGGGCATTTCAAAGTGTGCAGAAGGAATGCCCATGTGTAGTCAGGGTCAGAGATATTATGAAGGAGCAATCCTCATTTCTGGGACAAGAGGACCATGGAGCTAGACATTTCCTTCTCAGATTATGCAATTCTGAGCTGAAGTGAACAACTGGCCCTATATGTAGCTATTCTACTTCCCTAGCTGTAATTGATACCTATGTCTTGGGTCCTAGTCAGGGGCAATGAGGCTCTCACTCACATGGTGAGTGCTCAGTCATTACTAATGAGCTCTGAATCTTGCCTGTGCTAACCAAGAGCAATCAGTTTCTGATATTCCAAGACAAAGATTGCCTTCCTGTGAGCTCTTGGTGTTTAGCTGGCTGATATAAGAAATGATAACTATCCATCTTGTCTCCCTTCCTGGCCATTAAAGATGTTTTCACTCTGAAGAGCCATTGGTTCACCCATGTACAGTATTCTCAAGGACCTGCTTAGCACAGAAAGAAATCATTCAAGAACTACCGCACCATAGCCCAGTTCTAAACACTTGAACATTAACCTGAATCAGAAACCAACTTCCCTTGAATCACTGCTGCCTCTATCCACTGATAGGATGGGAAAGGAAAATAGTGAACTCCAGAAGCTTTCCCTCTCTTTCTGATGTAAGATTACAGAAATCTTTCCATGAGGGCTCCCACTGTGGATGGTGGAGGTTTCCCTTTGCCCTAGCCCATATGTGTTTCTTATTCCTGAGACAGTTAACTTGCCAGGAGATTGTACTAGTCTTTTTATCCTGAGATTTATCCCATTCTCATCTCTCATAAGGAACATGGTCCCTCTGTGTATCTATTTCAATCCTTTTACTCTTTTTATTATTGTTTATTTTTAGTTTTGTGTCTGAGAGAGAGAGAGAGAGAGAGAGAGAGAGAGAGAGAGAGAGCATGCACGCACAAAGAAGGAGGGACAGAGAGTAGGACAGAGTATCTAAAGCAGGCTCTGTGCTGACAGCAGAGAACCCGATGCAGGACTCGAATTTTCGAACCCTGAGATCATGACCTGAGATGAAATTGGATACTTAACTGACTGGGACACCTAGGCATCCCATCCTTTTATTCTGTTTAAAACTGGAATCTCCCAAAAATAATTTAAAAAATAAGAAAAAAAACCCTGGAATCCATGGCCAATCAGGGCCAGTGGTTCAAAGCAATTCCCTCTGATTTTAGTTGGGGATTCTGGATCAGTTCTTGTGACTACAAACAGTTTGGGCCATAGGAGCCCTTGGAAATTGTCTTCCAGATCTATATTGACAATATTAGATGTCAGTTAGTGGAAAGTACCTAGCACATAATATTTGTGTGTAGGGTCAAAGGTGTTGGGGCCAAAGGTGTTGGGAGGGAGCTGTCGTCACTTCTGAGGCAAAGGCAAATGGAGAGAGATGTTTCACTCTCAGCTTTATTCCATTCCCATCTAAAATCAAAACTTTGGCTGTCCATAGAAACATTCCCATCTCATTGCTATTTGCTAACTAAGACTTGTGTTGCAGGCTGGGGCAGTGAGGATGTCAATCTCATAATGAGCTCCCAGGGATTGGTGGTGAGTTCTCACTCTGGTTGTGTGCTAACCAGGGGTAATTAGTTTCTGACAACCCAAAGGGAAGATTGCCCTACTGTCAGAGAGCACTTAGTGTGTGGCCAGCTGATGTAAGAGTAGTGATGGTTAGACAGGTTTCCTTCCCCACCTGGCTGATTTAGATGACTTCATTCTGAAAAGCACACAATCTTTGCATATGAGGTATGTTCCTGGACCTAGTCATTGCTGAAAGTGGCCATTCAAACACTATTGCACCACAGAAATTGTTACAGACATTTGAACAACAGCCTGGAGCATGAAACCCTGAATCCCTGCTGCCTCCATCCCCTGATGGGAAGGGTGGAAAAAAGAGCCAAGGCCAGAAGCTTTCCCTCTCTCTCTCTGAAGGATATATGCAGATCTCTTGCAGAGTGTTCTTTCACGAGGTTTCCCTTTAGAGAATTAGTTTGTCTCCAGCCACAGGTTTTTCTAACCCTTAGATAGGAATTTGCCAGGAAATGGTACTAGACACTTCATTCTAATCTTTGTTCATTCTTACCTATAATGAAGCCCTTGGGCTTCTGCACTTCCATTTAAAAACCTCTTTTTTTCATCTTTCAAAGTAGTTTCTCCCTGGGTGCCATTCAGAGCATTCAGTGTCCCAGGGAAATACCCTTTCCTTTAAATTGTGGAATCTGGGCAAATCCTTAGTCTCTGGCATAGGTTAGGACACAGGTCCTCTCATTATTTACCTTTCAGATTAATTTGACAATGGGAGGCATGGGACACTTGAAAGTGCCTAGAAGAGTGCCCATGTGTAGGCAATGCCAGGGTTTGGGACCGAGCTTGCCTTACTTCTGGCTGAAGGAGAAATTCCCAGCTTTATCCTAATCTACTCTGTAATGTTGAACATTGACCTTCCTTATAGCCCTTCACATCCATTTTATGTTTTCATAAATAGGTCATGGATCATAACCAGGAGAAATTGGTCTGTCAGCCACATAGCCAACATCCAGTATTTGTGATGAGCTACCATTCTGGTGCTGTGCTATGTGAGAGCAATCAGTTACTTTATCCCAAAGAACAATGACCCTCCTATCCATGAGTGTTGCTTGACTGGCATTGGTAATCTCTGTGATGGGTAGGGAGCTTGCCTCCCTTCCCTGGCTGACTGTAACATCTTCATTCTCTAAAGCAGATGGATCAGGCATGCACAGTAGACTGCAGGACTATTCAGCCCAAAAAAGCCCTTACAAGGAATACTGCACCATGAATTGGTTACAAAAACTAGAGTGCCAACTCCGTGTACCACTGAATCACTGCTCTATGCCCTGAGGGGTAGGGCATACAAAGAAGCCAAGGTCAGAAACTTTCCTTCTCTTTCTGAAAGAAAAGTGCAGGCCTTGTGCCAACTGGGCACCCAGGTGTAGGCAATGGATGTAACCCTTTGCCCCAGCCCAGAGGTATTGCTTACTATAGACAACTGTTAGCTTCTCAGGAGATTGTGCTAGGCACTTCATTCTCAGCTTCATCCCACTCTCATTTGGAATGAAGTACTTTGGCTCTCTGTATTTATTTAAATTCATTTTCTCTCTTGTTCAAACTAGAATCTCAGTGGAATCCACTCAGAGTCAGTGTCTCAGAGCAATATCCTGCGATTTATGTTTTTTTTTTTAATTTAAGATTTAAATTTCTTTTTAAAAATAATTTATTGTCAAGTTAGCTAACATACAGTGTATACAGTGCAGTCTTGGTTTCGGGAGTAGATCCCCATGATTCATCACTGACATACCACAGCCAGTATTCATCCCAACAAGTGCCCTCCTCAATGCCCATCTCCCATTTTCCCCATCCTCCCCAAAACCCCACTCCCATAAACCCTCTGTATCCAGTATGTTATCTGTATTTAAGAGTCTCTTATGGTTTGCCTCCCTCTCTGTTTGTAACTTATTTTTCCCTCCCTTCCCCTATGGTCTTCTGTCAAGTTTCTCAAATTCCACATATGAGTGAAAACATGATATCTGTCTTTTTCTTACTGGCTTATTTCACTTAGCGTAATACCCTCCGGTACCATCTACATTGTTGCAAATGGCAAGATTTCATTCTTTTTCATCACTGAGTACTATCCCATTGTGTATATATACCACATCTCTATCCATTCATCAGTTGATGGACATTTGGGCTCTTTCCATAATTTGGCTATTGTTGATGGCACTGCTATAAACATTGGGGTATATGTGCCCCTATGAATCAGCACTCCTGTATCCTTTGGATACATTTCTAGTAGTGCTATTGCTGAGTTGTAGGGTAATCCCCTTCTCAATTTTTTTGAGTAACCTCCACACTGTTTTTCAAAGTGGCTGCACCAGTTTGCATTCCCTCCCACCAGTTTGCATTCCTCTTTATTGACACCCTTGCCAACATCTGTTGTTTCCATCTGTTAATTTTAGACACTCTGACTGGTGTGAGGTGGTAACTCAGTGGGGTTTTGATTTGGATTTTCATGATGATGAGTAAGGTGGAGCATCTTTTCATGTGTCTGTTACCCATCTGGATGTCTTCTTTGCCCATTTCTTCACTGGATTATTTGTTTTTCAGGTGTTGAGTTTGGTAAGTTTTTTTATAGATTTTGGATACTAACCCTTTATCCAATATGTCATTTGCAAATATCTTCTCCCATTCCATCCGTTGCCTTTTAGTTTTGTTGATTGTTTCCTTTGCTGTGCAGCTTTTTATCTTGATGAGGTCCCAATAGTTCATTTTTGCTTTTCTTTCCCTCAACTCCGGAGACATGTCGAGTAAGAAGTTGCTGAGGCCAAGTTCAAAGAGGTTGTTGCCTCTTTTCTACTCTACAATTTTGATGATTTCCTGTCTCACATTTAGGTCTTTCATCCATTTTGAATTTATTTTTGCGTATGGTGTACGAAAGTAATCCAGTTTAATTCTTCTATATGTTGCTGTCCAGTTCTTCCAACACCTTTTTTTCCCATTGGATACTCTTTCTGGCTTTGTCCAAGAATACTTGGCCATAAATTTGTGGGTCCGTTCTGGATTTTCTATTCCACTGGTCTGTGAGTCTGTTTTTGTGCCAATACTGTACTGTCTTGATGATTACAGCTTTGTAGTACAGGCTAAAGTCTGGGACTGTGATGCCTCCAGCTTTGGAATTGTTTTTTCAACATTATTTTGGCTGTTCAGGGTCTTTTGTGGTTCCATACAAATTTTAGGATTGTTTGGTCTAGCTCTGAGAAGAATTATGTGCTACTTTGATTGGGATTGAATAGATTGCTTTGGGTAGTATCTACATTTGAACAACATTTGTCTTCCAATCCATAAGCATGGAAGGCTTTTTCATTCTTTGTGTCTTATTCAATTTCTTTCATAAGCTTCCTATACTTTACAGCATACAGATCTTTTACCTCTTTGATTAGGTTTATTCCTAGGTATTTTATGGCCCTTGTAACTGTAAATGGGATCAACTCCTCGGTCCCATTTATCCTACATTTTAAACTAGGGGCTCTGGCTGATTCCTGGTCACTCTGGCATAGATTGGCAACGGGACCTCTTATAACTTCCCATTAGAACTATGTTCACAGAGGCCTAGGGCATATGAAGGTACCAAATTGTGTATGTATGTATGTATGTATGTAGGCAGTCCTAGAGGTTTGGGGAGGAACTGACCTTACACAGGCAGCAAGGAGAAATGAAGGTAGACATACATGAGCAGCATTGTAGCCTTTCCATCTGTAATGTAGAGCCTTGACCTCCCTTGTAGCCATTCCCACCCATTTACTATTTTCTAAGTCTTGGGTCATATTCAGGGATGATTGGGATTTCACTCACAGAAGCAGAGCCCGGAGATTGGTGCTAAATTCCCACTCTGGTTCTTTGCTATGTGAGAGCAAACAGTAACTTTATGTCAAAGAAAGGATGGCCTTCTTATCCCTGAGTGCTTGATGCTTGGCTAGCTCTGGTAAGTGCAGTCAAGAGTAGCCAGCAGGGCTTTGCTACCTTGGCTGATTGAGATGCCTTTTGTGTGTCACAGATGGTTCCCACATGCACACTGTGCTTCAGGACCTGGTCAGAACAGAAAGAGCCCTCTCAAGAACTACTGCATCTGGTCCAGGTTCTAAACATTTGATCACCAGCTGGAAGCAGGAACCCCTTGCCTCTGAATCAATGCTGAATCTATCTCCTGATGGGAAGGACAGGAAAAAGAGCCAACACCAGTTTTTCCTGTCCTTCTGAAGGAAGAATACAGACTTCCTGCAGATTTCACTCTCAAGTTGTAGCCAATGAAGGCTTTCTTCTACAACAGTCTTCAGGTATTTCTTATTCCCCAGATGGCCAACATTTCAGGAGATTGGAGTGGGTGCTTAATTCTAACATTAGCCCACTCTCTCCTGCAATGAAGAACTTTATCCTCCGGGTGCCTGTTTGAATTTGCTTGCTCTTTTTTTCAAACTGGGAGCTATTCAGAGCAAGAGCTTCAGAAGAATATACTCTGTTTAAACTAGAACATTCCAGGATCCATGGGGCTGTGTCAGGTGCACAGCCCAGGTCAAATATTTGTGTGGAGTGCCCAGTCACTTCCTGAGCCACTTGACAGCTCCCAATGTTTGGTATCCCAGAGAAAAACAGGCCCCTCTGTCCCTGGGAGCCTGGTACTTAGCCAGCGAGGGTAATTATGGGGATGGGAACCAGCTGGCCTCCCTCCCCGGCTGACAGAGGTGCCTTCATCCTGCAGAGTAGATTGTTCATGCATGTGCACTATGCTTCAGACATTGGTCAGTGCACAAAGGGACTTTGGAGGGAATACTGCACCCACGCCAGATTCTAACCACTTGACTATCAGCTGGGAGCCCCAAACAACCACAGCTGAATCACTGCCAGCCCTGTCTACTAATGGAAAGGGCAAGAAACACACCCACACCAGTGCTTTCCCTCCCTTTCTGAGGAAAGAATGCAGGCCCCAGATGTAGCCTGTAGGGGGCTCCCTTCATCAAAACCCACAGGTGTTGCTTATTGTTGAGATGACCAGCTTGCTAGGTGATGGCACTAGTCACTTTGTTCTCCAGATCATCCAATTCTCATCCCTAATGAAGGACTCTGGCCCTCTGTGCATCCATTTGCACCCCTTTGCTCTATTTTCAAATTAGGTCCTTTCTGGGGTCCATTCCATGTAGTCTTTCAGAGGAATATCCTTGGCATTCAACCTGGGGTTCCTGGTCCATTTCTTGTGACTGCAAGGTAGGTTTGGCCACAGGGGCTCTGGCAAGTTGGTGTCAAGACCATGCAGGCATTTAGAGGCCTAGGGCATTGCAAGGACCCAGAAGAGAATGTTTGCACTTAGGCTGGGCCAGAAGGCTGAGAAGGGAGCTGGCCTCCTTTCTTGGCTGAGGAGACATGAAGTGACACAGCCCTTTCCAGATTGATCCGAAAGCTTGAACTTTGGCCCTCCTATGGTCATTCCATCCCCATGGATCTATGTCCAACTATGTCCCCATTCAGACGGGAGCCATGGAGCTGTCACTCACTCAGCCGGTGCCCAGGGATAGACTTTCACAATAACCTGTGCTTGTTGGAGATGGGCACTGAGCAAGGCAGCCCAGCCATTGCTAATGGCGGCACTTGCACTTACTCAGACTTGGATCTACTTTCCATTTGGGGCACAGAGTGGCTAGTGGGACCACAGACATCAGTGATGGGTTCAGGTCACAGCCACAAGGAGGTTTCTGAGTCAGGTTCCAAGTACTGAACAGCCCTGTGCACAGGCAGTGCCATAGTAGCCTCAGTGGCCCAGGAAAGCCACTCTGTGGTCATGGTGGGGCAACTATGGCATTGGCCTGTGCAGTGCTGTCCTCCTTCAGCATCCTCAACAGTAGCAACAGTGACAGTTCTGGTTGGCAGGACGAGATCTACAACAGCCCCAAGGACAGTGGCAAAAGGCAGGGACTGGCAGATAGGGTGGAACCTATTAGGGCAATACCTGGCATTTGCCTCCTTACAAGTTCCCTTCTACCAGCCCACATTTGGAGGATAAAGTGCCTTCACATGTGTACCCTCACATGAAATGGATATGCATGATGTGATGCATTGAATAAAGCCAGGAATACCCTATCGTGAGGATGTACTGAGTAAAGATTCTGGCCAGTGCGCAATATGCCTGGAAGAAATGTAGAGGGAGGTACTATAGCAGGATTTCCTTGTCCATTCATATATCATTAATGTTGCACTGGTTTAAAATAAATAGATCTTTCCCTGAACATCTTTCAGATATTGTAACAACTTCCTATTTTACAGTTATCCTTGTCTTTAAGATGCTTGAAACCCTGAGAAGATCCGAGGCTCTGTTCCTGAAAAAAGAAAAACAAAAACACAGTCCTACTTGGCCAGGAATCTGAATTTTGTGATGATCAATCATACAGGGAAAACTGTCATGCTAGAAGAGCCTGGGGCCCTTTCGTGACACACATGCCACAGTCACAAGGAATGGACCAGAATCCCCAGTTGAGAGCCAAGGATATGACTCTGAAACCATCACATAGAATGGACACCAGGGAGGGCTTAGAGTTAAAATAGAGCAAAGGTGTGACAATGGAGACAGGGAGGGCCAGAGTTCTGCATCAGGGATAAGAATGAGATCATGTGGAAAGTGACATGAGTAGCACAGTGTTCGCCAGCTCACTGACTCAGGAATGAGAAATACCTGTGGGATTTGACAAACAATGTGCTAAGTTCCACCTGGGAGCCCTATCAGCAAGAAACTGACCCAGATTCTTTGTTCAGAATCAGAGGGAAAGCCATGGCTTTAGATGTGTGTCCTGCCCTTGCTATCAGTACATAGAGGCAGCAGTGAAAAAGTGGTAGCAGTGATGTGCTCCTGGCTGATGGGCAAATGTTTGGAAGAAAGACTTGGTGCAGTATTCTATTGAAAGGTACTTTCTGTGCTGACCAGATCCTGGAGCATGATGCCCACGTGAAAACCTGCTGTTCTTCAGAATCAAGGGATCTCCATTAGTGAGGGGAGGGAGACTAATGGCTACAGTGCTCCTGTATACCCTAGGCACCAAAACAACACCATGTGCTCAGGGACAGGAGAGCCTACTTCCCTCTGGGATATCAGACCCAGATAGCTTTCAATTTGCTCAGGAATGGGGTGGGAAACCGCCAACATTCATACAGCCATGGCTGTGTCACTGACAGCCCCATGGTCCTAGAATGTGAACTGAGACCTAGCTAGAAAAATAGCAATGGCATGGGAAAGAGTACAAGCAGTGTCAAAGTACTGCATCTCCAATGGGAATGACATCCATGAAAGAAGGAGGTATCTTTTTAATTTCCCCTCACCCTAGAGAGGAGGCCACCTCCTTCATAAAACCTATTATTTAGCCTACACAAAAGCATTCTCCACTGGATACCAGCATATTCCCTAGGCATGGTGCTGTCCACAAATTTGGAAACCCAAACACCAGCAGCACTGGAGCCAAATCTCTCACACACTCAACTGGATTGTATCAGATTCCCCACTGCATAGGAAAGGATATGACACCAAGACACTGGCTCTGAAAGGATTCCAGGGAGGAACTTGCTTCCAAACAATGACAAATATTTACAATTGCTATAATAGCCTGTTGATAGGCCTCAATTGGCACTGGAACTGCCTGAACACTTACCTCCAAACTTTAGGCCATGGTTGTGTAGGGGACAGCCCCATGGACTGTGAATGTGAACTGAGACCAAGTTAGAATATCAGAAAAGGGATAGGAATGGTACAAGGTGAGTCTAAGTTATGCATTCAAAAGGGCATGGGCCACACTGAGGAAGAAGATATTTATCGATCCTTCCTCTTGTGCAACACAGGAGTAGGGATCCTCCTTAACCTATGGTTTAGCCTACCCACAAGAATTCTCCCATGGCAACTTCACACATCCTAGGCTTGGGAATGACTGCATAATTCTGCAACCGAAATGAATAGGGCCCAATGCAATATATATATTCTGATCAGAATACCACCAGCAGACACAAAACCTGTAAGAAGAGGATATGACTTAAAGACACTGGCTCTGAAGAGATTCCACATTAGAACTATTTTTCCAAAAAATGGTTTAAATGGTGCAAATAGAGACACAGACTTCCAGAGTTCTTCATCACACAAGAGATTTGGAGAATTTTCAGAGTGAAGGATGAAGCACACTTTCCTTTCAACCTGGTGTTATCCAGAATCAGAAATGCCTGTGGGCTAAGGCAAAGGGAGCCCTCCGGAGGACCACACCTGGGACCCCTGTCAGAAAGAAGCCCTGTCCTTCCAATTTTTCCATCAGTTGATGGAGGCAGCAATGGTTGATCTGTATCTACTGAGTTCTGCTGGCTCTTGCTCAGGATCTAGAACAAGGACTTTGTATCCTTTTCATGGAAAGGGTCCTTCCTGTGCCGACGACCTCCTTGTCCATACTGCCCATGGGCAAAGGGTCTACTTCTCAGAATAAAACCAACTCACTCATCCAGGTCAGTGAGACAAGCTGACTTCCCTTAAGCTTCCACACTACAACAGGCCCAGCACCAAGCAATCAGAAAATAAGGTCATTTTCTGTTGCTATAGCAGACACTGAAGGCTTTCACTGAGCACATGACCAAAGTGGAATTTTGCGGCCAAGGGGTGCCACCTGAGTGAGAGATGGTTCTGTGACTCATAATGTGAAAAAAAGACAATGGGGTCAGAAATGCAGGATCAGGAAGGCAATGGGCAGAAGGCAGGCTGACAATCAACATCTCCAATGGGAGCTGGAATTCGAAAGGAGATGTTTCACTTCACTTTCCCTTGGCCAAGAATGAGGCCAGATCCCTCCCCACATCTATGGCCCAGTCTGCAGAAAAACATCCCCAGGTAGGCAACTTCAAATGCCCTGGGCTGTGCAGGGCCACATATATTTGAAACCCAATTAATATATTGAAAGGGCGCTCTGTGGCAAAATCTCTCTCACAGTCACAAGGACTGGACCAGACTCCAGTTGAAGGCAGAGGATAGGACTCTGAGACACTATGCATGTATCCCAGTAAGAATCTTGTTTCTATAAAAGAACAAAGATGTTTAAAGGTTTATAGGGATGGCAAGAGCCCTTCAGAGATAGTAAGATAATTATGTGGAGAGGGAAGTTCTCAACACAAGCTCCTGGCTGCCTGGTTATATGAAAAAGAAGAAACACCTGAGGACTTAAACAAAGCGCCTTCTACAGACTACATCTGGGATACCTGTCAGGAACAGGCCTGCCTGTTGGAAGGACAAGGATACCCCTGGGGCTTTGTCTATATTCCTTGATTTTCCAGTAATGGAATGCAGTGTGCAGTAACTGTGCTGTAGCTCTGAGGTGCCCCCAGCTGTTGCTCAAAAGTGTAGAAATGGGTATTGGTGCCATCTTCCTGTCAAGGGCTTTTTTCGTGCTGACAGGCTTCAGGAGCCTGCTGCTCCTGTGGGACCTCTCTTTTTTCAGAATGAAGCCCCCTCCTTCAGTCAGTGTAATTAGGCAGGCTGGCTCCTCTCCCCCATCCCTTGCTAGAAACAGCAAAACACCCAGCTCAGGGTTAGGAGAGCTATTATCCTTTGGATAGCTGATGCTGATGGCTGTCACTGAGCTTAAGATATAGTGGGAACACGACATC
The DNA here is from genome assembly GCF_014898765.1 of Herpailurus yagouaroundi. Classification (NCBI taxonomy): domain Eukaryota; kingdom Metazoa; phylum Chordata; class Mammalia; order Carnivora; family Felidae; genus Herpailurus; species Herpailurus yagouaroundi. The sequence goes on from NW_024412421.1 coordinate 69,015, forward strand.
CACCCCTTGGTGCTCGCTGAGTAAGTATCAGATCCATGGCTCCTATGGGTGAATGATGACGTCTTCAGAAATACAATAAGGGAAAGTTAATTGCTGCAGAGGCACCTAAGTTCATTCAATATATCCATCCAATGGCAAGGTGCTCAATGTGGAAAGGAGATGTTTCACTTCACCCCCCCTCAGCCCCAAAAGGAGGCCAGTTCCCCAATAACACCACTGGCCCAGGCTCCACACAACACCTCTGCTACACAAATCCAATGCCCTGGATGTACGTATAGTGGTGGAACCAAATTCTAGGGCATCTTTGGCTCAACCTGTCCCACAGTCACAAGGCCTGGTCCACCTTGCACCTTTGCAAGCCAGAGATATTATTCTGAAATTCTGCATTTGTATACACGCCAAGAGGAAACTTGGTGGATAAGAAAGCAATGTACTGGATATTGAGAGATGGAGGGCCAGAGTTCCTGCATAAGGATGAGAATTGGATGAGGCTTAAGTATACTGACCTGCACAACATGGTAACCAGCTGCCTGGTTCAGGAACCAGAGGAACCTTTTGTGAGCTTGGGCTACGGGACTACTCCAAAGGATACCGATTGGAGCTCTGGGAGAAAGACACCCACACTCTACCTAAGAAATAGAGGGAAACTTTGGCTTCTGGTGTGCTTCTGCCCATTGGGAGCAGGAGATAGGAACAGCAGTGTCACTGAGATATGAAGAATGTGCTTCCAGGGGATGATCAAGAGGTGGGGACGAGGCCCTGCTCCTCTATTCAAAAACTTTTTTGGTGCATAAGTGACTACACACTCAGAAACTCTCTGTTCTCCAAAAGAAAGTATCTTTATCAATAGGGATGGGACTCCATGTGGTTACAGATTCCCAAGATGAATGTAGGCTGCTAAGCATGAAGGCCTCAGTGACAGGAGGGCTAGATGTTCTCTGGGGTATCAGAAACTTAGAGACCTGTGTGGGCTAGGAATTACCTGGAACTAAACTTCTAGTCCTTGGAACTTGGTTGTGAATTGGACAGTCCCTGTGTTCTTGGAGTGTAAACTGAGACCAAATGAGAAAAGCATCAATAGGATAGGAGTGCTGCATGGTGATTCTAAGTTCTGATATAGGGTGGACATAGGTCAAGGAAGGACATATATATGTCTCCTTCCTCTTATTCCGCATGGGGGTGGGAACCTCCCCTATTCTCTGAGCCTACCCACAGCATTTGCCCTGGAAACCTTCAGACACTCTACATTTGGAGATGGCCACATAATTCTGACACCAACTTGAGAATGGCCTTATGCAATACCTATATCACCCCCACAAAAACACCTGCAGACCTCAAGGCTGAGAGAAGAGGATATGAGTCTAAGGCACTGGCTCTGAATAGATTCCATGAAGAACCAATTGCCAAAAAAAAAAAAAATGGTTTACGTGGAATCAACGGTGACAGAAACTGCTAATGTTCTTCATGACACATGAGTTTTGGAAAATGTTGAGGATGAAGGACCCAGAACACACTCATTTCAACCTGGTGTTATCCAGAATCACAAATGCCTGTGGAAGAAGGAAAAAAGAGCCCTCTGAAGGACCCCACCTGAGAGTCCTGTCAGCAAGAAGCCTGCATTCTTTCTTTAGCATCCAGAAATCTCTGGCTATGTTTGTCCCTCCCAATTTTTCTATCCACTGATGGAGGCAGCAATGCTTGAGCTATAGCTATTGGGTTCTTCTGGCTCTTGCTCAGGATCTGGAACAAGGATTTTGTTCTCTTTTCCTTCCTGTGCCCTTCCTGTGCCAACCATCTCCTGGTCCAGCCTGCCCATGTGCATACTGTCTGCTTCTCAGAATGAAGTCAACTCACTCATCCAGGTCGGTGAGGCAAGCTGGCTTCCCTTAAGCTTCCATACCACAACAGGCCAAGCACCAAGCTATCAGGAAGTAAAGGCATCTTACCCTTGCTAAAGCAGACACCAATGGCCTCCGCTGAACACAGGACCACAGTGGCATTTTGTGGCCTACACAGGGGTGCCAACTGAGGGTGTGATGGCTATAATGATGCAAAAAAAAGGGGGGGGGGGGAAAATAGTCTGAAGTGCAGCAGGGGTAAGACAATGGGCGCAAGGTAGGCTAAAGCTCAATGTTTCCAGTGGGAATTGGGATCACTTAAGATAGGAGATGTCTTATTTCATTTTGCCTAGGCCCAGAGGAGGCCAGATCCATGCCCAAATCTCTGGCCCACCCTACAGAAAGAAAATTCAGCCTGGCAACTTTAAATGCCCTGGGCTCTGCAGGGCACATATTTCTGAAACCTAATTAATGGATTGGACTGAAGCCCTGTGACAAAATCTCTCTCACAGTCATAAGGAGTGGACCAAAGTACCAAGTGTAAGGCAGAGAATAGGACTCTGACACTCTGACTCTATGTATTCCAGGAGGGAACTTGTTTCTACAAAAGAGCAAAGATACTTAAAGGTGGATAGGGAGGGCCAGAGCTCTTCAGAGATTGGAAGGAGAATTATGTGGAGAAGGAAGTGGCCAACACTAGCCCCTGGCTACCTGGATGTGCCAAAAAGAAGAATAAACACATGAGGGCTTCAGAAAACAAACCATCTAGAGGCTACATTTGGAAGACCTGTCAGCAACAGGCCTGCCTTTTACATGGGAAGGAGCTGGGGAGTCCTGGGGTGTTGTCTCTTTTCCTTGCTATTCCCCTCAGGGAATAGAGTGTGCAGTAGCTAGGAGGTGCCCCCAGCTGTTCCTCCAAAGTGTGGAAATGGGCATTGGTGCCCTTTCCTGTTAAGGGCTCTTTCTGGGCTGACAGTCTTCAGGAGACTACTGCTCCTCAGTGACCCCTCTGCTTTTCAGAATGAAGGACCCTCCATCAGGCAGGGTAATGAGGCAAGCTGGCACCCCTCCCCCTCCCCTTGCTACAACAGCCAAACACCCAGCTCAGGGTTAGGAGGACTATTCTCCTTCTGGATAGTCAAAACTGATGAACTTCAGTGAGGGCAGAACAGAGTGGGAACCCAACGCCTACCCCATTGTGCTCATGGAGTGAGTGTCAAGGGGAATGATTACATCATCAGAAATAAAGGGAAAGTGGATGGGGGACTTTCCATCCAGTGGATGCAGGGACATCTAAATTCATTCAATGTCTCCATCCAGTGGCAAGGTGCTTAATGTGGAAAGGAGAAGTTTCACTTCATCCCCCTTCGGCTCAGCAAGGAAGCCAGCTCCCCACTAATAACTCTGACCCAGTCTCCACACAACACTTATCCAGTGGACCCTTCCAATGCCCTAGAGCTCTGGATGTCCATGTAGTGGTGGAACCAACTCCAGGGAACTTTTGGCTCAATCTCTCCCACGTCACAAGGCCTTGCAAGTCATAGATATTGCACCTTTGCAAGTCAGAGATATTACTCTGAGAGCCTGCATTTGTATACACTCCAAGAGGAACATTGGTGGATAAGAAAGCAATATACTGTATATTGAGAGACGGAGGGCCAGAGTTTCTGATTAAGGATGGGAATTGGATAAGGCTTAGGTATACTGACTGGCACAATATGGTAACCAGCTGGCTTGCTCAGGAATCAGAGTAACCTTTTGTGGGCTTCAGCTACAGCTCTACTCCAAAGGATGCCCCTTGGAGCTCTGTGAGCAAGAGATCCACACTCTACCTTAAGATATAGAAACTTTAGCTTCTGAAGTACTTTTGACCATGGGATCAGAAGATAGGGAAAACAGTGGCACAGAGATATGAAGAATGTGCTTCCAGGGGATGATCAAGAGGTGGGGACGAGACTTTGCTGCATTATTTATTGAAAAGCATTTTGGTGCTCAAGTGACCACACACACAGAGACTGTGCTCTGAAATAAGGTATCTACATCATTTAGGGATGGGAGTCCACGTGTGTACCATTCCCATGATGACTGTAGGCTGCTAAGCACCGAAGCCTCAGGGATAGGAGGACTAGCTGTCCTCTGGGGTATCAGAGCCTGAGAGTCCCGCATGGGCTCAGGAACTACCTGGAACTTTACCTCTAGTCCTTGGAGCTGGTTGTGAATGTATAGTCCCCATGGTCTTGCACTGTAAACTGAGACAAAGTGAGAAAAGCAGCAATGGGATAGGAAGGTTGCACGGTGAGTCCAAGTTCTGCACTCATATAGACATGAGTCAAATTAAGGAAGGATGTATGTATCTTCCCTTCCTCTTCTTCCACACTGGAGGCTGAAACATCCCCTATTCTCTGGCTGAGATTACCCATAGCATCCTCTCTGGAAACCTTCACACACCCTACATTTGGGGATGGCCACAGAATTCTGACACCAAATTGAGAAGGGCTTAATGCAATACCTACATTACCCTCACTAAAACACCTCCAGACCCCCAAGCTGAAAGAAGAGAATATGAACCTAAGTCACTGGCTCTGAATAAATTCCATGCAGAACCAACTTCCAACAATAACAACAACAAAATATTTAAGTGGTGCAATTGGAGACACAGGCTGTCAGCCTTCTTCACCACACATGAGATTTGGAGAACATTGAGAATAAATGACCCAGCACACTCTCCTTTCAACCTAGGGTTATCTGGAATAAGAAATGGCTGTGGGTGAATGTGTAGGGAGTTCTCTGAAGAAACACACCTGGGATAACTTTCAGAAAGAAGCCTGCATTCTTTATTTAGGAGCCAGAAATTCCTGGCTAAGTCTGTTCCTCCCAATTTTTCCATCTGCTGATGGAGGCAACAATGCTTATGCTGTTGTATTGGGTTCTTCTGGCTCTTGCTTAGAATTTTGAATAAGGACTCTGTTCTCTTTCCTGGAAAGGGCCTTCCTGTGCTGACCACCTCCTGGTCCATACTGCCCATGAACAAACTTTCTGCTTCTCAGAATTAAGCCAACTCACTCATCCAGATCAGTGAGGCAAGCCAGCTTCCCTTCAGCTTCTATACCACAGCACACCAAGCACCAAACAGTGAGCATGTAAAGGCCATATTTCCCTTGCTATAGCAGACACTGATGGCTTATACTATGCACTGGATCACAGCAGGAGTTTGTGGCCTACATGGGGTGCCAGTTGAGTGAGGAATGGCTCCTTGGCTCCCATGGGTGAAAAGACAAAAAAGAGATCATAGTCAGAAATACATTAAGGGAAAGGTAGTGGCTTCAAGGGACATAAATTCAATCAATATATCCATTCAATGGCAATGAGATTAATATCAACAAGAGATGTTGAACTTCTCTCCCCCTAGGCACAGCAAGAATTCCAGCTTCCCCCTACTTTCTCTGGCCCAGTCTCCAAACAACAGTTCTTCATTGGAACTCTTCCAATGCTATAGCGCTCATGGTGTCCATGCGGTGGTGAAACCAAATTACCAGGCCATTTTCCCTCAACCTGTCCCACTACCACAAGGGATGGTCCAGGTTGAACAATTGCAAAACATAGAATTTGCTCTGAAAGACTGAATTTTTATGGACCTATATGGATAATAAAGCAATGTGGTGAAAATGGATACACGTTGGGCTGAAGTTCTTCATTCAGGATAAGAATGGGATAGTGTTTATAATAAACTAACTAGCACAATATATTAGCATGCTGGCTTGCTCAGGATTCTGAAGATACTTGTGTGCTTTGGCTACAGTATAACTACAAAGGATTTCCCTTGGAGCTCCGTGAGCAAGAGACAAACATTCTACCTTAAAAATACATGGGAAATTTGGCTTTTACTGTGCTTCTGTCCATGGTATCAGTAGACAGGAGCAGCATTGGCACTGAGATATGAAGAATGTGCTTCCAAATGATGATAAAGAGCTGGGATGAGGCCCTGGTGCACCATTTATTCAAAAGACTATTTGGGTGTTGATCAGGGCATGGAGCATAATGAACATGCACTACTGTCTATTCGTCCAAAAGAGTATGTCTCCGCCAATTAGGGGCAGGGATCCATGTGGCTTCTCAATCCCATGGTTATTGTAGCCTGCTTAGCCCCAAGGTCTCAGAAAGAGGAGGGATAGCTGTACTCTGACATATCAGACTCTGAGAGCCCTGCATTGGCTCATGAATGGCCTGGAAACTCACTTCAAATCATTGGACTTTGTTTTGTACAGGACAGCCCCATGGTGTTGGTGTGTGAACTCAGACCAAGTCAGAAAAGCAGCATGGGTTATGAGTGACGACAAGGTGAGTCAAGTTCTGCATTGAAATGGTCCGGGTCATATCAGGGAAGGAGATATCTATCATTCATTCCTCTTGTTACATAGGAGTCGGCATCCTCCACTATCCTCTGGCTTAGCCTACCCTCAATCATTCTCTCTGGAAACCTTCACACACCCTAGGTTTGGGGAAGGCAACATAATTCTGAATCCAAACTGAGAAGGGGCCAATGCAATACCAATATCACCCTCACAAGGACATACACAGATTCCCTAGCTGAAAAAAGAGAATATTACTCTATCACACTGCCCCTGCATATATACCATTCAGAAACATTTTTCCCCAAAAGGGTTAAGTGGTAGAAATGGAGATCCAGAATGCCATAGTCCTTCATCACACATGAAGTTTGGAGAATTTTGAGAATGAAATACTGAGCACAGTCTCCTATCAATCTGGTTGTATCCAGAGTAAGAAATGCCTGTGAGAGGCACCTGGGTGGCCTAGGGGGTTAAGCATCCACTTCAGCTTAGCTCATGATATCACCAGCCATGAGTTTGAGCCCTTCATTGGGCTCTGTGCTGACAGATCAGAGCCTGGAGCCCACATCTGATTCTGTGTCTCCCTCTCTCTATGCCCCTCTCATACTCACGCTCTGTATCTTTCTCTAAAAAATAAACATTAAAAAAAAAAAAGAAATGCCTGTGGGCTTAGGAAAATGAAGCCACCTTCAAAGCTACACTTCAGAGCCTGGTCAGTAAGAAGCCTGCATTCTTTCTTCAGGAGCCAGATATTTCTGGCTTTGTCCCATCTTTTCCATCAATTGATGGAGTCAGCAATACTTGAGTTTAGCTATTGGGTTATGCTGGCTCTTGATCAGGAGTCTGGAACAAGGACTGCATTCCCTATTGCTGGAAAGGGCCCTTTCATATGCCAACCCCCTCCTCACTCATACTGCCCATGTGCAAACTGACTCTCAGAATGAAGGTCACTGAATCAACCAGGTGAGTGAACCAATGTAACTCCCATTCAACTTCCATACCACAGTAGACCAAGCTCCAATTACTCATGGACTAAAGGCCATCTTTTGTTGGGTATACCAGACCTTGCTGGCTCTCAGTGATCATAGGACCAGAATGGGATTGCGTGGCCTCACCTGGGGTGCCTTGCTGAATGGGTGGCATCTCCATGGCTCCTAAGTGAGGAAAAAGCATAATGAGAAATACAGCAAGGGGAAGGGGTTGGGAACATGGAAGACCAAAACTTGACATTTCCAATGGGAGTTGAGATCAACTTGGAGAGGGGATGTCGTACTTCATTTCCCCTCAGCCCAGAAAGGAAGCCAGCCTTTCCCCACAGTCCTGGCCCAACCTGTACACAAACATCTTCTGCTGGGCACCTTCAAATGCCCTGGGCCTCTGGAAGTTCACATATTATTGAAGCCAAATTAATTAGATAAGAGGCAGCCCTGTGGCAAAACCTCTCCCACATTCTCAAGGACTGGACCTGACTCCCAGGCTGAAGACAGAGGGTGAGTCTGAGATAGTGACTCTGAGTGGATTCAGGGAAGAACCTTATTCCAGAAAAAGCATAAAGAAGTGTAAAGGTGCTTCTAAAGGGCCCCAAAACTCTCGAGATTGTAAGGGAATTATGTGGAGAAGGCAATGCTCAGCCCAAGCTTCTGGCAACCTGGCTGTGTGTAGGAGTAACACCTGAGGGCTTAGGAAAAAATTCTCTGTACAGTTTCCATGTGGGCACCCTGTCAACAACAGGCCTGCCTTCTTTTGTCAGAAGGTCCTGGAGAGCCCTGGGGATTTGTCTGTTGTTTCTTTTTTCCCCATCAGGGAATGCAGTGAGCCCTGACTGTGCTGTAGCTTTGAAGGGCACCAAATGTTGCTCAAAAGTGTGGAAATGGACATCACTGCCATCTTGTAAAGGACTTTTTCTGTGCTGACAAGATTCTGGAGCCTACTACTCCTGTGTGGACTGTCTGCTTTTAGGAATGAAAGCACCTCCATCATGTAGGGCAATGAGGCAAGATGGGTCCCTGCCCTGCCCCCACCCCCATTCTAGAAAGAGCTTAGCATCAAGATCTTGGATAGGAGGGCTATTCTCCTTTGGGATAGCCGATACTGATGGCTGTCACTGAGCACAGGACACTGTGGGAACCTAATGCCCATGCCTTGGTGCCCGCTGAGTGAGTGCCAGCTCCATGGCTTCCAAGGGTGAACAAAGATACAGTCAGAAATACAGTGAACAGAAAGGGGAATGGCTGCAGGGAGAACCAAAATTCTTTCAATATTTCCATCCAATGGGGATATGTGCAATGTGGAAAGGAGATATTTAACTTCATTTCTGCTAGGCCTAGCAAGGAGGTCAGCTCCACCCTGATACCTTTGACCCATCCTCCACACAAACAGTTCTCTGCTAGCTAGATCTACTCCAATGCCCTAGGGCTCTGGATATGCATGTAGTCATGAACCCAAAATTCCAGGGTCACTTTGGCTCAACCTATCCCAAAGTCCCAAGGGCTGCACAAGATTCAACATTTGGAAGCAGAAGATATTATCTGAAAGACTGAATTTGTGTGCATCCCAAGAAAAAACTTTGATAATAAAGCACTATGATGAAAATTGATATATGCAGGACCTGTGATCTTCATTAGGGATGAGATGGGTCATGTTGAGAATGAAGTGACTAGCACAATATATTAGCAAGGCAGCAGCTGGCTCAGGAATAAGAACCTTTGTAGGCTTTGTCTAAGGGAGTCCTCTATAGCCTGTCTCTTAGAGCCCTGTAAGCAAGAGGTCCAATTCTACCTTAAGAAAGAGAGGGAAACCTTTGGATGTTCGTGTGCTTCTGCCCATAAGATCCATAGATAGGGGTAGGGGTGATTCTGAGGTATGAAGCATGTGTTCCCATCTGATGATTAAGTGGTGGGAATGAGGCCTTGGTGTACTTTTTCTTCAAAAAGTTATTTGTAAGCTGTTCAGGTCCTGGAGTGTACTGAAGGTGCACAGACTGTCTTTTCTTCTGAATGAGGGCATCTCCACCAGTTAGGAGTAGGAGTCAATGTGGCTACTTATTCCCATGATGACTGTAGCTTGTTAATCACCATGCTGTCAGGGCCAGGAGGGTCAGCTGTCATCTGGGATATCAGACTCTGAGAGCCCTGCTTTGGCTCAGGAACTGACTGGAAAGTCATCACCAATCCTTGAACCCAGGTGGTATATGTGATAGCCCCAAGGTCTTAAAGTAGCAGTCATGGGATAGGAATGACTACGAGGTGAGTCTAAGTTCTGCATTTCAAATGGGCATGGTTCAAATATAGGAAAGCATATCTATCTTCCCTTTCTCTTGTCCCACATGGGAGGCGTGATCCTCCCCTAACCTCTGGCTTAGCCTATCAGCAAGCATTCTCCCTGGGCACCTTCAAATACCCTAGGATTTTGGATGGCTGCACAGTTCCAAAACCAAATTGAGCAGGGCCCAATGTAAAACGTATATCACCATCCCAAGGACACCATATAACTTCTACCTTGAATTAAAATGATATTACTCTCAGATACTGGCTCTGAACAGATTACAGGCAGAACCTTTCTTTTGAAAAAAAAGATTAAAGTTGTGCAAACAGACAGAGTGGAGTGTTCATTGTTAGAGTTGACATATGGAGATGTTGAGAATAAAATACCCAGCAAAAAGTCTATCATCTGGGTTGTATCCAGAATAAAATATTTCTGTGGGCTTAGGCAAAAAGAGCCCTCTCCAGGGCTGCATCCGGGAGCTTTGCCAGAAAATATCCCCCATTCTTCAGAAGCCATAAATTTCTGGATTTGTCTGTACCTCCCAATATTTCCATCAATTGTCTGAGGCAACACTGTTTTAGCTCTAGCTTTGGGTTCTTCTGGTTCTTTCTCAAGCGTCTGGGACAAGGACTTCATTCCCTAATCCTGGAAAGAGCTCTTCCTGTGCTGATCCCCTTCTGGTTCATACTGCCCATTTGCAAACTGTCTCCTTCTCAAAATGAAGGCAACTAAATCAACAAGGCAAGTGAAGCAAGCTTGGTTTACTTCACCTTCTAAACCAGAGCAGGCCAAGCACCACAAACTCAGGCACTAAAATTCCTTTCATATCAGACACTGATAGCTCTCACTGAGCACTGGACCAGAGTGGAAGTCAGTGGCATACCCCAGGATGCCAACTGACTGAGCAAAGTTTCTATGGCTCCTATGTGGGAGCAAAACTTTAGAAACACAGCCATGGGAAGGAAATTGCCAGGAGGAGGACAAAAGCTCAACATTTCTAATGGGAATATCATCAATCTGGAAGGGAGATATCTTCCTTCACATCACCACAGCCCATAATGGAGGCCAGCTCTCTCCAGCAACCTCTGGCCCAGCATACATACAATCATTCTCTACTGGGCATCTTCCAATGATCCAGGTCTCTGTATATCCATACACTTACAAAACCAAATTAAGTGGTGGTCCTGTTACAAAACATATTCCAGTCACAAGGACTTCACCAGACTCTCCCCCTTGAAAGCAGAGAATATTGTTCTGAGAGACTCACTCAGAATGACCCCAAGGGAGGAACTACTTTGAAAATAGAGGAAATGGGTTCAAAATGATGGTTAGTGGGCTAGATTTCTTCACTAGAGATGGGAATGGGAGACTGTTCTTAATGAAGTGAGTGGTACAATCTTTTAGCCCGTTGACTGTCTCAAGAATTAGAAACATCCTTGGGCTTTGGTAAAGGGACCTCTCTCCAGGCTGCACCTGAAGAACTGTCATCATGAAGCTTCCACTATTCCTTCATATAGAGAAAGCCCTGGCTTTGAATGTCTTTCCTGCCCCACCAGCAGATAGGGGAAACAGAGATGTAGCAGTAGCAGGTATGTGCTCCTGGCTGATGATCACGTTCGGTATGCAGCCTTGATGTGGACATAATTCAAGAGCCTGGTAGTATGCAGAACAGTTCCTAGAGCATACTGTGCATACACAAACATTCTGATCTTGAGGGTGAAGGCTTCACCATCAACTATGGGAGGAAGCAAACTGGCTTCCCTTCACTAAGATTATGCTAGCTGGCTAAGTATCAGGAGGGAGAGCTTTCCTTTGGAATATTGGACACCGAGAGCTCCCAACTGGCTCAGGAACTGACTGGTAAGTCACATCTGATTGTTGGATCCTGGCTGTCCAAATGACATCCCCATGATCTTGGAATGTGAATGGTGACATGGGAGAACAACAACAGTCATCGAGGGAGTACATGGAGGGCTAAGGTTTTGCAGTTCTATTTGGCATGGGCTAAATCCAGGAAGGCGATATCTACCTACACTTCTTCTTATCCCATGCAGGATGATGGATCCCTCCCCAAACCTCTGACATGGCCTACATACAAAAATTCTCCATTGGGCACCTTCCAATGCCCTAGTCTTCTGTATGTCCACATAATTCTGAAATAAAATTGACAAGGACCCAATGTAAACCTTGTATCACAGTCACAAGGATACCACCATACTCCCAAGTTGGAAACAGAGAGCATTACTCTGAGACATTGACTCTGAATTGAGTCCAATCAGAACATTGTCTCCCCCCCCACCCCGCCAAAAGACACTGGCATGTAAAGGGAAACGATGGATGTCTGTAGTTCTTTGCTAGAGATGTTGATGGAAGAATGTTGAGAATGAAGTGTCCAGCACAATCTACTAGCAGTATGGCTATCTCAGGAATAAGAAAAGCCTGTGATCTTAAACAAAGGGATCCCTCTACAAGATACACCTGGGATCCCTGTCAGCAAGAGGTCTTCATTCTTCCCTCAATAGGAGCCTGAAGTCCCAGGCTTTGTCTGTCTCTCACTTTTCCCATCAATGGATAGAAACAGCAGAGGTTGAGCTGCAGTTGTTGGGTGCTCCTGGCTGTTGCTCAGGGATCTGGAGCCAGAACCTGATATTGTCTTCCTGGAAAAGTTTCTTCTTGCACTCACCAACTCCTGGAGCATACTGCCCATGTGTGAACTGTTGGCTTGTCAGAATGAGGGCATCTCAAGCATCCAGGGGAATGAGGCACAACTGTTTAAGCACCAAGTGTTCAGGGACTGACGGGCCATCTTCCTTTTGGATATTTGGTGCTGGTAGCTCTCCCTGAATACAGGACCACAGGGAGAACACCTTGGCTCTTTCTGGGTGCTGGTTGAGTGTGTGAGAGCTCCGTGGCTCCTAAGTGTGAACAAAGGCCTAGTTAGAAAAAATAGTGATGGTAAGGGAATGGCCCTAATGAAAGCCAATGTTCTACATTTTCAATGGGAATGGAATGAATTTGGAAAGAAGAGGTCTAACTTCATTTACACTCACCCCAGAACAGAGACCAGCTCCCTTTCCAAACCTCTGGCTCACCCTACCCACAAACCTTCTACGCTGGGCACCTTCACATGGCTTAGGTCTCTGGATGTCCATATTGTTCTGAAACAGAATTCAAAGGGAGTACTCTGCAACACCTACCCAACAGCTACAAGGACTTCACCAGACTCCCCACATCCAAGCAGAGGATATTCCTCCAAGAGCCCAACTCTGAATGGACCCTAGGGATAACCTCCCTTGTAAATTGAGCAAAGTGGTGACAATGGATACATGGAAGACCAGCGTTCTTTATGAGAGATGAGAATTGGAGAATGTTGAGAATGAAGGGACTCTCCTAGCAATCTGGCTGTCTCAGGCATTGCATGAAAAATACATAATGCATAGTGCAGTTTCAGGCAGTTAAGGGTAAAGCTTTTTCCTAGGATTTACACAGAGGGTTAAGAATACTTTTTACTGCATTAATCTAAAATGCTCATTAATGGCTGCTTTTAGCACAGTATAGTTAGGGGCAGTTAACACAAGGCATTTCTCAGGTGCCTGGATGACTCAGTCAGTTAGGCATCTGACTCTTCATCATGGTTCAGGTCATGATCTCACAATTTGTGCATTCAATCCCCATATCTGGCTCTCTGCTGATGGCATCAGGTTCTGTGCTGATGGTGTGGAGCCTGCTTGTGATTATGTCTCTCTTTCTGCCACTGCCCCTCTTGTATTCTCTCTCTCTCTCTCTCCTCCTCCCTCCCTCCCTCAAAATAAATAAATAAACTTTAAAAAGACAAGGAATTTCTCTAATGTTTATGGAGTACGTTTAAGGAGCACTTTTTATTAAATGGTAAGAAGTCCATGTAAAGGCATGAACTATAGTAAAGTTTTAGGCACTAAAGTACATGACCATTGTCTATTGCTAATATATAGTGTTTCAACAAAATTTCCAATGAGATAAATGTGAAGGTTAATAAAGAATGTTCCAAGTACAGTGTAGTTTTAAGCACACAGAAGGGCCTTCCCTATTGCTGAACTAATGAAGTTTAAGAGCATTTGTATTTAGGAAGCATTTGGAAACATCATTGAGAACACAGGTATTTCAGGTAGTTAAATACATGGGCATTCCTTAGTGCTTACCAGGATTTAACCACACTTATTACTGGGTAAATCCAAGAAGATAACTCAAAAAAGCTTTAATCACAGTCTTTTTTCTTCAATTAAACACAAGAGCATTTCAAAAGCTAAATAGGGTTTAAACAAAAGTTTATACTAGATATCCATGATAAGTGACAAAAAAATGCATTAACCACAGTGTAGTTTTGGATACTTAACAGCAAGGGCATTTCCAGTGCATGTACACCAGAGTCAGAAGAGTTATGACTGCGTGTGTCCAAAAATCTTTTTTAACCCAGCTTGAAGCACAGCACAGTTAGGCAGAGAAGCACACGACCATTCCCCTTGCTAATAGTGTTTCAATGAAATCTTCTATAAGACTTATGTAAAAGATTACATGAAAAACACCTGAAGCACCAGGTAGTGTTAGACAGTTAATAACATGGTCTTTTCTACTGGCAAGAGAGTGTTTCAACAAAAGATCCTATGATATGTATGTGATAGCTACATGAGTGATGCTATAAGCACAAAGTAGTTTCAAACACTTAAGCCCAAGGCTCCTCCCTATAGTTCACACAGAGAAGAGCACTTCTTACTACATTTATCTGAAACACTAATTGGCATTTGCTTTAAGTACAGTGGAGTTTCAGGCTCTTTTGCCCAGGCCATTCTCTAGAGCTTACACAGAAGGGCTAAGGAATACTTCTTTCTTCAGTGTCTAAGTGGTCCCTCAAGACACTTTACACACAGTGTAGTTTTAGGCATTTAAGCATTAAGCGCTTCCATTCTGTTTTTGTGAACTTAAAAGTTAATGACATCCTCCTTGAACGCACAGCCTTTTCAGGCAGTTAAGAAAATAAGTATTTCCTACCTCTTATACAGAATTATTTAAGCACCCTACTTAATGGGAAAATCTAAGAAGCTAACTCAAAAATGTTTCAGGTACAATGTTGTTTCTGAAAGTTAAGAATATGGCCTTTCCGTATTGCTAACATAAACATTTTTACACAGAAACAGGCACAGAGACTTAAAGGAAGTGAGAAGACAGATAAATTTATCCCAAATTAAAGAACAGGACAAGTTCACAGCCAGAGATCTAAGTGAAACAGATATACATAACACACAATGGGGATAGGAAGAGAGAAACAAGTCAAGCAGTTGACTCTAAATTATAGAGAATAAACAAATGGTTACCAGAGGAGAAGGGATAGAGGGATGGGTTAAATAGTTGTTGAGGATGAAGTAGTGCACTTGTCATGAGGCACCCTGGGTATTGTATACGGAATTGTTGAATCACTCTATTGTACACTTGAATCTATAATAACCCTCTAATTTAAATGGAGTAAAATGAAGAATTTTTAAAATGGAAAAAAAAAACTTTAAACAAGGAAATGAAAACCACTTTAAGCACAGTGTGGTTTTATGCAGTGAAGCACATGGCTATTCCTATTGGTAATATACACCTTTTCAACAAAGGTTCCAATGAGCTGTATGTGAAAAGCTACATGTAAGACACCTTCAGCAATGAGTAGTTTTAGACAATCAAGCAGTAGCCTCTTCCCTATTTTGTATACACAGGGGTTAGGAACACTTCTTCCTACACTGACCCAAAATGCTAACTGAATTTAAGCACATTGCAGATTCAGGAAGTTAAGGCCATGTCCAGTCTCTAGTGCTTTACTATAAGCACTTCTTTTCTGTGTAAGAGGCCTATTCAAGCTGCTTGAAACACAGCTTTTACTTTTAGGAAGATAAACCCATGGCTATTACCTTCTTGCAAACATGGACTATTTAATGATCCTATTGCATGTCCATGAAATCCTACACGAAAGCCCTTTGAAGAGCACTGTACTTTTAAGCAGCTAATCACTTGTCCATTTTCTATTCCTCATCTGGAGTGTTTCAATGAGTTTATTTGCATGTATTGAAAGTCATTAACCAGTCTTGAAACAGGGTAGTTTTAAGCCTTTAAGTATAAGTGTTTACACAGACAAATTTAAGAACATGTATTACTCCATGTATTTTAAAAATATTTGGAGATTTTACCATGCAGCATGGCTGTTTCAGGCAGTTAGGCACCTGTACACTTCCTAGTAATTATTTAGAAGGATTTAAGCACATTTCTTATTTGATGAATCTAAAAGGCTAACACAAAGATGCCTTAGCCACAAAGGTGTTTGTGGCAATTAAGTGCATGGCCATTCTCTTTGGATAATGAAGAGATTTTAGACAAAATACCCAACTAGATACACGTTAAAAGCCAAATGAAAGAAGTCTTAAGCACAGTGTAGTTGGTAGTTCAGTATATGTATGACATGTGTGGTGTGTGGTACATGTGTGGTAAGGTTATTGTGTGTGTTGTACATGTGGAGTTCTAAATTTGTGGTTATTGTGTGAGGTATGTGTGGTATGTCTGTGTGATATATCTTGTTTGGTGTATGAGTGGTGTGTGGGTATATTTAGTGTGTGCTGTGTGTGGTATCTGTTTGAAGTAACTGTGATATAAGTGTTTTGGTGTGTTTTATATGTATGATATGTGTTGTATATATGTGATGTGTGTGTGGTTGTGGCATTCGTGTGGCATATGTGGAGTGTGTGTGGTGTGTCAGTGGTATATAAGTAGTTGTGTGTGTTCATGTGTGCTCTGTGTATGGAATAGGTGTTGTGATTATGGTATGTCCCTTGTGTGTTTTTTCTCCACGTGAAGTGTGTATTTCTGTGGTATTTGTGTGACATACATGTTGTATGTGTGGTGGTTGTGTGTTATGTGTGTGTTATGTGTGGTGTGTGTATTTGTGTGTGTCATAGGTACTCTGTGTGGCTAAATAAGTTGATGTTGGTTATGCACATTTGCTGGTGAGAAGTGTGTATAATATATGATTTGTGTGCATTTCGTGTGTATATGTGGTGTTTGTGTGGTACATATCTTGTGAATGTTTGGCATATTAATGGTATGTGTTTTGCATAAGTTCTATGTGTGGCGTATTACTGGTGTGTACTGGTGAATATCTGGTATATATGGGAGTATGTGTATGGTATACATTAATGTGTTTCTGGTATATGTATGGCATGCCTGCATGTGTCCTGTATGTATGGTGTATATGAGTCAGAGTGTGTGTAATATATGTGTGGTGTATATGTGATGTATATTTGATTTGTGAGGTTTGTGGGGCATGTATCCATGGTGTGTGTATGTGTGTGTGTGTGTGTGTTATATGTAATGTATGTGAGTTATATATATGGTGTTAGATAGCTGGTGTATGGGTATTTCTGTGTGTCATATGTATGGTGTGGACAGTGCATATGTAGTGTGTCTGTGTGGTACAAATGGAATGTATGTAAAGTGTGTGTGTGCAATTTATGTGTTTTGTGTGTTTGTGTTGCATGTACTCTGTGTTTAGTATAACTGACATGACATGCTGTGTATGTCTTTTATGTGCAGAATAATAGTGGTGTGGGTATTGTGGATATGTGGCATATGTGTAGTTTATGTGCAGTGTGTGGTACATATGTGTGATTTCTGTGTAATGTTTATATGTTTCTTTGTGATTTGTTTAATATATGTTTGTGGTGTTATGCAGTATCTGGATTGTAGAATGGAGTGAAAGTGGTGTATGTGTGGGTTGTGAAGTGTCTTGTGGTGTGTATGGTGTGTATTTGGTGTGTTTTTGTGTTGTGTAAGTGTGGTATGTGTCAATGAATTTGGGTTGTCTCTGTCTGTATAGTACATATGTGTTATGTCTGTGATGTGGGGGTGTATGTGTGGTATGAGTTGTGGTATATACAGTGTGTGTGAAGTATGTGTGGAGTTTGTAGGCATGGCATCTGTGATGTGTATCTGTGTTGTGTGTGGTGTATGTGTCATGAATAAGATTGTGCTTGCAGTATATGTGGGCTTATCATGTTTCTTACATGTGGTGTGGATACATGCTGTATATGGTGTGTGTGTGTGTGATGTATGGGAGTGTGGCATATGTGCATCAAGTGTTGTGTATGTGTTATGTTTATGTAATGTGTGAGTGATCTGTGTGTTGTGTTATTGCTGTGTGGAGTATGTGTGGTTTATGTGTGTAATGTGTGTGCTGTATCTGTTCTTTTTGGCTTGTGTGGTTTGTGTGAGTGGCATGTGTGGTATGCCTCTGTGAGGTATATGTGTTGTATCAGTGTGAAATAGGAATGGTGTATAGGTGGAATGTGTGTGTGTTGTGTGTGTGGTGAAATTATGTTGTATATGTTTGTGTGGTATATTTAGTGTGTGGTTTGGTATAAATGTGGTGTGTTTGTTGTGTAACTATGATGCATAAGTGGCATGTATCTGTTTGTATTATAGAGGTGCTATGGTACTTTTTGTGTGTAGCACAAATGTGAGGTATGGGTTCTATGAATTCTGCATGTGGTATATGTATGGAGTGTGGTCTATATTTCCTATTTCTAGCGTGTTTGGTTTGTGCGTTGTGTGAGATATATATATATATATATATATATATATATATGGTTTGTGTTTGTGGTATATGTGTGCATGTGTTGTGGCTTATCTGTAGTATGTGTTGGAAATGAGCTGTGTGTGAGTGTGTGTGTGTCATAGGTGTGGTTAACATGTTGTGTATTGTGTATGCATAGTGTGTGATGTGTGTGTCAAGATTCTATACATATGTTTTTGGTATAACTGGAATTTGTACTTTATCTGTAGATTTTTTGATGTGTGGGCAGTGGTGTGTATGGCATATATGTGGTAGTTGTGTGGTGTGCTTCTGGTGTTTGCATGTGAGATATAGGTCTTGTGTATGTGTGGATTAGGTGTGACTAATGTGCAGTGCGTTGTACTGTGTGTTTGTAAGTTGTGTTGTGTGTAGTGTGTTGTGAGTGGTGAAATTGTGGTGAATATGTTAGGAGGGGAATATTTGTCATGAGTGTGGGGTATGTGTGTGCTGTATGTTGTTTATCCATTGTATACATGTGGTTTAAATCTGTTTCTGTTATACCTGTGTTGTTTGTGTGGTGTGTTGTGGTACATGTTTCATAAGTGTCATAGAGGTATATTTTGTGTGAAGTTCATGTTGGGTGCTTTTGGTTTATATGTGTCATGTGTGCAGTGCATGTCATGTGTGAGCATTTGGTATGTGTGTGGCTGGTGTTTGTTGTATGCATTTTTTGTGTGATATATATAATGCTTGTTTGAGGAGTTTGAGTGATGTGTTTGGTGATCTGTGTGTGATGTGTGTGTGGTGTATGTGTGTGAGTATGTAGTTATATATTTTGGGGTGCTTTGGGAGTATTGTGTGTGAGTAATATATGCATGTCATATGGTGGTGTATGTAAGATGTATACAATGTTTGTGGTGTTTCTGTGACATATGTGTATACAGTGTATGGTTTATTGTGGTGTGTATGTTGTTGATGCAAGTGAACTGTTTGTAGTATATTAAGGTTTTTTTGTCACAGGTGTGGTGTATGTGTGGTTGCGGTGTGATGTATGTGTGCAAGTTTCCATGTGTGGTGTGTCTGTGGTGTGCGTAATGTGTCTGTGATCTGTGTTGGTGTGCATACTATGTGTGTGGTGTATTTATGGTGTTTGTATAGTGTGTGTTTTGTGTGTTTGGCCTATGTGTAAAGTGTGTTTTGGTGTGGTGTATGTGAGAGGTGTGTGTTGTATGTGTGTGGCACATATGTGGAATATATGTATCATATCTGTAAGGTGTTTTTGGTGTGGGTGTGTGTGTCTGGTATGTATGATAATTGTGAGGGAGGTGTATCTGTGATGTGAATGTGGTGTATTGACGTTTGTAGGTGTGTGCCATATGGAGGGTTATTGGTGATGTCTATACTATTGGTGTGTGTGTATGTATATGTTGTGTGTTTGGCATATGTGTTCTGTGTGTAGTGTGCTTGTACATGCATGCTGTATATGTGGTAATGCTGTATGTGTAGTATTGTGGTATAAGCATGCTGTGTGTATACACTTTTATATGTGTCTAATGATTGGTATAGGCGTGGTGTGTGGTGTCTGTGTTATATGTGTAACGTGTGTGCTCTGACACTATGGAAATATGTGTTGTGGCGTGTATGTTGGGTGTCTTGTATGTGGTATCAGTGAAGTAGGAATGTTATATTAGTGGTGCATGCGATGTATGTATGTGTGTGTGGTGAAATTCTGATCTACATGTGTGTATGTTGTCTTTTTTGTGGTTGTGTGGAATATATATGGTGTGTATATTGATGTATAAGTGTGGTGTACGTGTGGCGTGTGAGTGGTGTGTGTTTTGTGTGTATGTTGCATGGATTTTCTGTGTGTGGTGTATGTATGGAAAATAAGTGGAGTCTGGTATGTGTGTATGGAATATGTGTTGTGTGTGGTGTCCATGTGATGAGTGTGTATGAGGTATATGGGGAAGGTGTGGCATGTGTGTGAGTGTGAGGTATGTGTTTCTGTGAGTGGTGTTTGTGTGGTGTAATTGAGTGTGTTTGTGTTGAATATGTGAAGTGTGTCTGCAGTGTATGTGAAGGGTTTTTGCTTTCTGTGTAATTTGTGTGTGTGTGGTATACCTGTGGTGTGAGGGCAGTGTATGTGTAGATTATAAGGCTGTATATTGGTTATTGTGTGGTGTATGTGAACTGCCTGTGTGTGTGGTATGTATGAGTTGTGAGAATGATATATATGGGGAGTATATGCAGTGTGGTCTGTGCAGTATATGTGTGTGTGTGTGTGTGTGTGATAAGTGTATTAATGACTGGTGTATGTGTGGTGTGTGTGTGTTTGTGCTACATGTTTAAGATGTGGTGACATTATAGTGCTGGTTTGATGTATGTGACATGGAATTGTGTGTGCAAGGTCAGTGAAATATATATCTTCTATACATGGTACATATGAGGTATATGGTATGAAATTGTGGTGGATATATTGTGTGTGGTGTATATTTGGCATGGATATGGTATATGTGGGGTGTGATGGGCATATCTACGGTGTATGTGTGACATATGTTGGTTTGTTTTGTATGTGTGATGTTTGGTGTGTGATGTATGTGTGTCATATGTATTATGTGTGTTATATGTGTGGTGGAGAGGGCATGTGTGTTGTATGCTAATTGCTGGCTTAGGTGTTTCAATTCTGTGATGCTGTATATGTGGTACATGTGTTATGTGCATGGTGTTTCTGCAGATTGTATGGTTTAGGGAATATATGTGGTGTGTCTGTGGTTTGTTTTTGCTGTAGAGGTTGTATGTGTGCTCTTTGTGTGTGGAGGGACATGTGGGGTTATTTTGTGGCGTATATGTTATGTGTGTGGTATATATGTATCATATGTATGCTGTGTGTGTCAAGTTTGCAGCATGTGCATTTTGTGTAGTTACTGTGTATATGTGTGTAGCATACATGCATGATGATTGATGAATGTATGTTTTTGTGTGGTATTGGTAGTGTGTGTGGTGAGTGTGGTATCTGTGCTGTATGCATTGTGTGTCTGTGTATGGCATGTATGTTTGTTTAATATATACCTTGTTTGTGTGGTGTATATGTGGTATGTTAGTGGCATATGTGCAGTGTGTGTATCTTTCTTTTGTGGGGTGTGGGTGTATATGTGAAATGTGTGAATGTTATTGCATGTTGTGTGTTGGTATATGTGTGGGGTGGGTGTGGTGTACATGTGGAGTTTTTGTGTCTGGTATCTGTGCAACGTATGTGTGTGTTCTGTGTTTGATGTACATGTAGCTCTTTCGTGTATACCCAGTCTGTTTGTGGGTCACCTGTGTGGTGTGTGTGTAGTGTATGTATGGTATGGGCGTTTTGTGTGTGGGGTGTGTGTGAGGTATATGTGTTGCATTTCTGTGATGTGTGTATATTGTATGAGCTGTGAATATCTGGTGGAGGTGTGTGAGGGTAGTATATGTGTGTATGTAAATGGTATTTGTGTAGTGTAAGTTAGGTTGTGTGTGATGTATAGGTTTTGTGTCTGTTGTGTGTGTAGTGTGCATTTGTGAATGTTGTGAGCTGTATGTGTGATGGATGAAATGTGTGTGGTGTGTGTGCAGTGAAAATGCAATGCCTTTGTTGTGTGTATTTACTTGGCATATATTGGAGGGTATTTGTGTGTGGTATTTATACTGTATGGTGGTGTCAGTTTGATGTACATGTGTGTTTTTGTGTAGCACATGTGTGGTAAATGTATGGTGTGGTGGTATTGGTATGGAGTGGACGATGCATAAGTGGTGTGTGTGTGTGTGTGTGTGTGTGCACGCGTGTGTATGTTATGACTTTATTTGGATTAAGGGTGGTTGGTGGTTGCTATATGTGTGGTGTATGTAATGTTTAGGTAGTGTGTGAGTGGTGTTTCTGGGGTGTCTGTGAGTATAGGTGGCATACATTGTGTGTGATTTTTATCATGTATGTGTTCTACATATATGTGGGTAGTATTTAGTGTGTATGCATTACCTGTTCGGTGTGTGTGATATGTACTATATTTGTTCTCAGTATTATGTGTGTGTGTGTGTGTGCATATTTCTGGTGAATGTGTGTGATATGAGGATTGTGGCCCCATGTATTTTATATGTGTATATGTATGATATGCTTAGTGAAAGTGTGGTGGATGTGTGGTGTGTCTATAGTAAATGTGCAGTGTGTGGGGAGCATATGCATTGAAAGTGTGGTATATTTTTTGGTGCAGTAGATATGAATGGTATGTGTGTGTTTTGATGTGTTTTATAGATATGTTGCATGTGTGTTGTGTGTGGGTCTTTGTGGCATATGTGTAATGTATGTTGGTATATCTGTGCTGAGGGTGTTTTTGTGTGGTATACCTTTGGCATGTATATTTGTGGCGAGTGTGTGATGTTGTGGTCAATGTGTGCTGTGAGTATGCTGTATGTGTGAACTTTGTGGGGTGAATGTTCTGTGTATGAGTGTGTGTGGTATGGTTGGTGTGTATTTGATACATGTGTGGAGAGTCATGTTCCTCTTATTTTACTTGTGGTGCTTTTGTAAGTGTTATAGGTGAGGGGTCTATGGAGTATTTGTTTTGTGTGCATTGCTAATATATTTGGCATGCATGTATGAGTGGGACTGTATGTGTGGTATGTGTCTTTGGTGCATGTGCTGTATGTCTGGTGTGAGTGTGAGAGATGTTTGTGTGGTTGTGTGTGGTGTATGTTATGTCTGTGTGGTGTATATTTGGGGTGTGTGTGTGTGTGCATGTGCGTGGAGTGTGTGTGATGTATGAGTGTTATATACATAGTTAGTTTTTATGTATGTGTGGTTTGAATTGTGTGGGTGTGGTGGGTATAGTGAGTGCATTATTTCCATGTGTTGTATGGGTTGTATGACGTGTATGCGTAGTGTGTGTAATGTATAATTAACATAGGCATGGTGTATGTGGTACGTGTGTGTGAGGTGTGTGTGGAGCAAGTGTGCTATGTGTATGTGTGGCATTTGAGAGATACATGTGTGGTTTGCTTGTCATGTATGTGTAGTGTTTGAATGGTGAATATATGACATGTATTAGGTATGTGTTTTGGGGGTGTATGTCATATTGTGTGTGTGTGTGTGTGTGTGGTCTTTGTGACATGCGTGGTCTTTGTGGTGTATATTACATGTGTGCAAGCTATCTCTGTGTGTGTAGTGTATATTTGGTTAAAAGCTGGTCTATGTTTTTTGTGTGGTGTACTCATGGTTGTAGTGAATATGTGATATTTTCAGTGTGTCTTGTATGCATTGTGTTTGTTGTGAGTGTAATGTTCTGGTGAATGTGTGATGTATGTACATTTTGTGTGTTGTGTGAGGTGCAACTTGGTAATATATGCACAGTGTATGCATGGTGCTATATTGGTGTATGTGGTGTTTGTGTGGTTATATGTAGTTTGTGGCAAATATCTATGGAATTTTGTGTGGAATATGTCTTTTGTGTGTGTTGAGTGTGTTTTATATGTCTGTGTGCTTTATGTGTGTGTGTGTATGTGGGATAGATGGTGTGTGTGGTATCTGTATGGTAAGGTTGGTGCATGTGAGGTATGTGTGTGTGATATATGTGTAATAAGTAAGTGTTGAAATTGTGGTGCATGTGGTTTGTGTGGTGGAAGTGTTGCATGTGTTTTGTGTGTGGGGGTGGTTTTCTGAAATATGTTCTTGTATGTGTATATATGTGTGGTGTGTGTGGTGAAAGTATGTTGTATGTGGTATTGTGCAGTATATGCTTGGCTTGTGTGTGCATGGTATAAGCATGCTGTTTGTGTGTTGTGTGTGTGGCATATAGGCAGTGTGTGTGTTGCATGTGGTGCATGTGGGTATGTTGTTTATTGTGGTTTCTAAGCAGTATTGTGGAGTATGTGTGTGCTGTATTGCAGCATTACTTGGTGTATGGGTTCAGGTTATGTTTATGACATGTATGTGATATGTGCATTGATATACTTCCATGTGTGTATGTGTAATGCATGTGTGTGATACATGTGTTGTATATGAATAATGGAGCTTTGTTGTGTTTGGGGTATGGATCATCTTTATGAGTGTGGTATATGTGTTGTGTGTGGGTGGTGTTTGTGTGGCATATGCATGTGTGTGAAGATGTGTAGTGTGTCTGTGGTGTCTGTGTGGGGGCTGTGTTTTGTGACAGTCTTTGTGTTTGTGTAGTATATATTTCATCTGTGTGTGGTATATGTGTAATCTCTGTGTGTGGTAAAGGTGTGGTCTATGTGTGGGGTGTGTAGTATATATCTGTTGTGTCTGTGTGTTATGTGTGGTGTGTCTTTGCCATATGTGTGTTTTGTGTAGTGTGTGTGTACATCGAGTGCAGCATATCCATGATAATGGTGGTTGTCTCCATGGTATGTATTTGATTTGTGTTTTGTGGTGTTGTTTCTGGAGTTTATGGGTCATGTTGTCTGTGTGTGGTGAGTATGTACAGTTTCTATGGTTTGTATGTTATACATTCTGTTTTCTGGTGTGTGTGTGTTAAGTGGTGTGTGTGTGGCATATTTGTCACATGTGGGTTGCATTGTGTGTGTTGTTATTTTACATGTGGGTGTTGTGTAGTGCATGTGTCGTGTGTGTGTGTTTTGTGTATGTGTATTATAGGTGGGGTCTGTGTGTGTAATATAGGTATACTATGGGTATATGGGTGGTGTGGCAGTGTAGTATGTGTTGATTTGCTTTTGGTTATATGTTTGTGGTATATTTTTCTCATGGAAGTGTGATACGTGCAACTGTGTGTGGAGTATGTATCTTGTGGGTGCTTTCTGTGAAGCATGGGTGTGTGTTTGCAGTATATGATTGAGGAGTGTGGTGTATGATTGGTGTTTGTGTATGGGTGGTGTGTGCCTGATATGAATGTGGTGTGTGTGTGTCTATGTTTGGAAGGAATGATTATCTATGGGATATGTGGGATGTATATGTGTTGTGTAGGGTGCCTCTTATATATATGGGGTATGTATATGGTAGGTCTGTGGTGTGTCCATGTGTTTGATGTTTGTTGAGAACGTGGCATATCTATGGAGTGTGTGCATAGAATAGTGTTGGTGGGTTTTTGGTGTATGCGTGGTGTCTCTGTGTGCATTGTGTATGTGTGGCATGTGGAGTGTATGTGTGTGGATCTATGTAAATATGTGGTTATTGTGTGCTGTGTGTGTGAGTGTTATAAGTAGGTGGTATTTGTGTGGTGAATGTGTGGTGTGTGATATCTGTGTGGTGTAAGTGTGTTGTATTTGAGGTGTGTGAAGTGTGTTTGTATATGTCATATGTGTTCTGTACACTTGATGAAGGTGTGATATGTGCTGTAGTATATGTGTGGTGTGTTGTTATGTGCTGTGGTATATGGTGTGGTGTGTTGTGCCTAGGCAGCATGTGTGTTTGCTATATTTGTAGTGTTTGTTGGGTGAAGGAAGACTGTGTGGTGAGTGTGTGGTATGTATATGGTAAGGGTTCTATATCTGTTGCGTGCATGTGGAAGGTGTTTGTGTGAAATATAGATGTGTTGTGTATGTTTTGTGTGTGGTGTGTCAGGGTAGATGTTTCAGATATGCAGTGTTTGGTATATGTGTGGTAATGTTATTGTGTGTGTTGTACATGCAGAGTGTTCTGTATGTGTGGTTATTTTGTGTGTGTGTGTGTGTGTGTGTCTGCATGATATCTCTTGTTTGGTGTAGTGTGGTATGTGAGTGTATTTGCTTTGTGTGTGATGTGTGTGGTGTCTGGAGTTGTTGCGATATAAGGGGTTTTGTCTATTTTGAATGTATGATATGTGTGGTATATATGTGCCCTTTGTGTGGTCATGGTATTTGTGTGGCATGTGTGGGGCATGTGTGGTGTGTCCATGCTATATATGTAGTTAATATGTGTTCATGTGTGCTGTGTTTATAGTATAGGAGTGGTGATAATGGTATATCTCTGGTGTGTTTGTTCTCCATGGGTAGTGTGTGTTTATGTGGTATTTGTGTGTCATGAGTGTTGGGTGTGTGTGATGTTTATGTTTTGTTTATAAGTGTGGTATAGGTGTGGTGTGTGTGTGTGTCATATGTATTGTGTGTGGCTAAGTGTGGTATTGATGTTTGTTATGCATATTTGCTCGTGTGAAGTATATAAAATATACATGTGGTGTGCATTTGGTGTATATATGTGGTGTTTCTGTGTTATAAATCTCGTGAATGTTTGACATATAAGTGGTATGTGTTTTGTATGTGTGCTATATGAGGTATATTTCTGATGTGTATGTGTTATGATTGGTGAATGTATTGTATAAAGGGGAATATGTATGTGGTATACATTGGTGTGTTTCTGGTATATGTATGGTATGCCTGTGTGTGTGCTGTCTGTAGGGTGCATATGAATGGGAATGTGTATAGTATATGTGTGATGTATATTTAATGCATGATAGTGAGGTGTATGTGGCATATATGTGGTGTGTGTATGTGTGTGTGTGTGTGTGGTATATATGTGAGGTAGATGCCTGGTATTGGTGTGGTGTATGTGTGTTTCTGTGGGGCCTATGTATGGTTGGGGTAGTACTTGTGTGGTGTGTGTGTATGTGTAGTATATAAGGAGTGTCCTTGGTATGTGTATGTGTGTATGTGGTATATTTCTGGTGCATGCATGGTGTGATGTGTATTTAGTGTATGCACGATTGATATGTTTTGTGTGTACTTTGTGTGCTTAGTGTAATTGACATGACATGCTGTATATGTGTCTTTAATGTGCAGTATAAGAGTGGTGTGGGTGTTGTGGATATGTGGTGTATGTGTAGTTGATGTTCAGTGTGTGGTACGTGTGTGATCTCTGTGTACTGTTTGTGTGTTTCTTTCTAGTGTGTGATATATGTTTGGTGGTATGCAGCTTATGGGTGGTGGCATGGAGTGGAAGTGGTATATGTGTGGATTGTCAAGTGTCTTATGGTTTGCATGGTGTGTGATTGGTGTGAGTTTGTGTGGTTTAAGTGTGGCCTATGTGCAGTGAATTTGGGTTGCCATTCTGTGTTGTATAGGTGTGTTATGTCTGTGATGTGTGGGTGTATGACATCCACATTGCGTATCTGTGTGATGTATGGGGTATATGTGTCATGTATCTGATTGTGCTTGCAGTATATGTAGGCATAATGTATTTCTCATGTGTGGTATGTATATGTTGTATATGTAGTGTGTGTGTGTGTGTGTGTGAGTCTGGTGTATGTGCATCATGTGTGTTATATGTGTTATGTGTAAATAATGTGTGAGCAGTATGTGTGGTGTGTTATTGATGTGTGGAGTATGTGTGCTGTGTGTAATGTGTGTCCCATATCTGTTGTTTTTGTTGTGTGTGGTTTGTGTGTGTGGCATATGTGTGATACTGTGTTGTGTGTCTCTGTGAGGTACATGTGTTGTATATGTGTGGACTAGGTGTGGTGTATGTGTGTAATGTGTGTGTGTTATATGTGGGGGTGAAATTATGTTGTATATGTGGTGCATGTAGTGTATATTTAGCATGTGGTTTGATATAAATATGGTTTATGGTATAACTATGGTGCATGTGAGGCATATATCCGTTTGTTATATGTGTAATGCTGGTGCAGTTTGTATGTGCAGCAATGATGACTAATGGTTTCTATGAATTCTGGATGTGGTATATGTGTGGTGTGCGGTCTATGTTTGCTGTCTGTAGCATGTATGGTTTGTGTCATGTGTGATATATGTATGGGTTGTGTTTGTGCAATATTTGTGCTCGTGTTGTGGCTTATAAGTGCTAAATGTTTGATGTGAGGTTTGTGTGAGTGTGTGTGTGTGTGTGTGTGTGTGTGTGTGTGTCATAGGTGTGGTTAACATGTGATGTATGTGTGGTTTATGTATAGTGTGTTTACAATGTGTGTGTTGAGATTATAAGTGTGGTATGCTTTTGCTGTAACTGGAATTTGTAGTGTATCTGGAGATTTTCTGATGTGTGGACATTGGTGTGTATGGCATATATGTGGGAGCTGTGTGGTGTGTGTCTGGTATTTGAGTATGAGATATAGGTCTTGCATGTGTGTGGATCAGGTGTGATTACTGTGTAGTGTGTTGTGGTGTGCATTGGTGAGTGCAGTGCAATTGTGGTGAATATGCTAGGTGTGAACCATGTATATTTGTCATGAGTGTGGGGTATGTGTGTGCTGTATGTGGTTCATCCATTGTATATATGTGGTGTAAATCTTCCCGTTATAACTGTGTTGTTTGTGTGGTGTGTTTTTGTTATTGTGTGGTGTATTTGTGGTGCACACTTCATGTGTGTGTGGTGAATGTACGTTGTGGTGAATTTTATGTTGGGTGCTTTTGGTTTATAAGTGATGTGTATGTGGTGCATGTAGTGTGTGAGTGTTTGGTATGTGGGTGGTTGATGTGTGTTGAATATGTTTTTTGTGTGGTATATACAATGGTTGTTGAAGTGTTTAAGCGATGTGTATGTGGTGGTTTATGTGATGTGAAAAGTGTGTCATGTGTGTGGTGAGTGTGTATTTAAGTGTTTTCGTGTGTTGAGGGAACTGTGTTGTGAGTAATATGTGCATGTGATATGTGTGGTGTATGTGAGATGTGTGTACAATGTGGTGTTTGTGTTACATGTGTGTACTTAGTGTATGGTTTATTGTTGTGTGTATGTTGTATGGTGCATGTGAACTGTTTAATGTATATTTGGTTTTTGTGTCACATGTGTATGTGTGGTTGTTTTTTGTGATGTATGTGTTCATGTTTGCATGTGTGGTGTGTCTCAGGTATATGTAATGTGTCTGTGGTGTGTGTTGGTGTGCCTATGCTGTGTGTGTATTTTATTTGTTGTTTATGGGTGGTGTACATGTTGTGTAGATGTAGTGTGTACTTGTACTGTGTAAACTGTGTTTCTGGGTGGTGTATGTGTGTTTTTTGTGTGTGGCACATATGTGGAATATGTGTTGTATCTGCAAGGTGTTTCTGATAAGTGTGTGGGGTGTGATATTTGTGTGTGCAGTGTATCTGTGGTATGAATGTGGTGTATTATAGCATATGAGTGTGTGCCATATCAGCGATTATTGGTGAGTTTTATACTGTTTTTATATGGTATATATGTTGTGTGTGTAGCCTATGTGCTCTGTGTGTAGTGTGCTTCTACGTGGTAAGGCTGTATGTGCAGTGTGTGTGGCATATGAGTGCTTTGTGTATACATTGTTATATGTGTCATAATGATTGCTGTAGGTGTGGTGTGTGTATTGTGGTATATATTTAACATGTGCGCTGTGACATTGTGGTGAATAAGTGTTGTGGGGTATATGTTGGGGGTCTTGTATGCGGTAACAGTGAAATATGAGTGTTACATGTGTGGTGGATATGAAGTATGTGTAGAATGTGTGGTGAAATTGTGAGTTACATGTTGTGTGTGTTATATCTATTTGGTGGTTGTATGAAGTAAGTATATATGGTGTGCATGTATTGATGTGTAAGTATGGTGTATGTGTGGCATGTGAGCAGTGTATGTTTGTGTGAATTTTGCACGGATTTTCTGTGTGTGGTGTATGTAAGGAAAATAAGTAGAGTCTGGTATGCATGTATGGAATATGTGTTGTGTGTGTTGTGCATGTGCTGAGCATGTGTGAAATATATGTATTGTGTATTTGTGGGACAGTGTGGGGTGCATGTCTGTGTGATGTATGTTTTCCTGTGAGTGGTGTTTGTGTGGTGTGTTTGTGTGTGTGTGTGTGTGTGTATTGAATATGTACACTGCGTATGCAGTGTATGTGTAGGGTTTTTGCTTTCTGTGTAATTTGTGTGTGTGTGGTATATCTGTAGTGTGAGGGTGGTGTACGTGTAGATCATAGGGTTATGTATTGGTCATTGTGTGTTACACATGTGTGTGTTATACGTGGGTGTGTAGTGTATTTTTCAAATGTAGGTCACATTGTGTGTGTTGCTATTTTATGTGTGGGGCAGTACATGTGTTGTGTATGTGTTTTGTGTTGTGTACTCTAAGTGTCTTTGAATAGTATATGGGTGGTGTGTGTGGCACATGGGTGGTGTAGCAATTCAGTATGTATTGATTTGCATGTGGTAGATGTGTGTGGTATAGTTTTTCCGTGGAAGTGTGGTACGTGCATTTGTGGTATGTGGTATATGTATTGTGTGTGTGTGTTTTCTGTGCGGTGTGGGTGTCTGTTCACAGTATATGTTTGAGGAGTATGGTGTATGTTTGGTGTTTATGTATGTGTGGTGTGTGTCTCATGTGAATGTGGTGTGTGTCTCTGTGTATAATGTGTGCTTAGGTGTGAGATACATGGGATGTATATGCACTGTATGGGGTGCCTCTGGTATGGACAGGGTGTGTGTTTGGTAAATTTGTGGGGTCTTCATGTGTTGTGTGTGTGTATCTGTGGAGTGCGTGTGTGTGGAACAGTGATGGTGTGTTTTGCTGTATGTGTGGTGTGTCTGTGAGCATTGTGTGTGTGGCATGTGTAGTGTATGTGTGTGGATCTATGTAAACATGGGGTTATTGTGTGGTGAATGTGTGTTATCTGTGTGTGGTAAGTGTATTTGAGGTGTGGTAAGTGTGTAAGTGCATTTGAGGTGTGTGAAGTTTGTGTGTGTGTTTGTGTGTGTGTGTGTGTGTGTGTGGCCTATGTGTGCTGTAAATGTGATGAAGGGGGGATATGTGCTGCATGTGTGGTATATTTATGGTGTGCTGTCCTATATACGCAGCTTCTGTGTTTGGTATATTTGTGGTGTGCACTGAGTGTAGGCAGACTGTGGGGTGTGTGTGTGTGTGGAATGTGCACAGTATAAGGGTTCTCTTTGTGTTGGGTGTGTGTGGAAGGTGTATGAGTGAAATATAGGTGTGGAGTATATGTAGAGTGTGTGTTGTGTTGAAGTAGATGTATGATATGTGCAGTCTGTGGTATGTTTGTGGTAAATTTATTGTGTGTGTGTACATGTGAAGTGAGTGCTCTGTATATGTGATTACTGTGTGATGTATGTGTGGTGTGACTGTGTGATACCTCTTGCTTGGTTTATGTGTGGTATGTGGGTGTATTTGGTATGTGAGTTCTGTGTGTGGTATCTGTTTGTACTGGTTGTGATATAAGCATTTTTGTGTGTTTTGTATGTATGGTATGTGTGGTATATGTGTGTTGTGCGTGCAGTCATGATACTTATGGGGTATGTGTGGAGTGTGTGTGGTGTGTCAGTGCTATATAGGTGGTTTATGTGTGTTCATGTGTCCTGTGTGTATGGTATAGGAGTTGTGATTATGGTATATCTCTGGTGTGTTTGTTCTCCATGGGTAGTTTGTGTTTCTGTGGTATTTGTGTGGCACATGTATGGTGTGTCTGGTGTTTGTTTTGTATATGGTGTGGTATACGTGTGGTGTATGTGTGTGTGTCATATGTATTGTGTGTGGCTAATTGTGGTGTTGACGTTCATTACACATATTAGATGTTGTGAAGGGTATATGACATAAGTGTGGAGTGTGTTTGGCATATAAGTGTGTTATATATCTCGTGAGTGTGTGCCATATAAGTGGTATGTGTGTTGTGTATGTGCAATGTGTGTTATATTTCCAGTGTGTATATGTTATGACTGGTGAGCTTAGGGTATATACAGGAGTATGGGTGTGTTTCTCATTTATATATGGTATGCCTGTGTGTGTGCTGTATGTGTGTTGTGTATTAGTGATAGTGTGTGTAATATATGTGTGGTGTATGTGTGATGTATTTTTTGATGTGTGAAGTTTGTGTGGCAAGTGTGTGTGGTATGTGTGTGATATACAGTTAAAGTAGGTGAGGTAGATGTCTGGTGTGTGTGTGGCATATGTGTGTATCTGTGTGACATGTGTATGGTTGAGATAGTGCATGTGGGTTGTGTGTACATGGTATATATGGAGTGTCCTTGGTGTGCATGGGTGCTGTGCATGTGTATATTTTTGGTGCATGTGTGGTGTGGTGTCTATATTGTGGGTGTGTGTAATTTATGTGTTTCGTGTGTTTCTTTTGCATGTACTTTGTGTTTTTAGTGTGACATGATGCGCTGTGATTGACACACACAGAATTCTGTGTCTTTTTATGTGTAGTATAAATGTGGTGTGGGTGTTGTGAGTATGTGGGTACACATGCACATAAGTATGTGTACTTTATGTGCACTGTGTGATATATGTGTGATCTCTGTGTGGTGTTTGTGTATTTTCTTTGTGAGGTGTGCAATATATGTTTGTGGTAGTATGCAGCATATGGGTGTTGGGATGGATTGGAAGTGGGGTACGAGTGATGATAATGATATGTTTCTTGTGTGTTTGTTCTCCATGTGAATTGTGTGTTTCTGTGGTATTTGTGTGACACACATTTTGTGTGTGCGGTGTTTCTGTTTTGTTTATGGGTGTGGTATATGTGTGGTGTGTGTGTATTTGTGTGTATCATATGTATTGTTTGTGGCTAATTGTGATGTTGATGTTTGTTATGCATATTTGCTGGTGTGAAGGGTGTATGATATATGTGTAATGTGCACTTGGTGTGTATGTGTGTTATATATCTCGTGAGTGTGTGGCATAAAAGTGGTATGCATGTTGTGTATGTGCTATGTGTGGTATATTTCTGGTGTGTTTATGTTCTGATTGGTGAATGTGTGGCTTATTGAGGAGTATGTGTGTGGTATACATTGGTGTATTTCTGGTTTATGTGTGGTGAATATGAGTGCTGAATATGAGTGAGAGTGTGTGTAATATACGTGTGGTGTATATGTGATGTATATTTGATTTCTGAAGTGTGTGACATGTATGTCTGGTGTGTGTGTGGTATATATTTGAAGTACATGAGGTAGATGTCTGGTGTGAGTGTGGTGTATGTGTATATCTGTGTGACATATGCATGGTTTGGGCAGTGTATGTTGATTGTGTGTGTGTGGTATATATGGAATGCCCTTGGTCTGTGTGGTGTGAATGTGTATATTTGTGTTTGCAAACACGTCCAATTAGACAAAACAAGATGTTAGTTGAAAAATTGTTTTACCACCATGTTCTTTCACAAACTTAAGTGAATGTAAATTTCATTATACTTCTCAGCCTAGGATTTCAAACACTTTTATCTTAGAAAAACAAGATGTTTGTTGAAAGATGGTTTCTCCCCAGTGTGGTTTCACAGATATGAGTGTTTTGCACTTTCCTTGCAGTTTCCTGAAAAGTTTTATAAACACTTGTCTTAAACTGTGTTAGTTCAAAGATGGTTTCTCTATAGCGTTCTAGCACAGAATTCTATGTATGACATTTTGCTTCTACTTCCCAGCATAGGTTTTAGAAGTTTTCTAAATTAGTGAAACAAGATGTGTGTTGAGCTGTGGTTTCTCCAAGGTGTCGTTTCATGGAGTTGACTTGATGGCACTTTCATTCTACTGCCAGGCCAAGGTTTTCAAACACTTCTTTTTTTAAAAATTTTTTTTTCAACGTTTATTTATTTTTGGGACAGAGAGAGACAGAGCATGAACGGGGGAGGGGCAGAGAGAGAGGGAGACACAGAATCAGAAACAGGCTCCAGGCTCTGAGCCATCAGCCCAGAGCCTGACGCGGGGCTCGAACTCCCGGACCGCGAGATCGCGACCTGGCTGAAGTCGGACGCTTAACCGACTGCGCCACCCAGGCGCCCCTCAAACACTTCTTACCTACTGAAACAAGATGTGATTTGAAAGACGGCTTCTCGTGAGGTGATATCTGAGTGTGGTTTTGATTTGTATTTCCCTGATAAGGAGCGACTTTGAACATCTTTTCATGTGCCTGTTGGCCATCCAGATGTCTTCTTTAGAGAAGTGTCTATTCATGTTTTCTGCCCATTTCTTCACTGGGTTGTTTTTCGGGTGTGGAGTTTGGTGAGCTCTTTATAGATTTTGGATACTAGCCCTTTGTCCGATATGTCATTTGCGAATATCTTTTCCCATTCCGTTGGTTGCCTTTTAGTTTTGTTGGTTGTCTCCTTTGCTGTGCATAAGCTTTTTATCTTCATAAGGTCCCAGTAATTCATTTTTGCTTTTAATTCCCTTGCCTTTGAGGGGTGGGAGGGAGGGGAGGGTGGGTGTTGGGTATTGAGGAGGGCACCTTTTGGGATGAGCGCTGGGTGTTGTTTAGAAACCAATTTGACGGGGCGCCTGGGTGGCGCAGTCGGTTAAGCGTCCGACTTCAGCCATGTCACGATCTCGCGGTCCGTGAGTTCGAGCCCCACGTCGGGCTCTGGGCTGATGGCTCAGAGCCTGGAGCCTGCTTCCGATTCTGTGTTTCCCTCTCTCTCTGCCCCTCCCCTGTTCATGCTCTGTCTCTCTCTGTCCCCAAAATAAATAAAAAACGTTGAAAAAATTAAAAAAAAAAAGAAACCAATTTGACAATAAATTTCATATATTGAAAAATAAATAAATAAATAAAAACTTAAAAAAAATAAACAAACATTAAAAAAAAAGAAAGAAAGACGGCTTCTCCACAGTGTATTTTTTCACAGAGGTGATTATATAAGACTTTCCTAATAGAGTCCTGCATACGTTTTCTAAACCTTCTGACTTAGTTAAAGTTAACTAACAAGGTTATAGTTGAGAGATGTTTTCTGCAGTTTGTTTCACAGAGTACAGTGTATGGCTTTCTCATTCTACCTCTAGGCCTATGGTTACAAGCACTTCTCTCTTAGTGAAACAAGATGTTTTTAGTGGAAACATGGTTTCTCCTCAGTGTCTTTTCACAGAGTTCAGTATATGGCACTTATGGTTCCCTGCAAATGTTTCCAAACCCTTCTAATTTAGTGAGTGAAACAAGATGTTACTACAGTTTTTTTCACAGAAGTTGAGTGGACTTTTCATTAAACTTCTACAACTAGGTTTTCAAACACTGGTAACTTAGTGAAACAAGATGTTCAAAGCAAATTTCTCAACAGGGTCGTCCCCCAGAGTTTAGCTTATGGCACTTTCCACAGACTTCCCTGCAAGGTTTCAAACACCTCGAACTTAGGGAAAGATGTTTGTGGAAAGATGTTTCCTTAAAAGTGTTGCTTCACAGAGTGAGTATATGGTTTGTCCTACTAGCCCTGCATGGGTTTTCAAACGTTTCTAACTTACTGACACAAGATGATGGTCAAAAGAGTTTCTCCACAGCTTTGTTCCATAGACATGAGTATATGGCACTTTCTTTATAGTTCCCTCATAGGTTTTCAAAGAATTCTAAATTAGTGACACAAGATGGTCATTGAAAGATATTTTCCCCACAGCGTTGTTTCACGGATAGGTGAAGTGTTTGAAAACCTATGGGGGGGAACTATAGGGAAAGTGCCATACACTCAACTCTGTGAAACAACACATTGGAGAAACCATCACTGAAGAAACATCTTGTTTCACTAAGTTACAAGTGCTTCACCACCTAGACCTACAAACATACTGAAAGTTAAATATACTGAACTCTGTGAAAATCACTGCTGATGACCAATCTTTCCACTGACAATTTGTTTCACGTAGTTAAACATGTTTAAAAACCTATGCAGGACCTATAAGGAAAGTGCCATACATGCATCTCTGTGAAACAACACTGTGGAGAGCCCTGTCTAATGAACCTGTTTCACAAAGTATGAAATGTTTGAAAACCTATGCAGGGAGATGTCTGAACCAGAATTTAGAATCACGATAAGAATATTAGCTGGAGTCAAAAAAGATTAGAATCCCTTTCTGCAGAGATAAAGGAAGTAAAAGCGAGTCAGGATGAAATAAAAAATGCTATCACTGAGCTGCTATCTCCAATGGATGCCACAGCAGCAAGGATGGATGAGGCAGAATAGAGAATAAGTGATATAGAGGAAAAATTATAGTTATAATGAAGCCGAAAAAAAGGAGATTAAGGCAAAAGAGCACGACTTAAGAATTAGAGAAATCAATGACTCATTTTATAAGGAACAACATCAGAATCATAGGGGTCCCAGAAGAGGAAGAGAGAGAAATAGGGGTAGAAGGGTTATGTGAACAAATCACAGCAGACAACTTTCCTAACCTGGGGAAAGGCACAGACATCAAAATCCAGGAAGCACAGAGGACTCCCACTATATTCAACAAAAACCGACCATCAGCAAGACATATCATAGTCAAATTCACAAAATACTCAGGCAAGGAGGGATTCATGAAAGCAGCAAGGGAAAAAAAAGTCCTTAACCTACAAAGGAAGACAGATCAGGTTTGCATCGGAAACTTGGCAGACCAGAAAGGAATGGCAGGATATATTCAATGTGCTAACTAACTTAGAAAAATATGCAGCCAAGAATTCTAAGGGGGAATCTCTGAGGGGAGAAAAGATTGAAAAACAAAGACAAATAAATAAAGGCCAAAAGCAACAAAGACTAGAAAGGGCCAGAGAATGCCACAGGAGACTCCAACTCTATATGCATCATAATGGCATTAAATTCATATCTTTCAGTACTCATTCTAAACATCAATGGACTCAGTGCTCCAATCAAAAGACACAGGGTAACAGAATGGAAAAGAAAACAAGATCCATCTGTATGGTGTTTACAAGAGACCCACTTTAGACCCAAAGACATCTTCAGATTGAAAATAAGGGGATGGAGAATCATCTATCATGCTAATGGTCAACAAAAGAAAGCCGGAATAGCCATACTTATATCAGACAATCTAGACTTTAAAATAAAGACTGTATCAAGAGATGCAGAAAGGCATTATATCATACTTGAGGGGTCTAGCCACCAAGAAGACCTAACAATTGTAAACATTTATGCACCAAATGTGGAGGTACCCAAATATATAAATCAATTAATCAAAAACATAAATAAACTCATCAATAGTAATACCATAATAGTAGGAGACTTTAACACCCCACTTACAGCAATGGACAGATCATCTAATAAAAAAATCAACAAGGAAACAATGGCTGTAAATGACACACTGGACCAGATGGACTTAACAAATATATTCAGAACATTTCATCCTAAAGCAGTAGAATATACATTCTTCTCCAGTGCACATGGAATGTTCTCCAGAATAGACCATATACCAGGACACCAATCAGCCCTAAGTAAGTACAAAAAGATCAAGATCTACCATGCATATTTTCAGACCACAACACTATGAAACTTGAAATCAACCACAAGAAAAAATTTGGAAAGGTAACAAATACTTGGAGACTGAAGAACATCCTACTAAAGAATGAATGGGCTAACCAAGCAGTTAAAGAGGAAGTTTAAAAGTATATGGAAGTCAATGAAAATGATAACACAACAACCCAAAACCTCTGGGATGCAGCAAAGGCAGTCATAAGAGGAAAGTGTATAGCAATCTAGGCCTTCCTAAAGAAGGAAGAAAGATCTCAGACACACAACCTAACCTTACGCCTTAAGGAGCTGGAAAAAGAACAGCAAATAAAACCCCAAACCAGCAGAATACAGGAAATAATAAAGATTAGAGCAGAAATCAATGCTAATGAAACAAAACAAACAAACAAACAAACAAGCAAACAAACAAAAAACCAGTAGAACAGATCAATGAAACCAGAAGCTGGTTCTTTGAAAGAATTAACAAAATTGATAAACCACTAGCCAGTTTGATCAAAAAGAAAAAGGAAAGGACCCAAATAAATAAAATCAAGAATGAAAGAGGATAGATCACAGCCAACAGTGCAGAAATGAAAACAATAATGAGAGGAATATTATGAGCAATTATATACGAACAAAATGAACAATCTGGAAGAAGTGGACAAATTCCTAGAAACATATACACACCAAACCTGAAACAGGTAGAAATAGAAAATTTGTACAGACCCATAACCAGTAAAGCAATCAAATTCCTAATCAAAAATCTCCCCCCAAACAAGTTCAGGGCCAGATGATTTGCCAGGGGAATTCTACCAAACATTTAAAGAAGAGTTAACACCTATTCTCTTGAAGCTGTTCCAAAAATAGAAATGGAAGGAATACTTCCAAACTCTTTCTATGAAGCCAGCATTACCTTGACCCCAAAACCAGAGAGAGACCCCACTAAGTAGGAGAACTATAGACCAATCTCCCTGATGGACACGGATGCAAAAATCCTCAACAAGATATTAGCCAACCAGAACCAACAATACATTAAAAAAATTATTCACCACGACCAAGGAGAATTTATACCTGGGATGCAGGGCTGGTTCAATATCTGCAAACCAAGCAATGTGATTCATCACATCAATAAAAGAAAGGACAAGAACAATAGATGCAGAGAAAGCATTTGACAAAATACAGCATCCTTTCTTGATAAAAACCCTCAAGAGAGTAAGGATAGAAGGAGCATACCTCAAGATCATCAAGATCATAAAAGCCATATACGAAAGACCCAACACTAATATCATCCTCAATGGGGAAAAACTGACAGCTTTCCCCCTAACGTCAGGAAAAAGACAGGGATGTCCACTCTCACCACTGTTATCAACATAGTATTCGAAGTCTTAGCCTCACCAATCAGACAACACAAAGAAATAAAAGGCATCCACATTGGCCAGGAGGAGGTCAAACTTTCACTCTTCGCAGATGACATGGTACTCTATATGGAAAACCCAAAAGATTCTACCAAAAAACTAGAATTGATACATGAATTCAGCAAAGTTGCAGGATATCAAATAAATGTACAGAAATTGGTTGCATTCCTGTACATCAACAATGAAGTGACAGAAAGAGAAATCAAGGAATTGATCCCATTTACAATTGCACCAAAACCCATAAAATACCCAGGATTAAATCCAAGCAAAGAGGTGAAAAATATATGCACTGAAAATTATAGAAAGCTTATGAAAAATTAAAGAAGACACACAAAAATGGAAAAAGATTCCATGCTCCTGGATAGGAAGAAGAAATATTATTAAAATGTCAATACTAACCAAAGTAATCTACATATTCAATCAATCCCTATCAAAGTAATACCAGCATTCTTCACCAAGCTAGAACAAATAATCCTAAAATTTGTATGGAACCAGAAAAAACCCTGCATAGCCAAAGCAATCTTGAAAAAGAAAACCAAAGCAGGAGGCATCACAATCCTGGACTTCAAGCTATACTACAAAGCTGTAATCATCAAGACAGTATGGTACTGGCACAAAAACAGACACTCAGATCAATGGAATAGAATAGAACCATTTATGGGTTCTCATAAATGGACCCACAAATGTATGGCCAACTAATCTTTGACAAAGCAGGAAAGAATATCCAATGGAATAAAGGCAGTCACTTCAGCAAGTGGTGCTGGGAAAACTGGACAGCGACATGCAGAAGAATGAACCTGGACCACTTTCTTACACCACACACAAAAATAAACTCAAAATGGATGAAAGACCTCAATGTAAGCTAGGAAGCTATCAAAATCCTCGAGGAGAAAGCAGGCAAAAACCTCTCTGACCTCAGCCGCAGCAACTTCTTACTCAACACGTCTCCAGAGGCAAGGGAAACAAAAGCAAAAACAAACTACTGGGACCTCATCAAAATAAAAAGTTTCTGCACAATGAAGGAAATGATCAGCAAAACTAAAAGGCAACTGATGGAATTGGAGAAGATATTTGCAAACGATATATCAG
Organism: Herpailurus yagouaroundi; assembly: GCF_014898765.1. Taxonomy (NCBI): domain Eukaryota; kingdom Metazoa; phylum Chordata; class Mammalia; order Carnivora; family Felidae; genus Herpailurus; species Herpailurus yagouaroundi. Next base: position 108,606 of record NW_024412421.1, read on the forward strand.
ATACAGGGTTAGTATCTAAGATCTATAAGGAACTTATCAAACTCAACACCCAATGTGGTACCTGGGTGGCTCTCTTGTTTAAGCAGCTGACTTCAGCTTAGGTCATGATATCATGGCCTGTGGGTTCGAGCCCTGCATTGGGCTCTGTGCTGGCAGCTCAGAGTCTGGAGCCTGCTTTGGATTCTGTGTCTCCCTCTCTCTATGCTCCCCTTGCTTGTGCTCTATCTCTCTCTGTATCTCAAAAATAAATAAATGTTAAAAAATAAAAAAAAACCCAAAAACCTCAACACCCAAGAAACAAATAATCCAGTGAAGAAATGGGCAAAAGACATGAATAGATACTTTTCCAAAGAAGACATCCAGATGGCCAACTGACACATGAAAAAATGCTCAATATCACTCATCATCAGGGAAATACAAATCAAAACTGCAATGAGATAATACCTCACACCTGTCAGAATGGCTAACATTAACAACTCAGGCAACAACAGGTGTTGGCGAGGATGTGGAGAAAGAGGATCTCTTTTACCTTGTTGGTGGGAATGCTAACTGGTGCAGCCACTCTGGAAAACAGTATGGAGGTTCCTCAAAAAACTAAAAATATAACCACCCTATTATCCAGCAATTTCACTACTATGTATTTGTCCAAGAGATACAGGTATGCTGTGTCATAGGGACACATGTACCCCAATGTTTATAGCAGCACTATCAACAATAGCCAAAGTATGGATAGAGCCCAAATTTCCATCGATGGATGAATGGATAAAGAAAATGTGGTGTATATATACAATGCAGTATTACTCAGCAATCAAAAAGAATGAAATCTTGCCATTTGCAACTACGTGGATGGAACTAGAGGGTATTATGCTAAGTGAAATTGGTCAGAGAAAGACAAATATCTTATGACTTCATTCATATGAGGACTTTAAGAGACAAAACAGATGAACATAAGGGAAGGGAAACAAAAATAATATAAAAACAGGGAGGGGTACAAAATAGAAGAGACTCATAAATATGGAGAACAAAGGTTACTGGAGGGGTTGTGGGGGGGGGATGGGCTAAATGGGTAAGGGGCATTAAGGAATCGATTCCTGAAATGATTGTTGCACTATATGCTAACAATTTGGATGTAAATTAAAAAAATAAAATGAAACAAAAAAACCTATGCAGGAAACTCTAAGTAAGGATAGTGCCATATACTCTGTAAAACAAACTTTGGGGAATCCATCTATGACTTAAAATTTTGTAACCCAAAGTTTGAAAAGATTCCAAAGCTATGCTGGAAACTGTAAGGAAAGTACCTTATACTCAAATCTATGAAACAACACTGTGGAGAAACAGTCTTTAAACTAATTTCTTGTTTCACTAAGCTAGAACTGTAGGAAAACCTAGGCCTACAGGTTAAAGAAAGGACCCTAAACTAAACGCTGGGAAATAAAACCATGGAAGAGATAGCTTTCAACGATCATCTACCAGTAAGTTAGAAGTGTTAGAAAACCTAGACAAGACCTATAAGGGAAGTACCATATACCACCTCTTTGAATCAAAACAGTGGAGAAAATATCTTTCATCTAACATCAAGTTTGACTAAGATTGAAGTTATGGAAGACATTTGTGGGGGAACTATTAAGAAAGTGCTGTATACTCACCTGTGTGAAAAAAAAAACGCGTGAGAAATCATCTTTCAAGTAACGCCTTGTTTCACTATGTTAGAAGTGTTTGAAACGTATGCAGGTAACTGTAAGGAAAGTGCCATATACTCAAGTCTGTGAAACAACACTGTGGAGAAACAATCTTTCAAATAACTTGTTTCACTAAGTTAGAAGTGTTTGAAAACCTATGTAAGGAACAAGAAGGAAAGTGACCTAAGCTCAAATTTGTGAACCAACATAGTGGAGAAGATATCTCTCAACTCACACCACGTTTTGCAAAGTTAGATGTGTCTGAAAACCTATCTGAGGAACTATAAGGAAAGTGACATATATCATCTCTGTGGGGGGGGGGATCACTGTGAAGAAAACAATTTTCAATGAACATTTAGTTCACCTAAGTTAGAAATGGTTGAAAACATATGTGGGGTACTATATAGCAAGTCCTATATAATCATCTCCTGAAACAAAACTGTGGAGAAACGATCTTTGTAGGATTTTCTTGTGTCACTATGTTACAGTTGCTTGAAAACCTATGCAGGGAATGATAAATAAAGTGACTATATTCAACTCTGGGAATAAACAAAGCACAAGAACCAGCTATCAACTACTTGTTTCACTATGTTAGAAAACCTTTGTGGGACAGTATAAGGAAATTGGTATATACTGAACTCTGCCAAACAACATGGAGGAGAAACCATATTTCAACTAATATCTTGTTTCACTACTTCAGAAGTGTTTAAATACCTTAGCCTACAAATATAACAGAAGTGGCAGGTACTGAACTCCATGAGAAACACTGAAGAAAAGCTGTCTTTCAACTATCATCCTAGATCACTAAGGTGGAAGTGTTTGAAAACATATGTGGGCAGTATAAGGAAAGTAACATGTACCCAAACTCTGAATCAATACAGCTGGAAAAAATATCTTTTAACTGACATATTGTTTCACTATGACAGAAATGATTGAAGACATATGCATGGAACTATAAGGAACGTGCTGTGTATTCATCTCTATCAAAGAACGCTGTGGAGAAAACATCTCTCAACTAATATCTTGTTTCAGTAGGTTAGAACTGTTTGAAAACTTATGTGGGTAACTCTAATAAAAGTTCCATATACTCAACCCTATGAAACAAAACTGGAGAAACCATCCTTCAACGAACATCTTTTTTCACTAAATTAGAAATGTGAGGAAAACTAAGCAGGGAACTACAAGGGAGGTGTTGTAAACTGAAATCTGTAAAACAACTCAATCATCTTTCAAGTAACACCCTGTCTCACTCAGAAGAGTTTGAAAACTAAGGCGGGTAACAGTAAGGAAATGCCGTATACTCAGCTCTGTGGAATAACAATGTTGAAGAAACCACCGTGCAAGTAACATTTGAATCAGTATGTGGGAGGTATTTGAAATGTATAGGAGGAACTACAAGGAAATTGCCATGTACTCAACTCTGTGAAACAACATTGTGGAAGAATTCATCTTCCAGCGAACATACTTTTTCATTAAGTTAGAAGTGTATGAAAACCTGGGGGGGGGGGAACTAGAAGAAAATTGTCATATGCTAAACTCCATGACACAGCCCTGTCATGAAAACATCTTTCAACTACCATCTTGTTTCACTACAGGTAGAAGTTCTTGAAAACCTAGACATATAAGAATAACCTAAGTGACATATACTCCACTCTGTGAAAAAAAACACAGTGGAGAAACCATCCTTCAGTTAGCATCTTGTTTCACTAAGTTAGAAGTGTTTGAAAATCTACGAGGAACTATAAAGAAAAAGTGGTATACACTGAATCCTGTGAAACAAAATTGTGGTGAAACAATTTCTTTTTTTAAAATGTTTATTTATTTACTTATTTTTTTTTAAATAAGAAATTTATTGTCAAATCGGTTTCCATACAACACCCAGTGCTCATCCCAACAGGTACCCTCCTCAATACCCATCACCCACCATCCCTTCCGTCCCACCCCCCATCAACCCTCAGTTTGTTCTCAGTTTTTAAGAGTCTCTTATGTTTTGGCTCCCTCCCTCTCTAACCTTTTTTTTTCCTTCCCCTCCCCCATGGTCTTCTGTTGTTTCTCAGGATCCACATAGGAGTGAAAACATATGGTATCTATCTTTCTCTGTATGACTTATTTCACTTAGCATAACACCTCCAGTTCCATCAATGTTGCTACAAAAGGTCAACCTTTCAACTAACATCTTGTATCAGTAAGACAGAGGTCTAAAAATCTACAGGGAACTATAAGAAAAAGTGCTATATACTTCAATCTGAAGCAACACTGTGGAGAAACCATTGTTCAAGTAATGTCTTGTTTCACTAAGAAAGAAGTGTTTGAAAACTTTTGTGGGTAACTGTAACAAAAAGCCATAAAGTCAACTTCGTGAAACAATAGTGTGTAGAAAATATATTTTAACTAACATCTTGCTTCACAGAGTTAGAACTGTTGGGATAGATAGGCATAGAGTTATAAGGAAAGTGCTCTATAGTCAAGTTTGTAAAACAGCACTGTAGAGAACACATCCTTCAACTCACACCTTGTTTCACTAAATTAGAAGTGAGTGGAAACCTGTGCAGGGACCTTTAATGATGGTGCAATATACTAAACTTGGGGAAGCAACACTGTGGAGAAACCGTCTTTCAACTACCATCTTGTATCACCATGTTAGACGTCTTTGACCATCTATGCAGGGAACTATGCAAGAAACTATATACTTCAATCTGAAACACCACTGTGGAGAAACCGTCATTCAACTAATACCTTGTTTCACTTAGTGAGAAGTGTTTGAGAACTCATGCGGGTAACTCTAGTTGAAAGATGGTTTCATCACAGTGTTGTTTCACAGAGATGAGTATGTGACACTATCCTTATAGTTCTCTGTCCACATAGGTAAGTTTTCAATCACTTCTAAGTTAGTGAAACAAGAAGTAATTTGAAAGATCATTTCTCCTCAGAGGTGTTTCACTGAGTTGAGTGTATGGCCCTTTCCTTATACTTCCCCGCATATGTTTTCAAACTATTCTTAGTGATACAAGATGTTCATTTAAAGATGGTTTCCACACAAGTTTGTTTTACAGAATTCCCTTACAGAAGGGAAATACCATAGACTCAACTCTGTGGAAAAGCCATGTGGAGAAACCATGTTCCAAGTAAAATCTTTCAGTAAGTTGAAGGTGTTTGAAAAGCTATGCGGGGTACTATAAGGAAAGTGCCATATTCTTGACACTGTGACACAACACTGTGGAGAAAGCATCTTTCAATGCACATTTTGTTTCTTAGTGTTGAAATATGGTTTCTATACACTGTCACTTCACAGTTGAGTATTTGGCACTTCCATTAAAGTTACCCACATGATTTTCCAAATACTTCTAACTTAGCAAAACAAGCTGTTAGTTGAAAAATGGTTTCTCCACAATTTTGTTTCCAAGAGTTGAGTATAAGGCACTTTCGTTATACTTCCAGTTTTTCCAACACTTCTAACTTAGTAACACAAGATACTAATTGATAGATCGTTTTACCAAAGTGTTGTTTCACAGAATTGAGTGTATGGAACTTTCGTTACAGTTACCTGCATAAGTTTTCAAATGCTTCTATGTTAGCGAAAAAAGCTGTTAGTTAAAAAATGGCTTCTCTGCCATGTAGTTTCAAAGAGTTGGTTGGGTATAGCACGCTCTTCTTACTTTCTAGGTCTAGGTTTTCAAGCACTTCTAACTTAATGAAAGAAGTAGTTGAAAAATGGTTACTCCACAGTGTTTTTCACAGAGATGGGTATAGGACACTTTCTTTACAATTCTCCACATAGGTATTCAAGCACTTCTAACTTAATGAAACAAAAAGGAGATTGAAAGATGGCATCGCACTTTATTTATACTTCTCCACATATGTTTTCAAACTCCTCTTAACTTAGTGACATAAGATGTTAGTTGAAAGATGGTTTCACCACAGTGCTATTTTACAGAGACGAGTATGTGGCACTATCCTTATAGTTCTCCATATAGGTTTTCAAGCACTTCTAAGTTAGTGAAACAAGAAGTTGAAAGATCATTTCTCTTCAGTGTTGTTCCACAGAGTTGAGTGGATGGCACTTTCATTATACTTCCCCACATATGTTTTCAAACTCTTCTTAGTGATGCAAGATGTTTGTTTAAAGATGATTTCCACACATTTGTTTTACAGAATTGAGTATAAACCACTTTCTTATGCTTCCCCACATAGGTTGTCAAACACTTCTAATTTAGTGATCCAAGATGGTAGTTGAATGATGATATCTCCACAGTGCTCTGTCACAGAGTTGAGCCTATGGCTCAACTTATTTTTCCTTATATTTCTTCACATATATTTCAAATGTTCCCTCCTACTGAAACAATGTTACTTGAAAAATGGTTTCACCACATGGTTTCCCACCATAGTTGAGTCATGGTACATTCCTAAGTGTTACTCGAATAAGTTTTCAAAGACTTCTAAGTGAAACAAGATATTAGTTGCATGACGGTTTCTCCACAGTGTGATTTCAGAGTGAAGATTAAGGCTCTTTCCTTCTGGTTCCCAGCATAAATTTCTAAGACTTCTAAATTAGTGACACAAGATGTTAGTTGAAAGTTTCTCCATGGTGTTGTTTTACAGTTCAGTCAGTATATGACACCTTCCATGTTGTTCCCTGCATAGGTTTCCACACAGTGCTAATTCAGTGAAACAAGAGGTTCATTGAAGGATGGTTTCTCCACAGTGTTATTTCACAAAGTTGACTGTATGGCTCTTTCATTATACTTCTACACCTTGCTTTTCCAACACTTCTAACATAGTGAAACAACAGGTTAGTTAAATGATTGTTTCTACACACTGTTGTTTCTACACACTATTGTTTCAGAGTTGAGAATATGGCACTTTCCTTATGGCTGCCTGTATAAGTTTTCAAATACTTCTAAATAAATCGAGATGGTGCTAGAGAGATGTTTTATCTACAGTGTTGACTCAAAGAGTTGAACATGGGTCTGAACAGAAATCAGGCTGCACTTTCAGGGGAGGGCGTGTTTTTCCCACCCACTCAAAGCTGGAATAGGCTCTCGGGCCACATTCCCCTCCTTGTACAGGACTCAGCTATTGAGATCCGACTCTGGCCATAAGCCTGTGACTTGGCAACTGAGATCCCCAGAGATTTCACGTGAGATTTCACGAGATTTGCCCTAGGGTCTCGCCAGCTGTCCAAACAGAAGCCAGGTTGCATTTCTGGGGAACAGGGGTGTCCCCACCAGCCCAAGGCCCAAAAGGGCCTGCCCGGCCTTGTTCGCCTCTGTGCTCCAGGCTCAGCTGGGCAGTTCTGGATCTGCCTGTGGTGCCCACGAGATGGCACCCAAGATCTCACAACATTTGCCCCTGAGTCCCGCCAAGCTTGTCACAAAGAGTGTCAGCCTGCACTTGAGGGGAGTGGGTGTGTTCCCTAGCCTCTCGAGGCTGGAAAAGGCTCTCTGGGGCTTCGTCTCCATGAACTAGACTCACCTAGAGAGATCCAGCCCTGGGCCAGTGCCCGCCAGGCGGCGCTGGAGATATTGTGGGTTTTGGCTTGAGACCTCCTGAGATTTTCCAGTGGGCCCCAGGAGCTGTGAAAACATGGAAGCCAAGACACATCTCAGTGGCATGGGTGTGTTCCACACAATCCCAAATCTGGGAAACACTTTCTGGGCCATCTTGTTTCCATGAACAGGGCTAGGTCGGATGAGTTCCGGCTCTGAACAGGTAGCACCCTCCCTCTCCCCCCCCCCCAAGGTGCAAGATCTCGTGGGACATGGCCCAATACCTCACAAGATTTGCATTGGGGTCCTGCTGCCAGGTATGTTGAAAAAGACAGGAGGCTGCATTTCAGGGGCCGGGGTGTGTCCCCCTCCACCAATGTTCCTCCCCCACCCTTCCCGATACTGGAAAATGACTCCCTAGCCCTATTGTCTCTGTCTCAGCTAGAGAATATTGGCTCTGTTCGCGCGCCCGGGAGATGACGCCCGAGATGGTGTAAAATGTGGCCTGATATTTCATGAGATTCAGCCCCAGGTTCGTGCCACAGTGTGTCAAAACAGAGGCCAGGCTGTGCTTCAGGAGAGACAGTGTACCTCCCAGCATCCCAGATCAGGATCGGTCCTTCCGGATGGGGAGGTGGTGGTGGGGGGGTGTCTAGGGCGGGGAGGCGCTGAAAGTGTGCCCAGGAGATGGCGCCCAATGCCACGAGATTCAGCCTGAGATCTTGTGATATTTGCCCTTGGGTCCTGCCGGGTGGCTCCGAATGGAAGCCAGGCTGCCTTTGGAGGGGGGGAACGGAGGTTTGTCCCACCGTCCTCAGATGGAAAGGGTCTTTCGGGCCCCTGGTCACCTCCATGAAGGAGGTCCGGCGAGGGTATCCCAACTCTACCTAGGTGCCTGTGAGGTGATGCCCCAGATCTCGTGAGATTTAGCCCACATTCTTGTGAGACTTGCTGGTGGATCCCAGGAGGGATCTCAAAAACGAAGCCAGGACATGTTTGGGGGGGACACGGGGCTGTTCACCCCCACACCGGAACCTAGAAAATGCATTCTGAGACCTTTTACCTCCATGATCAAATCCCTGCTCTGTTTTGGGGGCTCTTGCTGTTCTCCCCAATGAAGGTGCCTAGATTTTGCAAGACATGGCATGATATCTCAGGAGATTGGACCTGGGTCCTGCCAGTTGCATCCAAATGGAAGTCAGGCTGCTGCATTTCAGGGATCGGGTTTGTCTCCCACTGTCCGGAATCTGGAAAATTTTCCGTGGGCTTTGTTTGCCGTCATGAACGAGACCCCTGGCTCCCAAGTACCAGCTCTGTGGTGCTGCCAGTGAAATGACCCCCCCTAGCTTCAGTCTCAGGAGATTTGCCCCTGGGTCCTGCCCGGTGTGGCCAAGGCAAGTCAGCCTGCACTTCAGGGGAAGATGTGGTTTCCCTACCCAATCGAAGCTGGAAAATGCTCTTAGGGCCATGTTCATATCTGTGTACAGGATTGGACTATGGTGATCCTGTGGTAGGGTTCCCTCCCTAAGGAAAGAAAAAAAAAAAAAAACCACACACCTCAAGGCAACCTTGCTATTCTCTACTTGACAGCATCCCTCACAACCTTGTAACATGAGAGTACTTAATCAGAATACATATTTGTGTGTTCCCATATATGGAAGACAAAGAAATAAAAAATATGTAAAAAACTATGCCGTGTGGCATTCAAGGCTCAGTTCTTTGGGTACGAACCCAACTAAGTGGTGCTGGCAGGAATAAAGTTGCTTCCTGGAAAGAAAAGCCTCAGTGTCATGACTCTCTCTGTGAGAATCCTGCTACATTACTTGGGGGCTCTCATCTGGGATTCTGAGATGGTGCATTTCCACCTCCTTTGCCACCGGGGATGTGAACCCCGGGAGAGGAACTGGGAGAGGAACAGTGAGAGAGCACTGGCACCAGCAGACTGCTCAACTGGCACCAGCAGACTGCTTGATCTGCAGGAGACTAGCCCTCCTGGATCCCCAGGGCGAGGACCTGGTGCGCACTAATGGAACCTGTGAGGCCCACGAACCTGCTCAGGGAGCACCCGTCAGACTGGTAAGAACCCAGGTTCATTTTGGTAGACATGCCTGTAATAGGCAGAAGAGGAGTGTGATCACCTCCTAGAGTTGCACTAATAATTCCACAAAGGAAGAGGAATGAAGCTGCAACCCTAAGGCATTGGGCACTGGGTGGCAGGTTGGAGTCACCGTATGACTGTGTATGGGGACTTGTCTCTCCTTCATTTTCTGGGTCAATGACTATGATAATTACAGCCAACTGTCTCTGGTTATTCTACCTCAGAACAGGGACTTTAAGGAATATTCCTAGGCAGCTGCCAAAAGTTCTTTTGTTTTGAGGAAATTCCCTGTCTTTTTCAGACTGACGTTGACTGCCTAATTCCACTGGCAGAAAACAAAACAAAAGTAACCTGGAGTCTGCTCCTCTGTCTGAGCTGACAAGATTTAAAACTAAGAATTCTTTTTCTCTGCTTTCTGCTGGCACCTCCCTTCTTCTGCCATTCCTTCCCTCCCTCTTGTTTCTGCACCACCTGGGGGCAGCCTGCATAACTGGCTCCTCAGTGCCACAGGCACCATCAGCTCCTCCTCCCACCCTAGCTGTTGAGGAGTGAAGACCACCTGACATCAGATTTCCCCACCAACGTTCCAGTTGGTGGAACAAATTGTCTTATGTGGACTCAGGTAAAATGTATTCAGTGTTTAAGCTAATTTAAGTTTGTTGGTTTGAGATAGACAATGTTTATCAACACTAAAAAAAATTATTCTACTTAGATTTGCTGAAGGTCAAATAAGCTTATGTTATCTTTGTTCCAATTTATTAACAAAAGGATGACTTAAGGTGATGGTTAATTTTGTCTGTCTTAAAGTTTTCATGGGTAATTGTTAAGATAGCTTCAAAGTCTTTGGTAACCTAAAGTGTTAAAGTTTTGCTTGCATGATAAATTGAGATTGAATTCATTGGATATCTAATGAGATAAGAGGCTAAAGCACTAATTACTAGATGTAGTTTTGTGCTTCTGACTTGTTGCAGAAAAAAAACTAAGGATATTTGGAACTGTTGAAAAACATGCTTTGTGCTTAATGGATTCATAAGTTTGCCATCTAAAAAAAATTCTGTTGTAACATAGAGTTCACAATTTGTTACTACTTAGTTTTCACTGGAGACTAAGGTTTCTAAGAGTTAAAATTCTGCCACATGTAGTTAAAACTGATAAAAAAAAGTAAGAAAAGCAACTCTGTAGTAGAAAAGTAGGAGATATAAAATAAAAATATAAGAAATGAAAAAATATTTTTGCTTAAGGTAAAAGAAAGTAATTTTGTCCTAAATGAGACTTGTTATTTGGAGAAAAATGGCTTGGGACAAAATCTAAATAAATGCAAAGAAAAATTGTAGAAGTTTCATGAAGAAAAATCTTTAAAAAGAAATTTTACGTGTGGTCAGGATGGACTAAGGTTAAAATACATGGATTTTGAAAGTACACAAGGTTAAGATTAAAATTCCTCCTTCTTTGATCCAAAGGGTAGGAAAATGATGGCAATACCCTTCGTGCTAGCCTCCAAATCCTCCACATTTGTGTTGTTCCTGTTTAGCAGAGGAATGGATGCCTCTGCCAGATGAGGGATGGAAAATATATGAAGGGCTTTTATTAAGATACATGGGAATATTTTACTAATGTTAGCCCATTGTATGCCAAAAATGGATATCCACATGGCTGAAACATATTTATGTGTGCATTGTTGCAAAAGGCAGGGGAATAGACCTTGACTTTGGCTCTTTAAACCCCTCCCTCAATGGCCAATGAATAATATGTAAGTTATTGTTAGACCAAAAGAAAATTAATGCATACTATGACAACCAAGAAAATATTGTTTGGTCATAGTCCATACCCCCTAGGTCCTACAGGTGGGAAACTGAGGGGTTAAAAAGAAAAAAAAAAAAAAACAAGAAAGACCAGGCCAGCTCTTGGAGGTAGAGTCAAGCCTGAGTAAGAATGACTACTCCCAGCACCTCCCAAGACTGACAGGGCTTTTGGCTGCCAGTCGCATAGCCAGCCAAAATGAGGGGCCAGGAAATGAGGTTTCTCCTGGCCAGCTATAGGAAATTGAGATAAGGGACAACTTTCTTCCTTTTTCCTATATATGGGTAATTTCCCAATCAAGGCCATTACTCCACTGGAATGCATTATGATTCATTTTCTTTTGCACAAAGCTTTGGCCCCTATACAGATTGGTAGAGGGAAACTGGTGGCCAGAGGAAAATATCAATAACAATACTATCTTACAATTGGACGTGTTTTGCAAATGTGAAGGAAAATGGGGAGAATTCCCCTATGTTCATTGTTTTTGGGCCTTAAAAAAATCAAGATATGTGTAAGTAATGTAAGGTGGATCCTAATTTAATGACAATGCTTTCTAAAGTCTAGCAATCAGGAGGGAAACAATTAAGGTCCCCTTACTTGTATCCAAAACAGACCTAGAGAAGGAGGAAAGGAAGTCTTCCACCGCCTCCTCCTCAGGTCTTCAATCTATATATAAAAAAATGATAATACAATTCTGCTCCCTGCTACCCACTCTATAATGTAACAGGAATGTTTCCCTTACAAAAAGCTAGAACCCCAGAAAAAAAAAAAACCTTTACATTATAAAGTTTAAGACAGATAAAAGGAGATCTAGGTAAATTTTCTGATCAGATAAGTATGTGAAGGTTTTTGGAATATTACACATGTTTTTGAGTTGACCTGGAATGATATAATGCTTTTGTTAATTCATACTCTTAATGAGACAGATGTTTTGGAAAAAAAAAAAAAGAAATCTAAGATTTAGCCCTTACATTATGCTAAATTAACCACTATTTTACAAACACAAAATGGGAGCCCAATGGCCTTCCTGAAATGGTTGAGGGAGGCTCTCATTAAATATATGGCTATCCCCCCCTGACACCCCTAAGGCTGAGATGATTTTAAAGGACAAATTTGTCACTCAATCAACCCTAGATATTCAAAGAAAATGCAAAAATTGGCTGTTGACCTTGAAGGGACCCTGGAGGAGCTCTTACGAGCTGCTAGTTGGGTATATTAAAAAGAAAACGGAAAAAGGAGTTAAAAAAAAAAAAAAAGAAACCTGAGGTCTTAGTTGTGGCCTTACGTAATATGTTAGACCGGACTTCCAGAGATCCTGGCACCAAGTGCCATTTATATGGCTGTTCAGATCACTAAAATGAGAACGTCTTCAGAGGGGACAACCGAAATGAAAATCCCATAATCCATGCCCCTTGTATGGAAACAATCCCTGCAGATCTGAATGCCCTCTGTGAGGGCTCAGATAACCAATGTCCTTGGAAGGGATTAACCAGGGCCTGGGCCTCTTCATGGTGGCTCCCCTAAACCAACTGTCTATCAGAAACCCAGAACCTCGGGTAACTCTAAATATAGAAGGAAAACTGGTTGATTTCCTTCTTAACACCAGAGCTACCTTCCCTGTCCCCCTTTCCACTCCAGGCCAACTATCCAAACACAGCATGATGATTAGAGGCATCTTCAAAAAACTTCTAACTGAATTTTTCTCTCAGCCCCTGGGATCTATTTGGGGAAATCTAATTTTTTCTCATTCTTTACTGATAATGCCAGAGAGCCTCACTCCCTTGCTAGAAAGGGGTATTATAACTAAATCAAAGTCTATGGTGCTACTAACTCCAGGAGAGATAAACAATTATGTGAATTTTGACAATTATTAGATATTATAGGCTGTAGATACCAGGATTCAAGAAAATAGTTTGCTGCTATATCAGTTATTAAAGGAGACTCAATCCCACCTACTCTCCTCCCCCCAAAATAAACTGGGGTCTGACTTCTAGACACTGTCTCCAGCCCTTTGGAATGGTTACAGACAGAGCAGGGCAATTACTATTACCAAGCTCACAGAGCTATAAGATGATTAAAACACAACATCAGGCCTTTCATTTAGGGATGGACAAAACTTATCAAATGGTCCAAATGATATTTACTAGAAAAAAATTTGTCAAGGAAGTTCTGCAAGTAGTATCAGGCTGTAAAGTATGTCTTAAAAACAACCCTTTCAACCACAAACTTGCTCTCTCAGACAATCAAGGAACTGGAGATCATCCAGGAAAGACTAAAAATTAAGTCTCACTCAGATGCCAAGGTCAAAAAAAAAATTCCAACATCTGTTTGTATGGGTTAATACTTTTACTAACTAGGTAAAGGCCTTCCCTTACAAGAAAGAAAAGGCACAAAAATAATAATTCTGCTTTATAAAATAATATCTAAAAATTTACAAATTAATAATGGTAAATGGCTGCCTTGACTCTTTCTCCAGTAGAACTCCTGACTCTTAAAAAAGTTTTACATATCAAAATAAAAGAGACAGTCTGCTTATATTCAGCAAAACTCTAAATAACACCTCACAATCATTAGGTGCTTAAAAAGTTTTTATTTAAATTAAGTTAGAGCCAAACTCTTGAAAATAGAGCCACCGTTGATTACTTACTGCTTCTGCTTCTCCATCACTTGGGTTTTGAGAGGTTCCCTGACATATGTTGTTTACAAAGTCAGGGTCTCTCCTAGATTATTTGACAGGTTTGAAAACTGTAGACAGTATCTTAAGATGCTTATTAGTCACTATAATCTTTACTTTGTGTTTTTCTCTTTATGTCTACTAATGTTTATGCTGCCTCATGCATGCCTGCCAACCTTCCTGTAACATCATGCTGTGGGCCACTCGACTGACCCTTGGGTAGACTCTAACTGCTGTTACCCTACACTGTCCCTTATAAGCTTGAAGAAGCCAGAGTGATCATGGTTCCTGTTCCCTAACAGCAGTTACAGGCCCTATTCCAGGGGAGAAATAAATAGGGAAAGGGCTAACATTAGGCAGGGAGAGATAAGGGACCTTCAGGGAGGCAGACTGCAGCTGCAAGTTGGAGGCTGAAGAAGCTGTTGGGGTTCTCTCCTTATGAAATCCTTTATGGGCACCCTCCCTGCCATTATCAAGGGTGTAAGGGGGATCTTAATGAGATAGACAATCTAACCCTAAAACAACAGATGCGGGCGCTTGACTTTACCCTAACCATCTTACAACACTGGGCCAGGGAATGATTCCTTGTGAATCTGACCACAGACACTCACCCCTTTAAAACAGGAGATGCAATATGAACAAAGGAATAAAACGTCCACCTCCTAAAACCCCTCTGGAGAGGCCCCTTCACTGTCATTTTGTCCACACCCACTGCAGTAAAGATAGCCAAAGTGGATCCCTGGATTCACTACAGCAGAGTGAAGCCAGAATCTTGAAACTGGGAGTGCATTCCTGATCCATCAATGCTCCACAAGCTGACCATACAAAAAAGCACTCTGCAACTCCAGAGGCCCCAGGAGACTCCAGCCCTGCCTTAGTCACTCCAGAAGCTGACTAACCTACGCATGGCAAAAGCTTGAGGAATTGAAAGTCCAGTGAAACAAAGGACTGTCCTTATTTTCTATATGTTTCCTTACTGTGATGCACTGTCACACCTTGTTTCTCACTATTATTGTGATTCTTGCTCTACTCTTTGCCATAGGATTGGCTGAGGCTGTCCCAGCCAGCTAAAAATGTGATAAGAGGTTTCTGTTAACACTCACCTTCCTTTTGTGGATAGTATACCTCCTTGGTACCAACATGGGGAAACAATGACCATAAGAGACTAAAAAATTAAATACCTACAAACCTTATAGTAAAACAAAATACCCCAGTCCTACTATCAGGGTTTGGCTTCTCAAAAGCTCAATTATTGGAAAAAACCTGTCTTGCCTAGTGGGAAAAAGTCATCGTCGCCTCTGTTAAAAACCTAACATGCCTAGGCCTAAGATTTTATAATGCAACTGCTGGAAAAATCCAATGGTGGAGGATCCCAGATCACCTTGATATGGATCCCCATCCCTTGTCTAACTTCTCTCATCTCTGAGAGGCCTGAGACAATGTCAATACAGCCATCAAATTGTGGGTGGACTATGCTAGATATGTGGAAGGACAGCCTATATAGTACTTCCCTCAATCTGGTCAGGGTCATATGTGCTGAAAACTATTCGTCCATCTTTCTTCCTGCTCCCACTTGCCAGAGGAAGACATTTGGGAGTCCAAATGTATGGGGACAGGGAGACTCAAAGAAAGAAGTGTGCCCTACAAATTAACAATTAAAAAGATAATAAATGGCCTCCCAAGCCAATATTATGGCACTGCCACCTGGCCAGAGGATGGGTATTGGGACTACTACACTCCCATTTACATGCTACACTGCATAATTAGACTACTATCAGTTGTAAAAATTATAACCAATGAAACTGCCAGAGCTCTTACTAGCCAAACAACAAACCAAAATGTGCAATGCCATCTATCGATGCCTTAGATTACATGCTTGCTTCTGAGAGAGGTGTTTGTGAAAACTTAACCTGAGCAACTGCTGCCTACAGATACATGATGAGGAAAAAGTCATCGAGGAGATCACAGATCAAATAAAAAAGGTTGTTCATGTCCCAGTCCAGACCTGGAATGGTTGAAATGCCAGGGAGTTATTTGGAAGACAGTTTTCAATTCTTGGGGAATTCCAAACCCTCATGGAGATTATGTTCCTAATTTTAGGAGGGTGCTTAATCTTACCTTACTTAGCTCCCCTGGTTTTTTTTATGGTCTGCCTCCAGTCTCATTGAGGCCATAATTTAAAAAAAGACAGTCACTCATGTAATGAAGTTATAAAAATATAAACCTCTAAACCAAGATAATGCTCTTTGACCCTAAATAGAGGCGTCCAAGCATCAAAGGGGGGAATATGGTAGGGTCCTCTCCCCAAGGAAAGAAAAAAAAAAACACCTCAAGGCAATCTTGCTATTCTCATACTTGACAACATTCCTCATGACCTTGTAACATGAGACCACTTAATCAGAATATATGTTTGTGTGTTACCATATGGGAGACAAAGAAGTAAAAAATATATAAAAAACTATGCCACATGGTGTTCAGGGCTCTGTTCTTTGGGTACAAACCTAACTGAGCAGTGCTGGCAAGAATAAAGTTGCTTCCTGGAAAGAAAAGCTACTCGGTGTCACTACCCTCTCTGCAAGAATCCTGCTATAATCAGGCTCTGGCCTTTTCTCCACAAGTTAGTGCCTGAGATCTCCAGATATTTGGCCTGACGTCTCATGGGATTTGCCTTTGGGTGCTGCCAATTGTGTCAAAACAGAACCTATTCATTGTTTAAAATGGGGGGATTGAAGCCTTGTGATATCATGTATTGCTGTCTTGCTACTCTTTTAAAATCTGGTAGTATTATTTAATATATTTAGGTGCTCCAATTGGATGCATATGTATTTGCAATGCAATTTCTTGATCAATTGATCTCTTTATCATTACATTCTTTGAGTAGATATCTAGGGTTGCAATTGCTGGATCATAGGGTGGTTTAACTTTTTGAGAAACTTCCATACCATTTTCCAGAGTGGCTGCATCTGTCTGCATTCCCACCAACAGTGCATGAGGGTTCCCTTTTCTCTGCATCCTTGCCAAAACCTTTAGTTTCTTGTGTTAATTTTCACCATTATTACAGGTGTGAAGTACTATCTAAAAAGTGATTTGTGCAACTTTTCATGTGTCTGTTCATCATCTGTATGTGTTCTTTTTGAAAAAAAAGTCTATTCATGGCTTCTGCCCATATTTTTAATTGGATTATTTGTTTTTGGGTGTTGAATGATAAGTTCTTTATATATTTTGGATACTAACCCCTTATCAGATATGTTATTTGCAAATCTCTCCTTCCATTCCATAGGTTACCATTTCATTTTAATGATTGTTTCCTTCATTGTGCAGAAGCTTTTTGTTCTGGTGAAATTTGAATAATCTTTTTTTTTGTTTTCCTTGCCTCTGGAGACATAGCTAAGTAAGAAGTTGAAACAGCCAAGGTCAAAGAGGTTACTGCCTACATTCTTCTCTAGGATTTTGATGGTTTCCAATTTCACATTTAGGTGTTTGATCCATTTGGAATTGATTTTTATGTATGGTCTAATAAAGTGGCCTAGTTTTATTATTTTGCATGTTGCTGTCCAGTTTTCCTAACACCGTTGGTTGAAGAGACAATTAATTCCCCTTGTGTATTCTTTCCTGCTTTGTCAAAGATTAATTGGCCATATTTCTGTGGGTCTACTTCTGGGTTTTTTACTCTGTTCCATTGATCTATATGTCAACATTTGTGCTAGTACCACCATACTGTTTTGATCACTGCAGCTTTGTAATATGCTGGAATTCCAGAATTGTGATGCCTCCAGCTTTGCTTTATTTTTCAAGGTTGCTTTGGCTATCCAGAGTCTTGTGTAGTTCCAAAGAAATTTTGGGTTTGTTTTTTCTAGCTCTGTGGAAAATGCTAGTGGCATTTTGATAGAGTCATTAAATGTGTAGATTGCTGTTGGTAGTGTAGACATTTTAACAATATTTTTTCTTCCAATCCATGAGCATGGAATGTTTTTCCATTTCTTTCAGTCATTTTCAATTTATTTCATATGTGTTCTGTAGCTTTCAGAGTACAGATATTTTACCTCTTTGGTTAGGTTTGTTTCTAGTTGTCTTACAGTTTTTGAACAATTATAATGTGATCAATTCTTTGATTTCACTTTCTGCTGCTTCATTATTAGTGGATAGGAATTAAACAGATTTCTGTATGTTGATTTTGTAGTGTGCGACTGTGGTGAATTAGTGTTATCACTTCTAGCAATTTCTTGGTAGAGTTTTTCAGGATTTCTGATTAGAGTATTATGTCATCTGCAAATAGTGAAAATTTTACTTCTTTCTTGCAAAATTGGATGAGTGTTTTGTTGTTGGTGTCTTATTGCTGAGGCCAAGCCTTCCAGTACTATGTTAAGTAACAATACTGAGAGTGGACATACCTGTGTTGTTCCAGATCATAGAGAAAAAGGTCAATTTTCTCCCATTGAAGATGATGTTAGCTGTGGGTCTTTTGTATATGGCCTTTATGATGTTGAGGTATGTTCTCTCTATCCCTACTTTGGTGAGGGTTTTTTATCAAGAATGCATGCTACTTTGTGAAACACTTTTTCTGTCAGTTGAGAGAACCATATGGTTCTTATCTTTTTTTTGTTAATGTGGTGTGTCACAGTGATGGGTTTGAAAATATTGAGCCATGCTTGCAGACCAGGAATAAGTGTCACTTGATGTGGTGAATGATTCTTCTAATGTACTCATGGATTTTATTTTCCAGTATTTTATTGAGAATTTTTACATTCATGTTCATCAGGATTATTGGCCTGGAATTCCCTTTCTTTTTTTTTTTTCAACGTTTATTTATTTTTGGGACAGAGAGAGACAGAGCATGAACGAGGGAGGGGCAGAGAGAGAGGGAGACACAGAATTGGAAACAGGCTCCAGGCTCTGAGCCATCAGCCCAGAGCCTGACGCGGGGCTCGAACTCACGGACCGCGAGATCGTGACCTGGCTGAAGTCGGACGCTTAACCGACTGCGCCACCCAGGCGCCCCTGGAATTCCCTTTTTTTAATGGGGTCTCTGTCTGGTTTTGGAATCAAGGTAATACTGGCCTCATAGAATGAGTTTAGAAGTCATCCTTCCATTTCTAGTTTTTTGGAACAGCTTGAGAATAGTGGGTATTAACTCTTTTTTAAATGTTTGGTAGAATTCCCTTGGGAAGCCATCTCGTCCTGAATTTTGGTTTTTTGGGAGATTTTTGATTACTGATTCAATATCTTTGCTGGTTATTGGTCTGTTCAAGTTTTCTATTTCTTCCTGTTTCTATTTTGCTGGTTTATATGTTTCTAGGAATTTTTCCATTTCTTTCAGATTGCCCAGTTTGTTGGCATATAATTTTACATAATATTCTCTTATAATTGTTCATATTTGTCCTCTCCCATTCAGCATTTCATTTATTAGGATTATTTATCTTTTCTTTTTGCAAAGGGTTTATTGATTTTATTAATTCTTACAAAGAACCAGCTCCTGGTTTCGTTGATCTGTTCTACTGTTGTTTTTGTTCTCTATATCATTTATTTCTGCCCCAATATTTATTATTTCCCTTCTTCTGATGATTTAGGCTTCATTTGTTGTGCTTTGTCTTGCTGCTTTACATGTAATTTTAGATTGCATATTTGAGATTTTTCTTGCTTCTTGAGGTAAGTCTGTATTCCTATATACTTCCCTCTTATAACTGATTTTGTGGCATCACCAAGTTTTGGGACCATGGTGTTCTCATTATCATTTGTTTCTATGTAATTTTTATTTCTTCTTTAATATTCTCATTGACCCATTCATTCTTTAGTAGCATGTTCTTTACCCGCCATGTGTTTGTGGTCTTTCAAAATTTTTTATTGTGGCAGACTTCAAGTTAATATTGTTGTGTTTTGAAAATATGCATAGTGTGATCTCAATCTTTTGGACTTTTTGAGACCTGATTTGGGACCTAGTATGAGATCTATTCTGGACAATGTTTCATGGGCCCTCAAAATGAATATTTATTCTGCTGCTTTAGGATGAAATATCAGAATATATCTGTTTACTCCACCTGGTCCAATGTGTCATTCAAAGCCATTGTTTCCTTGTTGATTTTCTACTTAGATAATCTGTCCATTGGTGTAAGTGGTGTGTTAGAGACAGCTACTATATTGTGTTATTATCAATTAGATCCTTTACATTTTTTATTCATTGATTTATATATTAGGGTGCTCTCAAGCTGGTGACATAAATATTCATAATTGTTAAATCTTCTTGTTGAACTGAACCCTTTTATTATGATAAGAGATAAGAAGTTCTCTTCTTCATCTCTTGTTACAGTCCTTGGTTTAAAATCTAGGTTGCCTGATATACATATTGCTACTCAAGCTTTCTTCTGACTTTCATTTGAATGTAAATATTTCTCCATTCCCTTACATTTAATCTGCCTTTGTCTTTAGGTCTAAAAGTAGTGTCTTGTAGACAGCATATGGATAGGTCTTGGTTTTTTACCCATTTTGACACAATATATCTTTTGATTGGGATATTTAGTCCATTTACATTCAAAGTAATGATTGATAGATATGTATTTAATGCCACTTTATTACTTGCTTTGTTATTGTTTCTGGAGATTTTCCCTGTTCCTTTCCAGTCTTTTCACTTTTTGTCTTTCATCCCCCCTCAAAGAGTCCCCTTTAATATTTCTTGCAGGGCTGGTTTAGTGGTCATAAAGTTCTTTACGTTTTTTTGTTTTTTGTTTTTTTGTGTGTATGTGTTTGTGTTTGTTTTTGTTTTTGTCTGGGAAACTCTTTATCACTCCTCCTATTCTGAATGACAGCCTTGCTGGATAGAATATTCTTGGCTACAGATTTTCCCCATGTATAACATTGAATATATCATTCCACTCACTGCTGGCTTGCCAAGTTTCTGTGGAGAGATATGCAGCTAGCCATACGGGTCTTCCCTTGTGAGTTAGGACTCCTTTTGTCTTGCTGCTTTTAGAACTTTTTTTATTACTAGGTTTTGCTAATTTAGCTACAATATGGTTTGATGTTGGCCTGCTTTTGTTGATTTTTATGAGAGTTCTCTGTGCCTCCTGATTTATATATCTGTTTCCTTCCCACAGATTAGGGAAGTTTTCAGCTACTATTTCCTCAAATTAACCTTCTACCTCCTTTTCCCTCTATTCTTTTGGTACTGCTATTATATGAATATCGTTATATTTGATGGAGTCACTGAGTTTCCTAAGTGTCTTCTCTTGCACCATGATTCTTCTTTCTCTCTTTGGTACAGCTTCATTCTTTTTCCTTAAAAAATTAATATTGTTTATTTATTTTTGAGACAGAGACAGAGACAGAGACAGTGGGAAATACAGAATCTGAAGTAGATTCCAGGCTCTGAGCTATCAGTACAGAGCCCAACACGGGGCTTGAACTCATGAATCATGAGATCATGACCTGAGCTGAAGTTGGACACTTAACTGACTGAGCCACCCAAGTCCCCTATTTTTCATTTTCTGTCTTCTATATCACTTGCTCATTCCTCTGCTTTTTTTCCTACTTGTGGTCATTACATCCAGATGATTTCAAATCTCAGTTACTGCATTTTTCATTTCTGATTGCTTTTTAACTCTTTTATATCCGTGATAACAATCTCCCTGATGTCTTCCATGCATTTCTCAAGCAGCTGGGTGTCATTTTTAATTATTTCAGCCTCTCTGTGCCTTTTGATTGGTGTGTATAATCTATTTACATTTTATAAAAAGGGGGCACATGGGTGGCTCAGTTGGCTAAGTGTCCAACTTTGGCTTAGGTCATGACCTCACCTTTCCCGAGTTCAAGCCCCACGTTGGGCTCTGTGCTGACAGCTCAGAATCTGGAGCCTATTTCAGATTATGTGTCTCCTTCTTTCACTCTCTGCCCCTCCAGTGCTAGTGCTCTGTCTCTTTCTCAAAAGTAAATAAACATTAAAAAAAGAACTATTGGGAGTGCCCGAGTGGCTCAGTCAGTCGAATATTCATGTTTTAAGTATCATTTACTGTCAAATTGGCTTACATACACACCCAGTGCTCATCCCAACAAGTGCCCTCTATAATGCCCATCACCCATTTCCCTCTCCCTCACCGCCCATCAACCCTCAGTTTGTCCTCTGTATTTAAGAGTATCTTGTGGTTTCTCTCCCTCCCTCTCTGTGTGTAACTATTTTCCCCCTTCCATTCCCTCATGGTTTTCTAAATTTCTCAAGATCCATATATGAGTGAAAACAAATGATATTTGTACTTCTCTAACTGACTTACTTCACTCAACATAATAACTTCCAGTTCCATGCACCTTGCTGCAAATG
Source organism: Herpailurus yagouaroundi (assembly GCF_014898765.1). Taxonomy (NCBI): domain Eukaryota; kingdom Metazoa; phylum Chordata; class Mammalia; order Carnivora; family Felidae; genus Herpailurus; species Herpailurus yagouaroundi. The sequence continues at coordinate 130,651 of NW_024412421.1, forward strand.
ACATGATTTCATTCTTTCTCATTGCCAAGTAGTATTCCATTGTATATATAAACCACATCCTCTTTTTTTTAATTTTAATTTTAATTTTTTAAAATTTACATCCAAATTAGTTAGCATATAGTGAAACAATGATTTCAGGAGTAGATTCCTTAATGCCCCTTACCCATTTAGCCCATCCCCCCTCCCACAACCCCTCCAGCATCCCTCAGTTTGTTCTCCATATTTATGAGTCTCTTCTGTTTTATCCCCCTCCCTGTTTTTATATTATTTTTGTTTTCCTTCCCTTATGTTCATCTGTTTTGTCTCTTAAAGTCCTGATATGAGTGAAGTCATATGATTTTTGTCTTTCTCTGACTGACTAATTTCACTTAGCATAATACCCTTCAGTTCCATCCACATAGTTGCAAATGGCAAGATTTCATTCTTTTTGATTGCTGAGTAATACTCAATTGTACACATATATATCACATCTCCTTTATCCATTCATCCATCGATGGACATTTGGGCTCTTTCCATACTTTGGCTATTGTTGATAGTGCTGCTATAAACATGGGGGTGCATGTGCCCCTTTGAAACAGCACACCTGTATCCCATGGATAAATGCCTAGGAGTGCAATTGCTGGGTCATAGGGTATTTCAATTTTTAGTTTTTTGAGAAACCTCCATACTGTTTTCCAGAGTGGCTGCACCAGCTTGCATTGCCACCAACAGTGCAAAAGAGATCCTCTTTCTCTGCATCCTCGCCAACATCTGTTGTTGCCTGAGTTGTTAATGTTAGCCATTCTGACAGGTGTAAGGTGGTATCTCATTGTGGTTCTGATTTGTATTTCCCTGATGATGAGTGATGTTGAGCAGTTTTTCATGTGTCGGGTGGCCATCTGAATTTCTTCCTTGGAGAAGTGTCTATTCATGTCTTTCACCCAATTCTTCACTGGATTATTTGTTTTCTGGGTGTTGAGTTTGATAAGTTCTTTATAGATTTTGGATACTAACCCTTTATCTGATATGTCGTTTGCAAATATCTGCTTCCATTGTATCGGTTGCCTTTTAGTTTTGCTGATTGTTTCTTTCACTGTGCAGAAGCTTTTTATTTTGATGAGGTCCCAGTAGTTCATTTTTGCTTTTGTTTCTCTTGCCTCCGGAGATGTGTTGAGTAAGAAGTTGCTGTGGCCAAGATCAAAGAGATTTTTGCCTGCTTTCTCCTCAAGGATTTTGACAGCTTCCTGTCTTGAATTGAGGTCTTTCATCCATTTTGAGTTTATTTTTGTGTGTGGTGTAAAAAGTGGTCCAGGTTCATTCTTCTGCATGTCGCTGTCCAATTCTTCCAGCACCACTTGCTGAAGAGACTGTCTTTATTCCATTGGATATTCTTTCCTGCTTTGTCAAAGATTAGTTGGCCATACATTTGTGGGTCCATTTCTGGGTTCTCTATTCTGTTCCATTGATTTGGGTGTCTGTTCTTGTGTCAGTACCATACTGTCTTGATGATTACAACTTTGTAGTACAGTGTGAAGTCTGGGATTGTGATGCCTCCTGCTTTGGTTTTCTTTTTCAAGATTGCTTTGGCAATTCAGGGTCTTTTCTGGTTCCATACAAATTTTAGGATTATTTGTTCTACCTCTCTGAAGAATTCTGGTGTTACTTTGATAGGGATTGCATTGAATATGTAGATTACCTTAGGTAGTATCGACACTTTAACAATATTTGTTAAAGTATAAAGTATCTTCCTATCTAGGAGCATGGAATCTTTTTCCATTTTTGTGTCTTCAATTTCTTTCATAAGGTTTCTAAAGTTTTCAGTGTATAGATTTTTCACTTCTTTTGTTAGGTGTATTCTTAGGTATTTTATGGTTTTTTGTGCAACTGTAAATGGGATCGATTCCTTGATTTCTCTTTCTGTCGCTTCATTGTTGGGGTAAAGGAATTTAACTGATTTCTGTGTGTTGACTTTATATCCTGCAACTTTGCTGAATTCATGAATCAATTCTAGCAGTTTTTGAGTGGAATCTTTTGGGTTTTCCATATAGAGTATCATGTCATCTGCCCAGAGTGAAAGTTTGACTTCCTTCTGGCTAATTTGGATGCCTTTTATTTCTTTGTGTTGTCTGATTGGTGAGGCTAAGACATCCAATGCTATGTTGAATAACAGTTTTGAGAGTGGACATCCCTGTCTTGTTCCTGATCTTAGGGGGAAACTCTCAGTTTTTCCCCATTGAGGATGATATTAGTGTTGGGTTGTTCATATATGGCTTTTATGATCTCAAGGTATGATCCTTCTATCCCTACTTTCTTGAGGGTTTTTATCAAGAAAGGATGCCGTATTTTGTCAAATGCTTTCTCTGCATCTATTGAGAAGATCATATGGTTCGTGTCCTTTCTTTTATTGATGTGATGAATCACGTTAATGGTTTTGCGGATATTGAACCAGCCCTGCATCCCAGGTATAAATCCCGCTTGGTCATGGTGAATAATTTTTTAAAATGTATTGTTGGTTCTGGTTGGCTAATATCTTGTTGAGGATTTTTGCATCCATGTTCATCAGGGAGATTGGTCTATAGTTCTCCTTTTTAGTGGGGTCTCTGTCCAGTTTTGGAATCAAGGTAATGCTGGTTTCATAGAAAGAGTTTGGAAGTATTCCTTCCATTTCTATTTTTGGAACAGTTTCAAGAGAATAGGTGTTAACTCTTCCTTAAATGTTTGGTAGAATCCCCTGGAAAGCAATCCGGCCCTGGACTCCTGTTTTTTGGCAGATTTTTGATTACTAATTTGATTTCCTTACTGGTCATGGGTCTGTTCAAATTTCCTGTTTCAGTTTTGGTTGTGTAAGTGTTTCTAGGAACTTGTCCAATTCTTCCAGATTACCCGTTTTATTGGCATATAATTTCTCATAATATTCTCTTATTATTGTTTTTATTTCTGCAGTGTTGGTTGTGATCTCTCCTTTTCATTCTTGATTTTATTTATTTGAGTCCTTTCCTTTTTCTTCTTGATCAAACTGGCTAGTGGTTTATCAATTTTGTTAATTCTTTCAAAGAACCAGCTTCTGGTTTCATTGATCTGTTCTACTGGTTTTTTGTTTGTTTGTTTTCGATAACATTGATTTCTGCTGTAATCTTTATTATTTCCTGTATTCTGCTGGTTTGGGGTTTTATTTGCTGTTCTTTTTCCAGCCCCCTGAGGTGTAAGTTTAGGTTTTGTAGCTGAGATCTTTCTTCTTTAGGAAGGCCTGGATTGCTATATACTTTCCTCTTCGACCGCCTTTGCTGTGTCCCAGAAGTTTTGGGTTGTGGTGTTATCATTTTAATTGACTTCCATACACTTTTTAATTTCCTCTTTAACTGCTTGGTTAGCTCATTCATTCTTTAGTAGGATGCTCTTCAGTCTCCAAGTATTTGTTACCTTTCAATTTTTTTTTCTTGTGGTTGATTTCGAGTTTCATAGCATTGTGGTCTGAAAATATGCATGGTATGGTCTCAATCTTTTTGTACTTGCTGAGGACTGATTTGTGTCCCAGTATATGGTCTATTCTGGAGAACGTTCCATGTGCACTGGAGAACATCTTTATCTCTTCATCAGTTGATGGACATTTAGGCTCTTTCCATAATTTGGCTAATGTTCAAAGTGCTGCTATAAACATTGGGGTACATGTGCCCCTATGCATCAGTACTCCTGTATCCTTTGGATAGATTCTTAGCAGTGCTATTCCTGGGTCATAGGGTAGATCTATTTTTAATTTTTTGAGGAACATCCACCTTGTTCTCCAGAGTGGATGCACCAGTTTGCATTCCCACCAACAGTGCAAGGAGTTCCCATTTATCCACATCCTCTCCAGCATCTAAAGTTTCCTGATTTGTTCATTTTAGCCACTCTGACCACTGTGAGGTGGTATCTCATTGTAGTTTTGATTTGTATTTCTCTGATGAGAAGTGACGTTGAGCATCTTTTCATGTGCTTGTTGGCCATCTGGATGTCTTCTTTAGAGAAGTGTCAATTCATGTCTTCTGCCCATTTCTTCACTGGATTATTTGTTTTTCAGGTGTGGAGTTTGATGAGTTCTTTTTGGATTTTGGATACTAGCCCTTTATCCAATATGCCATTTGCAAATATCTTTTCCCATTGCATCAGTTGCCTTTTATTTTTGTTGATTGCTTCCTTTGCCATGCAGAACTTTTTATCTTGATGAGGTCCCAATAGTTCATTTTTGCTTTTAATTCCCTTGCCTTTGGGGATGTGTCAAGTAAGAAATTGCTGTGGCTGAGGTCAGAGAGGTTTTTCCCTGCTTTCTTCTCTAGGGTTTTGAGAGTTTCCTGCCTCACATTCAGGTCCTTCATCAATTTTGAGTTTATTTTTGTGAATGGTGTAAGAAAGTGGTCTAGTTTCATTCTTCTGCATGTTGGTGTCCAGTTCTTCCAGCACCATTTGCTAAAGAGACTTTTTTTCATTGGATACTCTTTCCTGCTTTGTAAAAGATTACTTGGCTATACCTTTTTGGGTCCAATTCTGGGTTCTCTATTCTATTCCATTGGTCTATGTGTCTGTTTTTGTTGCAATACCATACTGTCTTGATGATTACAGCTCTGTCATACAGGCTGAAGTCTGGGATTGTGATCCCTCCTGGTTTGGTTTTCTTCTTCAATATTATTTTGGCTATTCAGGGTCTATTATTTTCGCTATTGTATGGTTCCATACAAGTTTTAGGATTGTTTGTTCTGTGTTTTTTGAATAAAACTGGTGCAGTTTTGATTGGGTTTGCATTGAATGTGTAGATTGTTCTGGGTAGTATTGACATTTGAACAATATTTATTCTTCCAATCCATGGCATGGAATGTTTTTCCATTTCTGTGTGTCTTCTTCAATTTCCTTCATAAGCTTGTATAGTTTTCAGCATACAGATCTTTCACATCTTTGGTTAAGTTTATTCCTAGGTATTTTATGGTTTGATGCATTGTAAATGGGATCAGTTTCTTTAATTCTCTTTCTGTTGCTTCATTATTGGTGCAGAAAAATGCAACTGATTTCTGTACATTGAATTTGTACTCTGCGACTTTGATGAATTCATGTGTCAGTTCTGGCAGTCTTTTGGTGGAGTCTTTCATGTTTTCCATGTCAAGTATCATGTCAGTTGCAAAAAGTGAAAGGTTGACTTCATCTTTGTCAATTTTGATGAATTTTATTTCATGTTGTTGTCTGATTGCTGCAGCTAGGACTTCCAACACTATGTTAAGCACCAGTGGTGATGGTGGATATCCCTGTCTTATTCCTGATTTCCAGAGGGAAGCTCTCAGTTTTCCCCCACTGAAGATGATATAAACTGTGGGATTCACATACACAGCTTTTTGATGTTTAAGTAAATTTCTTCTATCCCAACTTTATTGAGGGTTTTTATTAAGAAATGATGTGTATTTTGTCAAAGATTTTCTGCATGTATTGACAAGGTCATATGTTTCTTATCCTTTCTTTTATTAATGTGATGTATCACATTGATTGATTTGTGAATATTGAATCAGTCTTGTAGCCCTGGAATGAATCCCACTTGATCATGCTGCATAGTTATTTTTATTTGCTGTTGAATTCGATTTGCTAGTATCTTATTGAGAATTTTTGCATTCATGTTCATCAGGGATATTGGCCTGTAGTTCTCTTTTTTTGCTGGGTCTCTGGTTTAGGAATCAAGGTAATGCTGGCTTCATAGAATGAGTGCAGAAGTTTTCTTTCCCTTTCTATTTTTTGGAACAGCTTGAGTAGGATAGGTATTCACTCTGCTTTAAATGTCTGGTAGAATTCCCCAGCATAGCCATCTGGTCCAAGACTCTTATTTGTTGGGAGATTTTTGATGACTGATTCAGTTTCTTCACTAATTATGGGTCTGTTCAAATTTTCTATTTCTTCTCGTTTGAGTTTTGGTAGTGTGTGAATGCCGGGAATTTTTCCATTTCTTTCAGGTTTTCCAGTTTGTTGGCATATATCATAGACTCTAAGTCTAAAGTTTTCTTTTGTATAGCAAAATAGCAGATGCAGGATTAAAATATGAGATGGCTAATGTCCAGGAAAAAGACAAAAGCCCTGAATAAAGGTCCTTACCCCATATTTATTCAGATCAGAAGGGTTGCAAAGTTGATGGGCGTGTACAAAGAGACAAACTAGGAACATTAAATTGTGGATGTGAGGGGGAAAGGAGGTTTTGAAGATATACAGTATTTTGGGTTTAGGTCAATATAAAACAAAATCTGGGTGCTGAGCAGATGGGTAGATGGTTGTTAACAGCAGACCGGAGGCTCCATACCTGTTTATCTTTGCCAGCCCAGGAGATGAGACAAATAGGTAGAATAACCTTAGAGTTAACAAGAAACCTTTTATTACCTATCTTCGCTCTGGGCTGCTTTGCCTGCAGTATAGCAGTCCACAGTCCAATTCACCAATTTACCTAACCTGGCCCTCTTCTCCTATGAAAGCAGCTTTCTGCTATAGTACTAAACTTAGGGTGCTTTCACCCTGAATATCTAATCTTGTTATTCCTATGTATTGGGCACCTTTGTGCCAATTTTATTTCAGGCCTTTGCCTCTCTCTCTCTTTATTTTTGGGTACTCAGTACCCCTCCTTATTTTGGGGTGCTTTTGCACTTCCCTATTCTTGGAACCTTTGTACCTCCCTATTCTTGGGGTGTTTGCACCCCCCCATTCTTGGAGTGCCAATCTGTTTTTCCCAAACTTGGGTGTGAGCATTTTATGATTCTGTGTTTTTTTATGCCTTGTTAACACATTCGTGTAAGTCCGGGGGAGTCCTAAGCTTACCCCCCACAGGCATATAATTTATCATAGTATTCTTTGATATTTGCCTGTATTTCTGAGGGATTGGTTGTAATAAATCCAGTTTCATTCATGGTTTTATTTATTTTCATCCTCTCTCTTTTCTTTTTGAGAGGTCTGGCTAGGGTTTTCTCAGTTTTGTTTATTTTTTCAAAAAAAAAACACAACTCTTCATTTAATTGATCTGTTCTAACAGTTTTCTTTTTTTGGATTCTATATTGTTTATTTCTGCTCTGATCTTTATCATTTATCTTCTTCTGCTGGTGTTGGGGTCTTTGTTGTTCACCTTCTAGTTCCTTTAGGTGTGCTGTAAGATGTTGTATTTGGGATTTTACTTGTTTCTTGAGAAAAGCCTGAATTACAATGCATTTTCCTCTTAGGACTGCCTTTGCTGCATCCCAAAGGGTTTGGACCATCATATTTTCATTTTAATTTGTTTCCATATATTTTTAAATTTCTTCTTTAATTCCCTGGTTGACCCATTCGTTCTTTAGTAGGATGTTCTTTAACCTCCTTGCATTTCGAGGCTTTTCCAAACTTTTCCCTGTGGTTGATTTGAAGTTTCATAGCCTTGTGATCTGAAAGTGTGCATGATATGATCTCAATTCTTTTATATTTATTGAGGGCTGTTTTGTGACCCAGTATGTGATCTCTCTTGGAGAATGTTCCATGTACACTCAAGAATAATGTGTATTCTGCTGCTTTAGAATGAAAATTTCTAAATGTATCTGTCAAGTCCATCTGGTCCAGGGTATCATTCAGGGCCATTGTTTCCTTATTGATTTTCTCTCTAGATGATCTGTCCATTGTTGTAAGTGGAATATTAAAGTCCCCTGCAATTACTACATTCTTGTCAATAAGATTGCTTATGTTTGTGATTTTTTTATATATTTGGGGCTTCTGAATTTGGTGCCTATTTATAACTGTTAGCTCTTCTTGATGGATAGACCATGTAATTATTATATAATGTCTTCCTTATCTTGTTACAGCCTTTAGTTTAAAAAATAGTTTGTCTGATATAAGTATGGCTATTCCATCTTTCTTTTGACTTCCAGTAGCATGATAGATGGTTCTCTAACCCCTCACTTTCAATATGAAGGTGTCTTCAGGGCTAAAATGGGTCTGTTGTAGACAGGAATAGATGGATCTTCTTTTTTATCCATTCTGACACCCTATGTCTTTTGATTGGAGCATTTAGTTCATTTACATTCAGTGTTATTATTGAAAGATACGGGTTTAGAGTCATTGTTTTACCTGTAGGTTTCATATTTGTAGTGATGTCTCTGGTCCTTTGTGGTCTCTTCAACATTCCACTCACAGAGTCCCCTTTAGGGGGGCTGGTTTAGTCTCTTGTAGGGCTGGTTTAGTGGTGATGAATTCCTTCAGTTTGTGTTTGGAAAAACATTTATCTCTCCTTCTATTCTGAATGACAGTCTTGCTGGATAAAGGATTCTTAGCTGCATATTTTTCCTATTCAGCATATTGAAAATTTCCTGCCACTTTTTTCTGGTCTCCCAAGTTTCAGTAGATAGGCCTGCTACTACCCTTATGTGTCTACCCTTGTAAGTTAAGGCTTGTTGTCCCCAGCTGCTTTCAGAATTCTCTCTTTATCTTTGTAATTTGCCAGTTTCACTATGATATGTCATGCAGAAGATCAATTCAAGTTACATATGAAGGGGGTCTCTGTGCCACCTGGATTTCAATGCTTGTTTCCTTCCCCAGATTAGGGAAGTTCTCAGCTATGATTTGTTCAAGTACACCTTCAGCCCCTTTCTCTCTCTCTCCTTCTTCTAGAACTCCTATGATATGGATATTGTTGCATTTGATTGCATCACTTAGTTCTCTAATTCCCCCCCCTCATGGTCCTGAATTTTTTTTCTCGCTTTTTTTAAGCTTCATCTTTTTCCATAATTTTGTCTTCTATTTCACTTAGTCTCCTCTCTGCCTCTTGAATCCTTGCTGTCACTGCCTCTAGTTTATTTTCCACTTGATTTACATAATTTTTAAATTCATCTTGACTCTTTTTTAGTTCCTTGATCCCTGGAGGGATAGATTCTCTGCTCTCTTCTATGTTTTTTTTCAAGCCCAGTGATTAATCTTATGACTGTTACTCTAAATTCTTGTTCAGTTATATTTTTTATATCTGTTTTGATCAATTCTTTAGCTGTCATTTCTTTCTGGAATCTTTTGAGAAGAAATCTTCCGTTTCATTGTTTTGGCTAGTTTTCTATACCTTATGTGTTTTAAAAGCTTGTCATGTGACCTGCACCTGTGAGCACTACTATATTAAGGAGGGTTCATACAGTGTCCAGGGCCTCGCTCTTCAGGAGGTGTTTTTTGTAGAGTTACTTGCTCTCTGTTGTTCTGACTTTGATTACTTTATCTTCCTACTCATAGTGATGTTTTGGACACTCCACCAGATGTGCTTTGATTACTGGAAAGGAAAACAAACAAACAAACAAACAAAAAACAAACAGAAAACAAAAACATGCAACCACACAAACAAAAAAAAACCCCAAAAACAAAAAGCCAGAAACACCATCTACAAGTAAACAATATGGTGGAGGCTGCTGTGATGAAAGAGGCCTTTTCCCATACAAAGGGAGAAATGATAGGTGGAGAAAAAGAAAAAATAAAAGTTGACCAGAGAGAGTAACTATGTGGCTTAATCCAGAAAGAGAGAAAGGAAAATAAAGAAGGAAGCTGGAAAAAAAGTAAAATAAAGTTTACCAGACAGAAAAAACTATTCGTCTTAATCCAGAGAGAAAGGAAAGTAAAGAAGGAGGTATAGAACATGTGTCAGGAGAATGGATTAAATATGTCTGCTTAAACCAACAACCAGTGTAACCATCCTAGAGAAGGGAAGAGATTAAAAAGATAAAAGGAAGGAAGACTATATCTATACAATAAGAATTGTCTGAGAATTAAATCAAGTAATGCAATAGCACTGGTCTAGAGGAGGAGCTGTCTTATTCGTCAACCCAATCCCCCTCCAGTAGATATGCAGTTACCAGGCGCAGAGAGGGGTCGTTTGGTGTAGGTGGGTGCTGCCTCCACTGTGGGTCCACTGTCCATTCCCTGATGTCCTACCTCGTTGGTATTGGGGAGAAAAATGGTGACACCCCAGTCTCTCCTCCATTGACTGGGTGTTCCAAACCACTCTGCTCAAGCCATCCTTACTGTGCTGTGGTCACAAACGAGGTGGTTTGTGCTGTTCTGCAAAATCCCATGGCTCCCTGTCATTTGGCTGGGATTCAAACTCCTGCTCTGTATGTCCCACAAAGAGGAGCATAGCTCTGGGCCACCCAGTATATGGACTCTGGCTGGCAGGCGCAGTCTTTGCCCTTTGGAAATATACTTTCTTCCCACAGCACTCCAGGAAGGGGATAAATTTCTTTTACTGCAGACTGGGCCCCTGACCTACCCACCAAGATGGGGGCAAGCTTCCCTTCTCCCTAGGTGTGTGATCAGTCCAGAGAAAGCCCTTTAGTTATAGAATGGATCTTTCTCCGGCACAGTCTGTAGTTTTTCTCTTGTCCAGATACAGTCCTATGCTTCCCCAGTCTCTCTTTCTCCTCCCTTTGTCTCTCCACATAAGGGGATCTCTCCCTTACATTCATCTTATCTCTCTTTATCTCACGTATGGCCTGTAAGTTTGTCCCTGTGGGACCCTGGAAGCGACTCTGTTTTTTGCCTCCCAGACTCTTGGAGTTCAAAGTCCTTTGATTTCAACACTGCATTGTTTGAGAGATGAGGGAACTTCAGATACCCCTACTTCTCTGCCATGTTGGCCCATTCTCTTATTTGAATATTCAAGTTCAGCTCAGGTCATGAGTCTCTCAAAAATAAACATTAATTGCAAAAATAAACAATTTTATTGATAAGAATGTAATAATTGCAGGGGACTTTAATAATCCACTTACAACAATAGACAGATCATCTAGACACAGAATCAGTAAACAAACAATGGCCCTGAATGACACATTGGACCAGATGAAATTGATAGATATATTTAGAACTCTATATCCCAAAGCAACAGAATATACTTTCTTCTCAAGTGCACATGGAACATTCTCCATATCACATCCTGGGTCAAAAAACAGCCCTTCATAACTATAAAAGAATTGAGATCATACCATGCACACTTTCAGATCACAAGGCTATGAAACTTGAAATCAGCCACAGGAAAAAGTCTAGACAACCTCCAAAAGCATGGAGGTTAAAGAACAGCTTACTAAAGAACAAATTGGTCAACCAGACAATTAGAGAAGAAATTAAAAGATATATGGAAACAAGATGAAAATACAAAAATCCAAATGTTTTGGAATGCAACAAAGGCAGTCCTGAGAGGAAAATACATTGCAATCCAGGCCTATCTCAAGAAACAAGAAAAATCCCAAATACAAAATCTAACAGCACACATAAAGGAAATAGAAACAGAAAAGCAAAGACACCCTAAACCCAGCAGAAGAAGAGAAATAATAAAGATTAGGGAAGAAGTAAACAATGTGGAAACTAAAAAAAATCTGTAGAGGAGATCAATTAAACCAAGAGTTGGTTTTTTGAAGAAATAAACAAAATTGATAAACCTCTAGCCAGGCTTCTCGAAAAGAAAAAAGGGATGACCCAAATAGATTAAATCATGAATGAAAATGGAATTATTACAACCAATCCCTCAGAAATACGAGTAATTATCAGGGAATACTATGAAAAATTATATGCCAACAAACTGGACAACCTGGAAGAAATGAAAAAATTCCTAAGCACCCACACACTTCCAAAACTGAAACAGGAACAAATAGAAAACTTGAACAGACCCATAACCAATGAAGAAATTGAATCAGTCATCAAAAATCTCCCAACAAATAAGAGTCCAAGACCAGATGGCTTCCCTGAGGAATTCTACCAGACATTTAAAGCAGAGATAATACCTATCCTTCTCAAGCTGTTCCAAAAAATAGGGAAGGAAAACTTGAAGACTCATTGTATGGAGCCAGCATTACATTGATTCCCAAACCAGACAGAGACGCAGCAAAAAACAAAAACAGACAAAAACAAACAAACAAAAACAAAACAAACAAACAAACAAAAAACTACAGGCCAAATATCCCTGATGAATATGGATGCAAAAATTCTCAATAAGATACTAGCAAATCAAATTCAACAGCATGTAAAAAGAATTATTCACCATGACCAAGTGGGATTCATTCCTGGACTGCAGGGCTGATTCAATGCTTGCAAGTCAGTCAACGTGATACATCACATTAATAAAAGAAAAGATAAGAACCATATGGTCCTATCAATAGATGCAGAAAAAGCATTTGACAAAATATAGCATCCTTTCTTGAAAACCCTCAAGAAAGTCGGGATAGAATAAACATACTTAAACATCATAAAAGCCATTTATGAAAAGCCCACAACTAATATCATCCCCAATGGTGAAAAACAGAGCTTTCCCTTGAGATCAGGAGCATGACAGGGATGTCGACTCTCACCACTGTTGTTTAACATATTATTGGAAGTCCTAGCATCAGCAATCAGACAACAAAATGAAATAAAAGTCATCAAAATTGGCAAAGATGAAGTCAAACTTTTACTTTTCACAGACAATATGGTACTCTACATGGAAAACCCAGCAGACTCCACTAAAAGTCTGCTAGAACTGATACATGAATTCAGCAAAGTTGCAGGTTACAAAATTAATGTACAAAATCAGTTGTGTCCTTATACACTAATAATGAAGCAACAGAAAGAGAAATCAAGAAACTGATCCCATTTGCAATTGCACCAAGAACCATAAGATACCTAGGAATAAACCTAACCAAAGATGTAAAAGATCTGTTTGCTGAAAATTATAGAAAGCTTATGAAGGAAATTGAAGAAGACTCACAGAAATGGAAAAACATTCCGTGCTCATGGATTGGAAGAATAAATATTGTTCAAATGTCAATACTACCCAAAGCAATCTACACACTCAATGCAATACCAAACAAAATTGCACCAGTATTCTTCTTCAAACCTAGAACAAACATTCCTAAAATTTGTATGGAACCACAAAAGACCCCGAACAGCCAAAGTAATATTGAATAAGAAAACGAAAATGGGAGACATCACAATCCCAGACTTTAGCCTCTATGACAGAGCTGTAATCATCAAGACAGCATGGTATTGCCACAAAAACAGACACATAGACCAATGGAATAGAATAGAGAACCCAGAATTGGGCCCACAAATGTATGGCCAAGTAATCTTTTACAAAGCAGGAAAGAGTATCCAATGACAAAAAGACAGTCTTTAGCAAATGGTGCTGGAAGTACTGGACAGCAATATGCAGAAGAATGAAACTAGACCACTTTCTGACACCATTCACAAAAAAACAAAAAAAAAAAAAAAACCAAAAAATTAATGAAGGACCTGAATGTGAGACAGGAAACCATCAAAACCCTAGAGGAGAAAGCAGAGAAAAACCTCTTTGACCTCAGCTGCAGCAATTTCTTGCTCGACACATCTCCAAGGCAAGGGAATTAAAAGCAAAAATGAACTATTGGGACCCCATGAAAATAAAAAGTTTCTGCATAGCAAAGGAAACAATCAACAAAACTAAAAGGCAACTGATGCAATGGGAAAAGATATTTGCAAATGACATATCGGATAAAGGGCTAGTATCCAAAATCTATAAAGAACTTACCATACTCCTCACCTGAAAAACAAGCTACTGAGGAAATGGGTAGAAGACATGAATTGACATTTTTCCAAAGAAGACATCCAGATGGCCAACAAGCACATGAAATGATGTTCAGTCACTCCTCATCAGGGAAATTCACATCAAAACTACAATGAGATACCACCTCACAATGGTCAGAGTGGCTAAAATGAACAAATTAGGAGACTATAGATGCTGGAGAGGATGTGGATAAATGGGAACTCCTTGCACTGCTGGTGGGAATACAAACTGGTGCAGCCACTGTGGAGAACAGTGTGGAGTTTCCTCAAAAAATTAAAAATAGATCTGCCCTATGACCCAGCAATAGCACTGCAAAGAATCTACCCAAAGGATACAGGAGTACTGATGCATAGGGGCACATGTACCCCAGTGTTTATAGCAGCATTTTCAATAGCCAAATTATGGAAAGAGCCTAAATGTCCATCAACTGACGAATGGATAAAGACAATGTGGTTCATGTATACAATGGAATGCTACTTGGCAATGATAAATTATGAAATCTGGCCACTTGTGGCAACATGGATAGAACTGGAGGGTATTACACTATGTGAAATAAGGCAGAAAAAGGTAGCATATGTTTTCACTTATATGTCGATCCTGAGAAACTTAAGCCCATGTGGGAGAAGGAGAAAAAAAGTTACAGGGAGGGAGGGAGGAAAACCATAAGAGACACTTAAGGACCGAGAACGAACTAAGGGTAGATGGGGGTTGGGAGAGAGGGGAAAGTGGGTGATGGGCAGGGAGGAGGGCACTTGTTGGGATGAGCACTGAGTGTTATATGGAAACCATTTTGACAATAAATTATATTAAAAAATAAAAAAGTAAATAATCATTAAATTTTTTTTAAAAAACCTATTGTTTGTAAGGAATTACTACTGACTTTTTAAAATTTTTTTCTGGTTGTTTTGTAGTTACTTCACTTATTTTCTCCTGTCTTGCCTTCCTTTGTGAAATAGTGCTTTTACATAGTAGTATACTTTGATTTCTTTCTCTTTAACTTGTGTGTGTCTTTCATACATTTTTGTTTTGTGATTACCCAGAGGCTTAAATGAAGCATTTTATTTATAAAATTATTTTAAACACCCTATCATCTGTAAAGAGAATTTTATTTATTCCTTCCCAACCCACATATCTTTAATTGTTTTCCCTGCTTTACTTAACGACTGAGAACTCCAGTGCAATGATAATAGAAGTTGTAACTGTGGAGATTTTTCCTGAGGTGGTAAATGTGGACATGTTTCTGAGCGTAGAGGAAGAGTTTTCGGGTTTTTGCTTAAGTGTGATGTTAGATATAGTTAATTTGTAGATATCCTTTAATAGGTTTTTTTTCCCTTCCTAGTTTTGTTGACAGTTTTCATCATAAATGGTGTTGAATATGTAAAATGCTTTTTTTTCAAATTTAGTAATTTCTATGAACAAATCATAATCTGTCAATAATTACAATAAACATAAAGGAACTAAACTCACCAATTAAGATACATTCAGTTTTAATTGTCTTTTAACCAGTTTGGATCTTTCTAAAAATCCAGAAATATGGAACATATAGGGCAACTAAAATATAAGGACATAAGTTAATGTTGAGAAGGGAAAAGATATGCTGACATTAAACTAAAGGTAGCTAGCAGAATTACTTTATATCAACTTCAGATAAAGATTCTTTTATGTAATTGCTCTTGTCCTTCTAGAAAATAAGAGGAAAATAGACCTATTCTCCTCCTGAAAGCTATATGTATATGTATGATTAGATGGGCTAAAGTATAGGAATATATGAAAGAAAGTAATGGAAAATAATATTTCTGGTAAAGATTGCAGCAACATTATAAATAAATTCAAATATTGGTCAATTTATCAAATAAAATAATTAAATAATAGTGAACATGATTAAGATGGTGTTGAATTAGACTTGGTCATGCTATAAAGCCTGTCATGACCTCTGTTTCTCATTCAAGAATCATATTTCTCATTCAAGGCATTTTCCTTCTCCCATTCACACACACACATACACATAAAAATGTATTAAAAGTTAGCTCTTATAAGTTTGCCTCACGTAGACATAGCCAAAATGGCTTAAAGATATATTGTATATTAATGCATTCATCAAACATATATTAAGCAGATATAGATGATTATAAAACATGTGCATTTGCATGATTTTGTGCTATAAATCAAAGGACTCCTTATTCATACCCATGCATGTTATTTATTTATATGCTCAGAAGAGTTTGCAGTGATGAATATATTCATCTCCTCTATCTCCCTGAAGCTCAGTCAAGTCCACTCATGCTAACTCCACAAGGAATGTCCAATTTATTAGCAAAATACTGTCAAATGACACAAGTAAGTGCAGGAAAAATTATGTCTAGGAATCCACAAAGAAGAAATGGTAAATATCAAGTGAGAATTAGTATATGTCTTATTCATATAAAGGAATAAGTAACACAACTTACCCACAAATGAAAGCATTTTCAAGAACAGTTGAGAGAAGGAGCAATGACTGTGTTGTCACAGAACACACATGTTACCAGAATGAAAAGTGTCTTTTACTAGGTTTCTAAGTGAGTTTGAATCAAGCCTTGCCTTGAGCCATAAAGACAAGCCACATGACCCACTGGAGGCCACAATTAGCTTAAGACACTATCCTCCAAACTCTGGTTATCCAACTACAATATTTTAAAATTTATTTGTTTATTTTTGAGAAAGAGAGAGAGAGAGAACACAAGTGGGGGAGGGGGAGAGGGAGAGAGGGAGACACAGAATCCAAAGCAGGTTCCACGCTAGATCTGTCAGCACAGAGCCCGATGTGAGATCATGACCTGAGCTGAAGTCGGACACTTATCCAACTGAGCCACCCAGGCACACCCCAACTACAATATTTTATTTACTTGTAAGCTTCCCTTGAAAGAGTTCAAATCATTTGGGAAATATAGTCTCATTTATTCGTGTTAACTTCATAAAGTGCATTTTGCTGTGTGACCCCAATTTCCTTTATGTCTTATATATTTTGATGAAATCTATTTTACATATTGTCTTCAATTAAGCATTTCATGAAGAAGAGGCTTATTTCAAGTAACCGACATCTGAAGATAAACATGGAGTTGAGTAGATCAGTAAGGAGAGGATAAATTCTAACAACTTGATAACATTGATATTGTAATAATTTTTAACACTTGTTTTTTATATTTTTGTTATCCCATGAAAGAATATTCATTCATTGTAGAAAATACAAATAAGCAAAAGAATAAAAATATTAAACACACACAGTTCCTAACATTCAGAATGACTAATGTGAATTTTTAGTCCCTGTGATCCTCCATTGCAAAGATATTTCATTTCCCATATTTTCATGAGCTTCACTATTTCTTTAAAGTTTTAATTTTAATCCCAGTTAGTTAATATGTCACTGTTTACTTTGGTTTCTAAGGCCCTCATATTCCACACATGCAGGTTCCCTGTGATGTGTATCGTTTACTCTTCACTGTGTTAATAGAGATACAGCTCTCATCAAGATCACCAGAAACCTCATTGTAGTAAACACACTATTCTACTTTTAGCTATTGCATTGTCCAGCCATCTGAAGTTCTATTGCTGCTGACATTCTCTACTATTTCCTCCCTTGGTTTCTCTGGGGTTTTATCCTACCTCTCTGTTAACTCCTGCTTTTCTTGGTTGTCCCTTTATTATTATTGTATCATGAGCATCCTATCACTGATCCTCTCCATACCAAACTGATCAAATGAACTCATTTACTCTCACTTCCACCTGTTTCTGTCAATTTCTATAATTTCAAATATGACCACATGCTCCAGACCCACACAGACAGCTACCTATTATAATACTTACAAAAATGTCTCAGAGAAATGTCAGACTCAGAAAATGATCTCATTCTCCTCCTAGGTTTCCTGCTTCAGCAAATAGGACTACGAGCCATCTGTTCTCCCAAACCAAATATGTCTTACATATACTCAACATCTCTTTTCTTTTCACCTCCTCATCTTATAAAACCTTTTGTTCATCCCCACAAGTGTATTGGTTTGGTCCTCACTGTCTGTATTTATCCTTCCTAGAAAACTGCAGTAGTCCTAACTGGTCTGGTTGCCTCTATTCTCTTTTGATTCTTTGTAAATCCTCAGATCATAAAACCAACGTACCTTACTTAGCTGGAGTATATGAGAAGATGATCAAGGTAGACATTTCAGGGAAAGTCTTTTAAACTGAGTCCTTTAAATGGATTTAAAAAAATTTAGTTTGAATGAAGGGGTGGGAAGATGGTGGGAATATTATTCCAAGCCAAGAAAGTGACAAGGTCAGAGGTTTTGAGGCATACAAAGCCTTTTCTAACCATACAACAAACTCTAACTGCCCCTCCTCTAACTCTATTCAGTTCTAATATAGAAATCAGGAATTGGAGGGTGAAAGATCCCAGTCTTCCATGGGCAACTGGAGGCTGGTGGTATAATTCAATGAGAATTAAATGGCCTGAGAATCAGCAGAGCTAATGGTATACATACTTGTTTAAGGGAAGAAGATGAAATAGATGAAGCAGTGAGACAGAAAAAAAGGTGGGGAGGTAAGGCAAATTTCTTCTTCCTCTGCCTTTTGTTCTATTCAGGCCCCCAGTGGATTAGTTGATGCCCACTAATATTAACCTAATTTACTGAGTTTGATTCAAATGCAAATCTCATCCAGAAACACCCTCACAAATACACTTAGAAATAATGTTTAATCTTGGTACCCCATGGTGAGTTAATTTGACACAAAATTAACCATCGCACTAACCAAAGTAGTAGTTTGTGTCTTTTCTTGACATATAAGAAGATAATTTATTAATGGGTACCTTGCTTCTCTTTCTGTTAGAAATCACACAGCATTAATGGAAATCTACCCAAGTTTTGCCTTGATAAAACACATTTGGAAAAACACATTTCTGGAGGGTTACAGTCAAGAAATGCTTTTTTTTCTTCCACATAACCACATGAGGTCAGCAATCCCTATTCTGTGTAGGTCCATTATTTTGTCTCTTTGCAACCACTGCCTCCATGACACAGGGACATACTAACATAGAAGGTATGTTCCCTGTAAGTGATCTGGTGTAACATTAGAAGAACACAAGGGAGGAAAAAACCCTTAAACCTCTTATGGATCACCTGACTCTTCAGAGGAGACACTATTGAATAAGGTTTGATTTGGAATATACAGTGACCTACCACTTATTATTTTCTTTTATAGTAGGTATGGTATATGTATCAGTTAGCTAATGCCATGAAAGTTCTATATAACAAACCACTCCTAAATACAGTGGCCTACAGTAACACTAACTTGACCTCTCAGATTCATTGTTTGGTGAGGATCCCCTAAGATAGTTCTGCTCCATGTATTTCTTATCTCCTCCTCCTTGTGGAATCAGCAGGCTATCAAGAGGTGCTCTTTTTATGGCAATGACAGAGATACAAGAAAGTAGGATCATTTGTATAAGCACTTTTCAACTTATTGCTTGTACCTCATCTGCTAACATCCCCTTGGCACAAGCAAGTCCCATGGTCAAATAGAATCAAGTGGAAGAGAGTAAGCCAGAGGGCACTGAAAAGTTGCAGTGCAGAGGATATGGAAGAATAATTCTTTTACTAGAGAGGTAGCGAAGAATTGAAACAATTTTTCTAACACTGTATCAAAAACTCACTATGCTGAGACTTTTGTTATCCTTGGGCTGTGCTTAAAACTCTTATTTCCTCAAAAAAAAAAAACCCACCCCAATTTTAAAGCTATATGTACACTCTCATTTTACAATAAAAATAACAATCCCAACACTAAGTGCATATGTTTGGTTGGCAGATGGCTCAGTGCTTGAAACTTCAGAACCAATACATGAAATTAGCCTCTCTCTCCCTAATGGCATATAGCTTCTGATTTCCAGAAAGCCTATCTTTGTCAGGTAATGTGTGCCTACTCCACCAATAGTCACCCAGCCGTGCTGCATTTGCCATTCTTTGGTAAAAGGTCAATCCAACATTTTTGGTTTCTTTCCATGGTGGTTCCATAGGTTTTCCCCCTATTTTCACCAGTATTTCCATTGGAAATTGAGAGAAACTACATTTAAGTTTCTGAAGAAGTAATGTGGCAAAAGGAATTCATCAGGCAAATCACTCTGGCGGCAAAATAGAGTTCAGATTCGCATTGTGAGAACCAGGAAACAAGGAGACCAGGAAGAGTCAACTGAGTACAAGGAGCTATGCCCCTGGATAGACAAGAGGAAGACAGAATGAAGAAATACCAGAAGGTGATAAAAGAATTGGATAGTGGTAGAAGAAGTGACTTGGCCATTTTCAGTATAATGTAACAGAAAAGCCAAAATAGACCCACATAATATGTTCAGATAGTTTCTGAAAAAGGTGCCAAAAATCAACTCAATGGAAGAAAGGTAGCCCTTTCAAGAAATGGAGCTAAGGCAATATAGATGTTCCTCAAAAAATTAAAAATAGAATTATCATATAATCCAATAATCCCACTACTAGGTATTGACTGAGAGAAAACAAAAACACTAATTTGCAAAGATACATGTGCCCCTATGTTTATTGTAGCATTATTTACAATAGCCAAGATATGGAAGCAACCCAAATGTCCATCCATAGAAGAATGGATAAAGAAAATGCAGTGTATATAAGTAAAATGGAATATTACTTAGCCATAAAAAAAAGATCTTATGCTAAATGAAATAAATCAGACAGAGTAAGACAGATACTATACAATATCACTCATATGTGGAATTTAAGAAACAAAACAAATGAACAAAGAGAAAAAAGAGAAAAAAAGAGACAAACAAAAAAGCAGACTCTTAAATACAGAGAACAAACTGGTGGTTGCCAGAAGGGAGGTGGTTGGAAGGATGAAGAAAATAGATAAGGGGGATTAAAAGTACACTTAATTGTGATGAACATTGAGTAATGTGTAGACCTGTTTAATCATTATATTGTACACCTTAAATTAAAATAGCACCATATGTTAATTCTGGTTCAATTAAAAGTGAAAAAAAAAGAAAAAGAAAGAAATGGTGCTAAAGCATTTGGAGACCCATAGGGCAAAAAACAAACAAATGAAACAAAAAATAAACCTTGACCTAAGTCACATTTTATACAAAAATTAATTCAAAATGGACCATGGACTTAAATGTAAACTACAACTATAATACTTTGAAGTGAATTTAAAATGAAAATCTTTAGGTTCTAGGACTAGGCAACAAGCCCTTAGATTTGGCACCAAAAGCATGATCTATAAAAGAAAAAAAATGGATAAATTGGATCTTGCTAAAATTAAAAATATTCATTCTGTGACAGACCAGGTGAAGAAGATGAAAAGAAAAACTTCAGAATGGGAAAATATACTTGCAAGCCACATGTCTGCAAAAAGACTAGTCTGTACTAGAGAAGTCTAAAAGCTTAATAGTAAAAAAAAAACCAAAATAATCCAATTAGAAAATGGGAAAAATACTTGAGAAAACATTTCATCAGAGAGAATATATAGATGGCAAATAAGCATTGTGAAAAGATATTCAACATCATTAGCCATTAGGGAAATGCAAGTTAGAACCCCTATGAGATACCACTAAACTTCTATCACAAAGGCTAAAATTAAAAAAAAAAAAACTGACAATACCAAACATTAGTGAGGATATAGAGAAATTGGATCACTCATACATGGTTACTAAGAATGCAAAATGGTACAATCTTTCTGGAAATATTGCTTTTTGTAAAAAGCAAACAGGTGACTACCATATGACCCACAGTTCCACTTTTGGACATTTATCTCAGAGAAAAGAAAATTTATGTTCACTCAAATATCTGTACATAAATGTTCATGGAAGTTTACTC
The DNA here is from genome assembly GCF_014898765.1 of Herpailurus yagouaroundi. Taxonomy (NCBI): domain Eukaryota; kingdom Metazoa; phylum Chordata; class Mammalia; order Carnivora; family Felidae; genus Herpailurus; species Herpailurus yagouaroundi. The sequence goes on from NW_024412421.1 coordinate 152,044, forward strand.
AGAATACCTCAAAACTGGAACCAGCCCAGATGTCCATGTACCATGGAATGTGACCCATCAATAAAAAGGAACAAATTATTGATCCCCTTAAAAACTTGGATAATTCACCACAGTCTGAGTGTAAAAGCCAATTCCAAGAGGTTATATATGGTATGAACCATTTATATATCATTTTTGAAATGACAAAATTTGACAAAATGACAGGAGTGCTTTAGTTGGCCATAAGATTCCCTAAACTATCTTGGTTTCTGTCATTTTTGAGGCACAGTTATTCAGCATTTCCCCTACTCTGAGAGCTGTCCTATAGACTTTTAATATATCTGATTTTTTGCTTAAGTCAGCCAAGATAGGTTTCTATTGCCTAAAACCTTAGAATTCTGATGGACACACAGAGGCAGAGGCAGATTGCTACTCTGCTCTTAATAAATGTCAGTGAAGTCCTGAGTCAACATCTGCAGGGATCTCTTTTCTTACCCTCTTGCTATCTGTTTCTCTCCTATATTCACTCTCTGGATATTTAACGTTTGTTCTAATCAGCTTTGCAATTTTAGACTTAGTCTCCCAACAGTGACTGTGGCTTGATTGAAGATGAGGATAAGATCAGCACAATGCTATTGCTATGTTAGATATCATTTCCCCTCGTGTACTGAACGTGAGACCTTGGACCAGTCACTTCTCCTCTCTGGGACTTATTGTTTTCATTTGTAGGATTCCATGTTTACCTTCTTGAGAAGTTCTTGTTCAGCGTCGCTCCTTATCAGGGAAATACAAATCAAAACCACACTCAGATATCACCTCACGCCAGTCAGAGTGGCCAAAATGAACAAATCAGGAGACTCTAGATGCTGGAGAGGATGTGGAGAAACGGGAACCCTCTTGCACTGTTGGTGGGAATGCAAATTGGTGCAGCCGCTCTGGAAAGCAGTGTGGAGGTTCCTCAGAAAATTAAAAATAGACCTACCCTATGACCCAGCAATAGCACTGCTAGGAATTTATCCAAGGGACACAGGAGTACTGATGCATAGGGGCACTTGTACCCCAATGTTCATAGCAGCACTCTCAACAATAGCCAAATTATGGAAAGAGCCTAAATGTCCATCAACTGATGAATGGATAAAGAAATTGTGGTTTATATACACTATGGAATACTACGTGGCAATGAGAAAAAATGAAATATGGCCTTTTGTAGCAACGTGGATGGAACTGGAGAGTGTGATGCTAAGTGAAATAAGCCATACAGAGAAAGACAGATACCATATGGTTTCACTCTTATGTGGATCCTGAGAAACTTAACAGGAACCCATGGGGGAGGGGAAGGAAAAAAAAAAAAAAGAGGTTAGAGTGGGAGAGAGCCAAAGCATAAGAGACTGTTGAGAACTGAGAGCAAACTGAGGGTTGATGGGGGGTGGGAGGGAGGAGAGGGTGGGTGATGGGTATTGAGGAGGGCACCTTTTGGGATGAGCACTGGGTGTTGTATGGAAACCAATTTGACAATAAATTTCATATATAAATAAAAAAAAAAAGAGAGAAGTTCTTGAGACGCTCCAATAGTCTCAACACTCTGGCATTTGTTCTCTTTTTTCAAAAATTCTGCACTTACTCCCAAATAGGAACTTTGTTAGATTTACTGCTTCCTGTTTGGAACATGGTTCCTCTTGTCTTCATATCATGCAGGTGTCTGCTGAAGTGCTGCTTCATCAGACATGATGCCTTGAGTACCCTATTTAAGTGCTGTGCCACATTCTTGACCCTCTGAACCACTCTGGTCACTCTCCGTCATGTCACCTTGTTTTACTACCTTCATACTATTGTCACTCTCTGAAATTGTCACAATTATTTGGTTACATGTTTATTTTCTTGCTCCCTCTGCTAAAGGGAGCTCTCTGTGAAAGCAAGGGCATTTTCTCTGATCTTCATTAATTCCTCTATGTTGTGTGAGCACAGGGACTGCTTTCAATGGTCTTCTATAGATTCCAGGCCTATGTTCAGAGTCTAAGTTGTAAACCTTCCTATGAAATCCCTCTCAGAAACTTGTTTCCTTTGACTTGCAAGATTCCTAAAATAAGACCTAGATTTTTAAGCTCTGCACACTGTCTCAGGACAGAGAATTAGAAGAATTGAAGTAGTAAGTAGGATACTTACTATCATTATGAACAATCCAAACTGGTAAAGGAAAAGTAGAAATAATTGGAAATAATACATGATAGAAAAAATAGGAAAAATCCAACAAAGAGAAATTATAATTTACATTTAGAATAAGTAACATTTTCAAAATTATTTCTCGTGTATTTTTTCCTAGTTTCAAGTTTTTATTTAAATCCTCATTAGTTAACCTATAGTGTTAGTTTCAGGAGTAAAATTTAGTGATCCATCACTAAATATTTAAATATTTATCCATCATAAATATGTAACACCCAGTGCTCATCATAACAAGTGCCCTCCTTAATACCCATTACACATTTAACACATCCTCCCCCCCCAATCATCTATCCTCCAGTAACCCATATATGCCAGAAATCATATGGTATTTGTCTCTCTGATTTATTTCAGTTAACACTCTACCTCCACCAACGTTGTTGCAAATGGCAAGATCTCATTCTTTTTGATGGCTGAGTAATGTATATCACATCTTCTTTATCCATTCATCGGTTGATGGACACTTGGGCTCTTTCAATAATTTAGCTCTTGTTGATAATGCTGCTATAAACATTGGAATGCATGTGCCCCTTTGAATCAGTATTTTTGTATCCTTTGGGTAAATATGTAGTTGTGCAATTCTTGGCTCATAGGGTAGTTATATTTTTAACTTTTTGAGTAACCTCCATACTGTTTTCCAGAATGGCTGCACAGTTTGTACTCCCATGAACAGTGCGGAAGTGTTCCCCTTTCTTTGCATCCTCACCAACATCTGTTGTTTACTATGTTGTTAATTTTAGCTATTCTGACAGGTGTAAGGTGATATCTCATTATACTTCTGATTTATATTTCCCTGATTATAAGTGATGCTGAATATCTTTTCATGTGCCCATTAGTCATCTGTATGTCTTCTTTTGAAAACAATGTCTATTCATGTCTTCTGCCTATTTCTTAACTGGATTTTTTGTTTCTTAGGCATTGAGTTTGATAAATTCTTTATATGTTTGGATACTAACCCTTTATCTGAAATGTCACTTGCAAATATCCTCTCTAATTCCAAAGGTTGTCTTTTAAGCTTGTTAATTATTTCTTAACTGTGCAGACACTTTTTATCTTGACGAAATTCCAATAATTCATTTTTTGTTTTGTTTCCCTTGCCTCAGAAGATGTATTTAGTAAGTAGTTGCTATGGCTGATATCAAAGAAGTTGCTACCCATGTTGTCCTCTAGGATTTTGATGGTTTCATTTCTCGCCTTTAGGTCTTTTGTGCATTTTGAATTTGTTTTTGTGTATGGTGTAAGAAAGTGGTTTAGTTTAATTCTTCTGCAGTTTGCTCTCAAGTTTTCCCAACAACATTTGTTGAAGAGACTGTTTTTTTTTTTCCATTGGATATTCATTTCTGCTTTGTCAAAGTTTAGTTGAGCATATAGCTGTTAGTCCAATTCTGGTTTTCTCTTCTGTTCCATTAATCTATGTGTCAGTTTTTGTACCAGCACCATACTGTCTGCTTTGGAATATAACTTGAAGATGAATTGTGATGCCTCCCACTTTGCTTTTCCCTTTCAGGTCCTTTAGCTATTCAGGGCATTTGTGGTTCCATAAAAAAGTTAGGATTGTCTGTTCCAGCTCTATGAAAAATGCTGTTGGTATTTTGATATGAATTGCATTAAATGTGTAGATTGCTTTGGGTAGTATAGACATTTTAACAATATTTGTTCTTCCAATCCATGAACATGGAATGTTTTTCCATTTCTTTTTGCCCTCTTCAGTTTCATTCATAGCTTTATAGTTTGTTCTATAGTTTTCAGACTGCAGACGTTTTACCATTTTGGTTAGGTTTATTCCTAGGTTTTATGGGTTTTGGTGCAGTTGTAAATGGAATTGATTCCTTAATTTCTCTTCCTGCTGCATCATTATTGGCGTATAGAAATGCAATCACTTTTTGTACATTGATTTTGTATCCTGTGACCTTACTGAATTCATGTAACAGTTCTAACAATTTTTTGATGGAGACTTTCGGTTTTGTATATAGAGTTCATGTCATCCGTAAATAGTGAAACTTTGATTTCTTCCTCACCAATTTGGATGCCTTTTATTTCTTTGTGTAGTCCAATTGCTGAGGCTAGAACTTCCATACATTGTTAAATAACAATGGTGAGAGTGGATATCCCTGTATTGTTACTAACCATACAGGAAAAGCTCTAAATTTTTCCCCACTTAGAATAATACTAGCTGTGGGTCTACCGTATATGGCCTTTATGATATTGAGGGGTGTTCCATCTATCCCTACTTTGCTGAGGGCTTTTACCAAGAATGGATGTTGTACTTTGTCAAATGTTTTCTCTGCATCAATTGAAAGTATCATATGGTTCTCATCCTTTCTTTTGTTAATATGGGGTATCATGTGGATAGGTTTGCAAATATTAAATAACACTTTCCACCTATGAATAAATCCCACTTGATCGTGGTGAATGTTTATTTTAGTATACTGTTGGATTAGATTTGCTAGTTTTTTTTTTTGTTGAGAATTTTCGCATCCATGTTCATCAGGGATATTGGCCTGTAATTCCCTTTTGCAGTGGGGTCTTTGTCTTGTTTTGGAATCAAGGTAACGATGGCCTTGTAGACAGAGATTGGAAGTTTTCCTTCCATTTCTATTTTTTGGAACAGTTTGAAAGAATAGGTATTAACTCTCCTTTAAATGTTTGGTAGAATTCCCCTGGGAAGCCATCTGGCTCTGGACTTCTGCTTGTTGAGAGACTTTTGATTACTGATTCAATTTCTTTGCTGGTTATTGGTCTGTTCAAGTTTTCTATTTCTTCCTGTTTCAGTTTTGGTAGTTTATATGTTTCTAGAAATCTATCCATTTCTTCCAGATTGCCCAGTTCACTGGCATATAATTTTTCATAATATCGTCTCATAAGCATTTGTATTTTGTGGTGTTGGTTGTTATTTCTCCTCTTTCATTTGTGATTTTATTTATTTGGGTCCTTACTTTTCTTTTTGTTAAGTTGGGCTAAGCGTTTCTCAATTTTATAAGTGTTTTTTTTTTTTTAAAGAACCAACTCCTTGTTTCATTGATCTGTTCTATTATTTTTTACTTTCTATAGCATTTATTTCTACTCCCCAAACTTTATTATTTCCTTTCTCCTGCTGGCTTTAGGCTTCAGTTGTTTTTCTTTTTCTAGCCCCCTTAGGTGTAAGTTTATGTTGCATATTTGAGATTTTATTGCTTTATAATATAAGCCTGTATTGCTTCCCTCTTATAGCTGATTTTGTTGTATCCCTAAGATTTTGGACTGCCATGTTTCATTATCATTTGTTTCCATGTGTTTTTAAAAATTATTCTTTAATTTCCTGCTTGACCCATTCATTCTTTAGTAGAACGTTCTTTAACCTCCATGTACTTGTGGTCTTCCCAAATTTTTCTTATTGTTGACTTCAAGTTTCATAGTGCTGTGGTTAGAATATATTCATGGACCTCATGAATCTCAATCTTTTCGAATTTGTTGAGGCCTGATTTTTTACCTATGTGATCTATTCTGAAGAATGTCCCCTGTACACTTGAAAAGAATGGTTTCTGTTGCTTTAGGATAAAATTTCTGACTATCTGTTAAGGTCTAGTGAGTCATTCAAGCCGTTGTTTCTTTGTTGATTTTCTGCTTAGATAATCTGTCCCAATGCTGTAAGGAGGGGTGTTAAAATCCCCTATTATTATGGTATTATTCTGAATGAGTTACTTTAGTTTTCTTATTGTTTTACCTATTTGTGTGCTCTCAAATTGAAGGCATAAATATTTACAATTGTTAGGTCGTCTTGCTGCATAGACCCCTTTATTATGATACGGTGCTCTTCATCTCTTGTTACAGTCTTTGAGTTAAAATCTCATTGGTTTGATATAACTATTGCTAATCTGGTTTTCTTTTGACATCCATTTGCATGATAAATGTTTCTCCATCCCCTCACATTCCGTCTGTGGTGTCTTTAGGTCTAGAATGAGTGTTGTACGTAGCATATAGATGGGTTTTGTTTATTTTATTGCCTGTTTTGTCATTATTTCTGAGATTTTTCTGTTCTTTTCTAGTCTTGTTGCTTTTGGTCTTTATTTACCACTAAAAGAATCCCCTTTCATATTTCTTGCAGGGCTGATTTAGTGGTCACAAACTACTTCCATGTTTCTTTGTCTGGAAAACTCTTTATCTCTGCTTCTATTCTGAATGATAGCCTTGCTAGATAAAATATTCTTGACTGAAGATTTTTTCCATTTAGCAAATTTTATATATCGTGCCATTCCATTTTTGCCTGCCAAGTTTCTATAGAGAGATCTGCTCCTAACCTGATTTGTATTCCCTTGTAAGTAAGGGACTCATGTCTTGTTGCTTTTAGGATTTTTGGTTTACCTTTATATTTTACAAATTTAGCTATGCTATGTCTTAGTGTTTGCCTGCTTTTGTTGATTTTTATGGGAGTTCGCTGTGCCTCCTTTATTTGGATGTCTGTTTCCTTCCCCTGATTAGAGAAGTATTTCTTCAAATGAAACTTCTACCTCCTTTTCCCTTTCTTCTTCTCTAGGACTCCTGTGATACAAATGTTATTACACTTTATGGAGTCACTAAGTTCCCTTTTCTGAATTTGTGATCTAATGTTTTTCTTTTTATCTTCTTTTCAACTTCATTATTTTCTATAATTTTATCCTGTATATCACTTATTCATTCCTCTGCACCTTCTGTCCTTGTGGTCATAACATCCAGTTGGTTTGGAATCTCAATTATTGCATTTTTATTTCAACCTGACCAGTTTTTAGGTTTTTTATCTCTATAGTAATGGAATCCCTAGTGTCTTCAATTATTTTCTCAAGCCCAGCTAGTGTCCTTATGATCGTGTTTTACATTCTGTCAGGAATATTACTTATTTCTGTTTTGATTAGATCCCTACCATGACCTTTTCTAGGTGTCTGTCTTGGTCTGTGTGTTTGCAAAGCCTGTATGGTTCATCTTCCTGAGAGTAATGGCTTTATAAAGGAGAGGCTATATACTGTCCAGGGCCTGGTGCTTCAAGAAGTGTCTCTAGTGAATGCTGTGTGCTGCCACTGTGTTTTGTCTGCTCTTTCCCTCAGATCAATCCTCTGAAGAGTTTCTCCTTGCCTGAAGTGGGGAGTGTTAGGACTTGGCAAAGAGTGTGATAGCTTGTAACTAGGTATGCTCTGTCTTGTTTGTTAAAAGAGACCTGATGCTATTTACACTAGATCTGACATTTTGCTGAAGCTCAGACATGGTGTCTGTGGGGGGTTTGTTCTGGTCTTCTGGGGGAGGGATTCACTGCACTGGATCTCAGGCACACTTGCTTGAGGAAAGCTGCAACAGCAGAATGCGGGGGTGTGGAGCTTGGTGTAAGCAGTTTAGGCCACCACTTTTGGTGGTCTGCTGCTTACTGAATTTAGTTTATGCTGAGGGGCTGGGGAGATAAATGACACCAGCCAGATCCCTAGTCCCAGAAGAAGGGAGTTTGTGTACACTGCTGTCAGAGAAGCTCTCCCAGAAGGGAGAACAATCACCCCTTGTGTGTCCCAGGCATCCCTCAAGTTGCTGCCTTTATCCTATTTCTTGGCCATCTGCCCACCTGTCAGAGTAGTGCACCTTGAGGTCTAGGGAGGCCACCTGAGTTTTTAAATGCCAAACTTTAGGGACCTGGAATGGCTGGGACTTGCACTCATCCTTGGAGAGGGTTTCACTATGCAGGTTTGTCTCAGAAAGTCTGTTGCACCAAAATGGAGCTGTGTTTGTAATAAAGAGCAGCAAGGTGTTGGTGTCCAGGTTAGCTACCCTCAGCAAGTATCTCTGTGCCCATGTTGAAGGATAGGGGAGAGAAATGATGCCTCTAAGCTTTTTTGTCCCGGGAGAGACAATGCCACTCTCCCAGAAGGGGGAACCTTCTTTCCCAGTTCATCCCAGGGGATCTTCATATCATACTGTCTTCCCCTGGGCTATCTTCCCTCTTTCTCCATAGGAGCACTGAAATGCCTATAAGGTTTCACTGGTGGTCCATGCCATGGACAGTGTTTAGGCCCTAATGATGTAAAAATTCATGAAAATCAGCCTGACTCATTTTCCCAGTCAGTGGCTTTGGGGAAGTGTTTTCCTTGTGTCTTCCTCTGGGCATTCCTTTCTTTCTCTCTCTTGCCTCTTTTCCAGACCTGGGTTCCCTCCACTCCACAGCACCCATGATCCATTTTTCCCCAAACCACATCTCCACATCTCCTACCTTCCACAGTGTGGCCTCTTGTCTCTCTCTACGTGTGAAGTTTGTTATGTCCGTCCTCAGATTGATTTATTGAATATTCAGAATGATTTGATACTTATCTAGCTGTGTTTAAAGGATGAGGAAAGCCTAAGGTCCTTCCACTACTCTGCCACGTTAGCTCTCTCCTCTCCCTTCCAGAAATTGAACTCTGGTGTGTATCAGAAGTGAAAGCACAGATAGTGTCATAAAAGGAAAGTATTTTAACTTTCTTTTGGCAATTCATCCCTTGCATTGTGCTGTTGCCTCAATTTCACAGTAATGTCTCCCCACCTCTCCTGGGAATTGATTATTATCCAGGAGGGATCTATTTCAGGAACCTCAGAAGAAAGTGGGCATCTTTAACATTGAGAATCCCAGCATTGGCTGGTCAAGTGAGTGCTTGCAAACCAGGAAAAGTGTTTTATACTTATATAACACTTTATATAAGTGTTAGCAAGGATGTGGAGCAACTAGAACTATTGCATGCCATTGATGAAAATGATAAATGGAGTAACAGCTATGGAAGACAGTATGGATGTTCCTAAAAAAATTAAAAATAGAACTACCTTATGAACCAGCAATTACACTTCTGGATATTTACTCAAAATAATTGTAATCATGACATCAAAGAGATATTTGCACTTCCATATTCATTGCAGAATTATTCACAAGAGTCAAGACGTAGAAATAATTTATTTTTTTAAATTTTTTTTTCAACATTTATTTATTTTTGGGACAGAGAGAGACAGAGCATGAACGGGGGAGGGGCAGAGAGAGAGGGAGACACAGAATCGGAAACAGGCTCCAGGCTCCGAGCCATCAGCCCAGAGCCTGACGCGGGGCTCGAACTCACGGACCGTGAGATCGTGACCTGGCTGAAGTCGGACGCTCAACCGACTGCGCCACCCAGGCGCCCCAAGACGTAGAAATAATTTAAATGCCCTTCAAAGGATGAATGGATTAAAAAGTATGAAATATACATACAATGGAATATTATTCAGTCTTACAAAAGAAGGAAATCCTGCCATTTGGAACAACATAGATGAAACTTGAGGACATTATGTTGTGTATACACACACACACACACACACACACACCTCATCTTCTTTATCCATTTATCAGTCAATGGACGCATGGGTTTCTTCCATAGTGTGGCTAATGCTACTGGAAATATTGGGGTGCACGTATACTTCTGGCTTAATATTTTTATATTCTTTTGGCTAATACTTAGTAGTACAATTGTTGGATCATAGGGTAATTCTATTTTTAACTTTATGAGTAACTGCCATACCTGTTTCCAGAGGGCTGCACCAGTATGCATTCCCAACAATAGTGCAGGAGGGTTCCCCTTTCTCCACATCCTTACTAACACATGTTGTTTCTTGTGTTGTTGATTTTCATCATTTGATAGGTATGAGGTAATATCTCATTGTAGTTTTGACTTGTATTTCCCTAATGATGAGTGATACTGGGTATCTTTTCATGTGTCTGTTAACCATCTATATGTTTTCTTTGGGAAATTGTCTATGTCTTCTGGCCATTTTTAATTGATTATTCATTTTTGAGGTGCTTTAATTTCATAAGTTCTTTATATATTCTGGGTACCAATACTTTATCAGATCATTTAGCTGGGAACAAGTGACAAAGTGGTTATTTATTTGTTCTGGACTTGCCAGGAGCATGGGTTTATGAGGATATCCCTGGGCTTAAGGTTAACTGTGAAAGCCACCAAGGGCATTTGCTCAGCATCCATTCTGGCAACCTGCCTCCAATATGGCAGAGTGTTTGGGCCTAGACTGTTCCAGAGAAGCCTTCCTCTCCCCAAATAGGCAGAGGTAACTCTCACAGGGGTCCCCCATCCATTGCCAGCCCACTGTAACCTTTCTCCTCAAAGGGCCAAAGCACTCATCCTGTGTAGTCATAGTGCATAATAAACGATAGAAGAGCTAGGCCATTATGAACCAGATATGGAGGTATGTTTGCTTAAGGAAAAGGTGATTTATTATTCTCTCTATTTTATCCTTTGTTTGCATTTTGTTTCAACGTTTTTTATTTTATTTTTGGGACAGAGAGAGACAGAGCATGAACAGGGGAGGGGCAGAGAGAGAGGGAGACACAGAATCGGAAGCAGGCTCCAGGCTCCGAGCCATCAGCCCAGAGCCTGACGCAGGGCTCGAACTCACGGACCGCGAGATCGTGACCTGGCTGAAGTCGGACGCTTAACCGACTGCGCCACCCAGGCGCCCCCTTTGTTTGCATTTTGGGTAAATATTTGTACATTCATCAAAGCTTCATGCATTAATTTAACCTGCCACCAAGTGAAATGTAATGCATCAAAAAGTGTGAGAGTGGTTAAAATTTATTTACTTTATTTATATTGATGTAAGCAGCTTCTAAACGACGAGATTAGACAAAACTTTCTGGTCACCAAAAAGATGACCCATCTCAACCAAAGAGCCAAACAACAACTAACATTAATTTATCTTTAAGCCTCACAGCCCATTTCCTTGCTCTCTCAGAGGTAATGCTTCAGTATTTGTGAAATGAGACTAGAAGATATATTACAAACTAATGGTCCACAGACCTAATTTGGCACAGGGACTTGTTTTGTTTGGCTTGTACAGTGTGTATGTGTGTGTGTGTGTTGTGTTAATTAGTTGAAAACACTAAATCAGAAGACCTAATGTAAACACTTTAATGTAAAAGAGATGCATAATATTCAAAGATCTGGCAATGCCAGACCTTCTTTTTTTCTCAGCCTTATCCACCACAGCCAAATACAGCTGTATACATCACATGGGGGATAAGCTTCAGTTCCCACCACTCCCTGTTGTTTTGTGCCTGCTTTCCTAAAATTGGCATGATACTGGTTGGCTTCTGAAAACATTTCAGTTTCAAATCCCTGCACTACAGAGAAAAAAGCCATGTTGTGACACCTGGAGAGATGAGTAACTTAATTTCCAAGGTCTTGTGGAATTCCATGGGAATACCTAGAACAGTTAAAAGGCATGATCTCTGCTCTCAACCACCCCTTAAAGACTTAGAATAGTGGAATTGTGAAGAATTCACAACAAAAAGAATTCACAAACAAAAAACTTATTGTTATGAAAAATACACATTTTAGTCAAGGAAACCGGATACATTTGTTTCAGTTCTGACCCTTCGCTGACTCACTATGTAATTCCAGGTAGGTTATCTTCACCAGCTCCCAGTTTCTACATTTATATAATAATAGATTAGATAAGAACACCAAGACACCTTTTGTTATGTTTTATAGCCTCATCGAAAAGGTCATTTCCTCACCGGTTACATTCATCCATGCCCCTCTGATGTCCAAGCTCATCACCTCTTAGCAGATCCCCATATGCCTGGGGACTGCCCCCCTGTAGAACTGAGCTCTGAGTCTCTGTGGCTTCTAGGCTTTACCCTCCAAAGTGACACAGACTCCTCAAATATCTCTTCCATTCAATAGCCTGTCAAGTAAAAGTAGACACATTACATCTATCCCCCGGTCTTCTCTTTCCCAAAGTAAATGAAATACTCAAGCATGAAATAACGTGAGAACAGTATGAGATCGTTTACTCACAGGTCAAAATCATGAACTGTTCAAAATGGATATCTTGCTGCAAGTAACAAAAGGAACAGGTGGGGTGGCATTAATCACCATCTGTTTCCTGGAAGAAGTAGTAACAGATGCTACTTTTCAGACCTATGCACACTGGCTCAGGGTTCAGGATAATACTTCTGTGGGATTTCTCAGAAACTTGACTTTCCCACCTACACAAGTCATTCTTTGATGTGCTGCCAAGTCAACCCAGAGTGTTTACAAATTTTCTTGTTTTGTTGGGGACAAATGACTCTTACACTGAATAAATGCATTCATCCCTCATTATCTAAATATATAAAGAATTTTGTGGATGGTAGCTTTTGTTTAGTGGAAGTCTACCTTCCATTTTTCTAAATGAAAAAAATAATAATGCATTCATAGCCCATCCCATAAAAAAAGCCAGATATGCTCTCCCAAACACTTTAACTGAATAATATAAAGTATTTTAAAAAATAATTATCTAATTATTAACGATTTAATAAACAATTATATTTGTGTGCAGAATGGATTAGTATTGCCCAGTATCAGATGTGAATTAATTTCCTTCTACATGGCCATTATGACTATAATGTAAATAAACAATGGACTACTATGTTAAAGTCTCTCTAGAGGACTCAAAGATCTTTTGTGAATTTGACACCAGTTGGTAGGACTCCCAGAACAGCAGCAGAGGTAGCAGCAGAAGCAAACACAGGGGGTCATAAAGGGCTAACCCCTTGGAACAGGTATGAAAACACAGCAGTGATAATGTACAATACATTGAAACAACTGTGGCTCAGGAATAGCTAAAATACAACAGCAGGGCACTCTGAATCCTCTTTGTCCAGACTCAACCTGCAACTTAAATGTTTTTCTTTTTTCTTTTTCTGGATTTGCTGAAGTAGCTTCTCCATTTAGAAACTGAATTTGAGGTAAAATTTTTGCAAGTCATTATACTGACTATTCAGACAACTAAAGAATACCTTTAAAGTCATGACTAAAAACCTGGGTATCATGTTTATCAAAACCTAAGCTGCTGTTCACTAACTTGGTGGCTTTAGGCAGGTTATTAAACTTCTCTCTGCCTTAGTTTCCTTATTAACAAAATGACAAATAATCATCCCTATCTCATATTATTGTTATGAATGTAAAAGACATGTCTGAAAAGCACTGAGACTTCTTGGCTATTAGTAGTAATGGAATATGGTGGTTTATCATAATTGTATTATTACTGTCCATATCATCTAAGCCCTCACATGTCATGGTTATCCCTTTCTCCTTTGGAAAAGCTCCCTTATGGGGCACCTGGGTGGCTCAGTTGGTTAAGCGTCTGACTTTGGCTCAAGTCATGATCTCGCAGTTCGTGGGTTTGAGCCCTGCATCGGGCTCTGTGCTGACAGCTCAGAGCCTAGAGCCTGCTTCAGATTCTCTGTCTCCTTCTCTCTCTGCCCCTCCCCAGATCGTGTCTGTATCTCTCTCTCTCTCTCTCTCTCTCTCTCTCTCAAAACTAAATAAACATTGAAAAAAATTAAAAAAGAAAAGAAAAAGCTCCCTTATATGTCAATAAAGAACTACAAGAGCCTGGGAGGAGGGCATCCAGAAGCAGTCCAGAAGAGGGAGAAGAATAATTCTGCTCTAGACAGGTTATGACAGCTCCAGCATTCAGGCCTTGATCCAGACCATGGACTGACACACTCCCATGTCCACCCCCACACTGGAAACAACCATTCCATCCATAAGAGGGGAGCAAAGGAGGAGAAAAGGGGAGTGAGTGTCTGATCCCTGTTCTTCAGTGCTGTATGGCTGCGTTGGGTGATGCAGTCATCAAGTTCCCATCCCTGACCTCCACCCACCAGCAAAATCTTCAAAAGAGAAAATGTGACCCCAGGTCACAGAAATGTCTCTGCTTTATCCACCCTTGGTGCTGGGGTTCTTCAGAGTAGGTTTTGCATCACATTCATGGGTCTCTGCTCCACAAACCATGCCTGACTCACAGTAGGCACTCATTCTGTGTGAAACGACAGATGACTACTAAATGGTCGCAGTTTTTTTGGTACAGATAAAAGGTGTGGAAACACAGTCCTAACACTTCCAGTTGGACTGCTTACCTTGTTTGTTCAGTAGATCCAGAGATCCTTTGCTGTTACTTCTACTTCATAGCCAGCTCTTTGAAGAAAACAAAGATGGTATGAGACAAGAAGGTGATATAAGAGACATCTCCTCTTGTCTCCAGTCCCTTTCAGAAAATGAGCCTTATGTTGATGACTGCCTTAGATGGGAGAGAGGAACACATGAATTTTACTAGGTTGGATGGTCCTTTGCAAGTCATTCCCCGTCTTTAAATGGAAGGATTGCCTCAGGTCTTCCCTAAGCATCTTTCCAACTCTAACATGCTGAGACACTGGGATTGATCTTGCTGCCATGATCCATGCGGGCATTGAAAATGAGTGGCCTTGCTGTTTTCAGGCCATTTTATGCCACTGTTTTTTATAACCATTTTGTGCCACTGGAACTGTGCCCCAAGGACTCTTAACCAATTTACAGCCTCAATTACCTTAAGCATTCTTTCACCGTTATTAATGTAAAGTTGCAACCTCCCCTCTCTGGTACCTCATACTTCATTTCCTAGTGATGTACCCCATGTTCCCAGTGCTAGCCTTCCCAGCATATTGCCTCCCCTACATAGATGTAGACACTAATGGCCACTGAGTGGCCATAATTGACCTGAATGTCTCATGGAATGCTAAGGACATTCCAAAAAGACTAAGGCTGTTACTGTAAGACAAATGCTTGCTTTTCTCCCTTTATCTTGTTGTCCATCACACTACAGTAGCAGGGGCTGGAGTTGACTTCTCCCAAAGCCTTCTTGAATCTGAACATTCCTTAATTCCTATAGATTCTTGACTATGAGAAACTGCCCAGAGAAACCAAAAGCATATCCTTTTGGGGGCATCTCTTTCCCTTTATCTCCAGTGTTTCTGAGGCTGTGTGAAATAAGGTATCGAGAATGAAGAGTTTGATGCATAAAATTTGGCTTCACCAAGTCTTTACCTTTCTGGGCCTCTAAAAATTGAGGTTATTCCCATCTTAAAGAGTTGATGTGAGGTGGACAAAGAGATAGTGAACACTATAGGGCCTAGAAAAAAGTGGAGATATGCAGAGCAATGATTTTCACTAAGGAGAGTGTCCAAAGCCACCTTGATAGGAAAACAGCATTAACTCAGACATAGAATTGGTGGAAATCAGTAAAAGAACTGTTTAAGAGAGTTAAAAGATTGAATAAAAAAGAAAAGAAAAGCAATAAAAGAAGAAATGAAAAGAAAAAAGAAAAGAAAAGAAAAGAAAAGAAAAGAAAAGAAAAGAAAAGAAAAGAAAAGAAAATGTATCTGCTGTGCCAATCCCTTGGAATACCAACTGAAACAAAGCCCCTGATATCATAGTGTCAATGCACTATGTCTCAAGCAAATGAGAATTGAGAAACCCAATTAAATAGTCCACAAAATTCAAAGGCCTGACCATTAGTTATTTCTCCTGAGTCAGTGGACTGTTTTTTCACATTATCATCAGAGCTTGGTGAGAAAAAAATCTTTCCTTTAATAATACATCTGAATTGTATTACAAAGTCAGAATAATGACAAAAAGTGGAACAACAAACTGAAAATGCTGGAGTGTTCACTTAATTTATAACTGTTCTTTGAGTCCTAGGACCACATAGGGTCCCCACTTAAGAATTTCAATAACAAGAGCATAGTGACAATTTCTCTAGTTGACTAGCCTTACAGCACTGTGAGAGAAATAGGTATAACCATCTCCATGTTCCTTTATTATTTTTAAAGTTTATTTATTTATTTTGAGAAAAGGGGAGAGAGAGAGAGAGATTGAGAATCCCAAACAGGCTCATTGTTGACAGCTTGCGGCCCACTGCAGGGTTCAATCTCACAAATCTTGAGATCATGACATGAGCTTATATCAAGAGTTGGACCCTCAATCAACTGAGATACCCATGCATGACTCCATGTTACTTTAATCTCAGGGAGACTCATATTTCACCACATTCACCCTCCCCATGCCTCATGCATTATCAGTAAAACAAGACAAGAACCCTGGATTCCAGTTCCTTGGGCCACAATCTCTTAACGATGGTCCCTTTCTTAAATCATCAGAGCCAGAAATTCACCCAGACAGAGTGAACATGATAGGGATTAAACATACTATTGCTTTTCAGATTTTGCTCTCTCTACTTTCCATATTTTGATAACAGGGCTAAGGGACGAATCCTCAACTCCTCACAATTTTCAGCTCCTTGTTCTTTCTGGCGTGCACTGCCCTGATTATTTCTGTCTCTGCTTTATATATTACAGAAACCCTTCTTGTTAATCTCCATGCCCCTCTGCCCCCAGTATACTAAGTATAGGGTTGTGGCATAAAGGAGCTCTTCCAAAACACTTTTGCTTGGGTTGAAGAGATTCCTCAGCCACTCTTCTGAGACAACTCAAATGAAAATAGAGGAAGCTTCAAATCTGGCTGATTGGGAGAGATTGAGGGGAAAACTACTTTAAACTTGAGAAGATTCCAAATGGGAAATATTTTAAAGGAAAAATAAAATCAGGTTTGTGACTTTCAAGGACAGTGATTTCAATGGGTAAATGTGCAGTTTTACTTCTCCAAGTTGTTATTCAACTATCAGTTAGTTAACATAAAGTGCAATGGTAGTTTCAGGAGCAGAATTTAGTGATTCATCACTTACATACAACACATGGTACTCATGACAAGTTCCCTCCTTAATATACATCACTTATTTAACCCATCTCCCCAGCCACCTCCCCTGTGGTAACCATCAGTTTGTTCTTTATAGTTAAGAGTCTGTTTCTTGGTTTGCCTCTCTTTCCCTACCACCCCATATTCATTAGTTCTGTTTCTTAAATTTCACATTATGAGTGAAATCATGTGGTATTTGTCTTTCTCTGACTTATTTTGCTTAGCATTATACACTGTAGATCCACCTATGTTGTTGCAAAAGGCAAGATCTCATTCTTCTTTATGGCTGAGTAATATTCCATTTTAGATATATATCACTTCTTTATCTATTCATCAGTCGATGAATGCTTGGGCTCTTTGCATAATGTGGCTATTGTTAATAATGCTGCTATACACAATGGGGTCCATGTAACCCTTTGATTTAATATTTTTGCATCCTTTGGGTAAATATGTAGTAGTGCAATTGCTGGATCATAGGACAGTTCTATTTTTAATGTTTTGATGAACTTCCATACTGTTTTTCATAGTGGCTGCATCAGTTTGCATTTCTACCAACAGTGCATGAGGGTTCTCCTTTCTCTGTATCTTTTCCAACACCTGTTGTTTTCTGTATTGTTGATTTCCACCATTCTGACAAGTATGGTGTGATTTCTCACTATTACTTTGATTTGTATTTCCCTGATGATCAGTGATGCTGAGCATCTTTTCATGTGTATGTTAGCTATCTGTATGTCTTCTTTGGAAAAATGTCTATTCATGTGTTCTGCCCATTTTTAAACCAGAGTATTTGTTTTTTAGGTGTTGAGCTTGGGAAGTTCTTTATATATATTTCATACTAACCTGTTATCAGATATGTCATTTGCAAATATCTTTTCCAATTCTGTAGGTTGCCTTTTCATTTTGCTGATTGTTTCCTTTGCTGTGCAGACATTTTCATCTTGAAGAAGTCCCAATATTTATTTATTTTTTAATGTTACATTTTGTTATTTTCTTTTTAATTTAAATTTTAGGAAGTTAACATACAATACAATATTGGTTTCAGGAGTAGAATTCAGTGATTCATCACTTACATACGACACCCAGAGCTCATCACATTTTTGCTTTTGTTTCCCTTGCCTCAGGAGATGTATCTAGAAAGAAGTTGGTATGGCCAATACCAAAGATGTTACTGCCTGTATTCTCCTTTAGGATTTTAATGGTTTCCTGTCTCATATGTAGGTCTTTCACCCATTGTGAATTGCTTTTTGCGTATGATGTAAGAAAGTGATCCAGTTTTATCTTTTGCAGGTTGCTGTACAGTTTTCTCAACACCATTTATTCAAGAAACTGTTTTTCTCCCATTGGATATTCTTTCTTTCTTTGTCTAAGATAAATTGACCATATAGCTGTGGGTTCATTTCTGGGTTTTCTATTCTGTTCTACAGGTCTATGTATCTGTTTTTGTGCCAAGACCTTACTGTCTTGATCACTACAGTTTTGTTATATACCTTGCATTCTGAAATTGTGATGCTTACAACTTTGCTTTTCTTTCCCAAGATTGCTTTGGATATTCGGGGTCTATTGTGGTTCCATAAAAGTTTTAAGGTTGTTTGTTCTAGCTCTCTGAAAAATGCTGGTGATATTTTGATAGAGATTGCATTGAATGTATAGATGGCTTTTGGTAATACAGACATTTTAACAATATTTGTTCTTGCAATCCATGAGCATGGAATGTCTTTCCATATCTTTGTGTCATCATCAATTTCTTTCATCAGTGTTTTATAGTTTTCAGAGTACAGATCCTTAACCTATTTGGTGAGGTTTATTCCAACGTATATTATGGTTTTTGGTGCAATTGTAAATGGTATCAATTCCACAATTTCTCCTTTTGCTGCTTCACTATTGGTGTATATAAATGCAAACGATTTCTGTACATTGATTTTGTATCCTGAAACTTTACTGAATTCATGTATCAGTTCTAGGAATTTTTTGGGTTGAGTCTTTGGGTTTTCTATACAAAGTATGATGTCATCTGATATACTAAAAGTTGACTTCTTCCTTGTCAATATCAATATCTTTTATTTCTTTTTGTTGGCTGGTTCCTGAGGCTAGGACTTCCAGTAATAAAAAAAATAATAGTGGTTAGAGTGGACATCCTTGTCTTATTCCTTATCTTAGGGGAAAAGGTCCCTGTTTCTTCCTATTGAAGATGGTATTAGCTAATGGCTTTTTCATATATAGCCTTTATTATGTTGAGATATGTTTCCTCTAACCCTACTTTGTTCAGGGTTTTTGTCATGAATGAATGTTGTACTTTGTCAACTGCTTTTTCTGCATCTATTGAAAGGATCAAATGGCTGTTTTCCTTTCCTTTATTAATGTGGTGTATCACATTGATTGATCTGAAAATATTGAAACACCTTGCAGCCTAGAACTAAATCCCACTTGATAGTGGTGAATGATTCTTTTAATGTACTGTTGGATTCAGTTTGCTATTATTTTACTTAGAGTTTTTGCATCCATGTTCATCAGACATATTGGACTGTAGTTCACTTTTTCAGTGGAGTCTTTGTCTGATTTTGGTATTAGGGAAATTCTGACCTCATAGAATGAATTTGGAAGTTTTCCTTCCTTTTTTTTTTTTTGAGAAAAAATAGGTGTTAACTCTTCTTTAAATGTTTGATTTAAATTCCCCTTGTGAAGCATTCTGATCATGGATTTGTTTGTTTGTTTGTTAGGAATTGTATATTGTCATTTTCTTTGCTTGTTACTTCTCTGTTCAAACTTTCTATTTCTTCCTGTTTCGGTTTTGGTAGTTTGTATGTTTCTAGGGTTTATCAATTTCTTCTAGGTTATCCAATTTGTTGGCATGTAGTTTTTTATAATATTCTCTTATAATTTTTTGTATTTCTGTGGTATGGATTGTTATTTCTCCTCTCTCATTTGTGATTTTATTTATTTAGGTCTCTTCTATTTTCCTCTGGATAAGTCTGGCTAAGGGTTTATTGATTTTATTAATTTTTTCAAAGACCCACTCCTCATTTTATTGCTCTGTTCTATTGTTATTTTTAGTTTCTCTATCTTTTATTTCTGATCTAATTTTTATTATTTCCCTTCTTCTTCTGGCATTAGGCTACTTTTGTTGTTCTTTTTATAGTTCCTTTAGGTGTAATATTAGGTTGTTTATTGGGATTTTTCTTGCTTCTTGAGGTAGGGCTGTACTGCTATATACTACTTCTTATAACTGCTTTAGCTTCATCCCACAGGTTTTAGACCATTGTGTTTTCATTTTATTCATTAAAAAAATTTTAATGTGGATTTATTTTTGAGAGAGAGACAGAGTGCAAGTGGGGAAAGTGCAAAGAGAGTGAGACACAGAAGCATATTGTGTTTTTCATTTTAATTTTCCATGTTTTTTTATTACTTCTTTGATTTCCTGGCTGACCAATTCATTAGTTAGTATGATATTCTTTAACCTCCATGTATTTGTGTTGCTTCCAGATTTTTTTCTTGTGGTTAACTTCAAGTTTCATATCATTGGGGTCAGAAAAGATGCATGGTAGGGTATCAATCTCTTTGTTCTTGTTGAGGCCTGATTTGTGACCTAGTATATGATCTATTCTGGAGAATGTTTCATGTGCACTTGAAAAAGAATGTGTATGATGCTGCTTTAGTATGAAATATTAAGTTCACCTGGTCCAGTGTGTCATTCAAAGCCACTGTTTCAGTTTTGATTTTCTGTTTATATGATCTGTCCATTGTTGTAAGTGTGGTGTTAAAATCCCCTACTATTATTGTATTATTATCTGTTAGTTCCTTTACATTTATTATTAATTGTTTTATATATTTGGGTTGTTTCAGGTTAGGGGCATAAACATTTACAGATGTTAGATCTTATTGTTGGATAGTCCCCTTTATTATGATATAGTGCTGTTCTTCATCTCTTGTTACAGTCATTGGTTTAAAATCTACTTTTTCTGATATACATATTGCTACTCCAGCTTTCTTTAACTTCCATTTGCATGTAAATATTTCTGCATCACTTTCAATCTGTAGGTGTCTCAAGGTCTAAAATGGACTCTTATGAGCACCATATAGATGGGTCTTGTTTTTTGTTTTTGTTTTTACTTTTGTTTTTGTTTTATCTATTTTGGCACCTTATGTCTTTTGATTGGAGCATTTAGCTCATTTACATTCAGAGTGATTATTGATAGTAATGTATTTACTGCCATTTTATAACTTGGTTTTCCATTGTTTCTGGAGATTTCCTCCTTTTCTTTCTTGTCATTGTCACTTTTGGTCTTTCTTTTCCACTCAAAGAGTACCTTTTAATATTTATTTCAAAGCTGCTTTAGTAGTGATGAGCTCCTTTAGTTTTTGTTTCTCTGGGAAACTGTTTATTCTCCTATTCTGAATGATCTTTGCTGGGTAGAATATTCTTGGCTGCAGATGTTTCCCATTCAGCACCTTGAATGGATCATTCCACTCCCTTCTGATTTGCCAAGTTTTGTGGAAAGATTTGAAGCTAGCCTTATGGGTCTTCACTTGCAAGTTAGGGAATTCTTTTGTCTTGCTAAGTTTAGGATTATTTTTCTTTTTCAGTGTATTTTGCAAATTTAATTATAATTTGTCTTGGTGTTGGCCTGCTTTTGTTGATTTTAATGGGAATTCTCTGTATCTCCTGGATTTGGATGTCTTTTCCTTCCCCAGATTAGAGAGCTTTTCGGCCATGATTTCCTCAAATAAACCTTCTGCCTCTTTTTCTCTCTCTCTTTCTTCTTCTTGTTCTTCTTGTTCTCCTTCTCCTTCTCCTCCTCCTTCTCTCCCTCCTCCTCCCCCTCCTTCTTCTTCTTTTCTTCTTCTTCTTCTTCTTTCTTCATCTTCGATTCCTGTGGACTGAATTACATTTGATGGAGTCATTCAGTTCTCCAAGTTTATTCTCATGATTCGTAATTAATTCTCTTTTTTCAGCTTTATTATTTTTTATTATTTTATCCTCTATATTGCTAACTTGTTTCTCTGGTTTTGCTATCCTGTGTTCATTACATCCTGTCTGTTTCTAATCCTTTTTTTGTGTTTGTTTTCATTTCTAACTGATTGTCTTGTAAGTCTTTTATATCTATGGTAAAGGCCTCCCTGATGGCTACCATTCTTCTCTAAAGCCCAGCGAGTATCCTTATGATGGTTGCTTTAAATTCTCCATCACACATATTACTTTTATCTGTTTTGATTAGATTTATGACCATAACCTTATCTTGTTTCATTTGAGATGAATTTCTCTGTCTTGGCATTTTGACTAAGTCTCTGTCTTCTCTCTGTGTTAGAAAAGCCTGTTATGTTTCCTACTCCTGGTACTTCAGGGATTGTCTCTGGTGTGTGAAACATGCATTTTGATCTATCCTTCATGCCAGTTATCTGCAGAGGTTGTCTTTGCCTGCAGTGAGCAGTGTTTGGACCTTGACCAGAGTGTGGCAAGCTTTAACTAAGGTGATCTGGTCTGCTAGTGAAATGAGGCCTAATGCTACTTCTACTAGAATTGAAGACTTGCAGAACTCACTTGTTGAAAGATATGGGGTGGGTTGGGGATTCTGCTGTTCTGGGGTAGGACCCCACTGCATTGGGACTGAGGCACACTTGCCTGAGGAGGGCAGTACCAGCAGAGTGCAAGGGTGCAGTACTTTGTGTAAGCAGGTTAGGCAGTAAGTGTAGGCACTGTGCTGTTTACTGATGGTTATGCTAAGGCATGGAAGAGGAAATGGTACCAACCATCTCCTGCTCGCCATGCTTACTGATGTCAGGGAAGTACTCCCAGAAGAGCAAATAAGCTCCCCACACTGTGTGTCCCAGGCATTTTTCAGATCTCCATTTTCATGCTGTTTGTCTCCAGGTTTCTTGCATGCCTTCTCTCCAGGAGCAGTGCAGTGCACTCTGGGCTCTATCCAAGCCAAGCCTACTAACTTTTAAAACTCCAAATTTTGGGGATATGTTGTGGACAAGGACCTGCACTGGTCTTCTGGGGTAAGTTCTCACTATGCTGGGACTCATGCAGGTTTAACCAGGAAGGGCAGTCATGCCAGAGTGCTGGGGCATGGGACTTGGAGCAAGTAGACCAGGCAGCCAATGTCAGAGTGAGCTGCCCTCAGCAGGTGGCTCTCTACCTATGCTGAGGGGCGTAGGAGGTTAATGGTGTTTGCCAGTTCTTTTGTCCTTGGAGAGCTGTCTCTGTGAATGCCATCTCTTACAGATGTGCTCCAAGAAGAGTGAACAATCTTTCCCCATGTGCCTTAAGTTCTCCTGAGATTGTGCCATCTGCCCCAGGGTTGTTTGCCTGCCTTATCTCCAGGAGTAGGACAACATCTTCAAGGTGTTTTACCAGCCAAGTCTGCTGACCTTTAAAACTCCAGTATTTGAGATGTGCTGATTACAAAAACTCACAAAAAATCAGCCCTTTTCATCTTCCTAACCATTGGCTTTGGAGAAGGGTTCTCTTTGTGTGTATTCCTATGCACTCCTCTCTCTCTCTCATCTTTCTCTGTGACCAGGACTCCCTCCCCTCTGTAGCATCCATGATACATTTCTCCCCTAAACCACATCTCTGCACTTTATACTTTCTTGGATGTAGCCTCTTCTCTCCCTCTAGTTGTGAAGTTTGTTCTGTCCATTCTCTGGTCTATTTCTTGGGTATTCAGAATGATTTGATAGTTATCTAGTTGTGTTCAAGTAATGAGATAAGCCTAGGGTCATACTAATACATTGAATCTTGGCTCCCCCAATGATTTGCAGCTTTTTTTTAAAGTTTATTTATCTATTTTAAGAGAGAGAGAGAGAGAGAGAGAGAGAGAGAGAAACAGCATAAGCAGGGAAGGGGGAGAGAGAGAGGAGAGAGAGAATCCCAAGCAAGCTCCATACTCATTGAAGAGCCTGATGTGGGGCTCATTCTCATAAATCATGAGATCATTACCTGAGCTGAAATCCAGAGCTGGATGATTAGCCAACTGAGCCACCCCAGGCGCTGCACCAATGATTGCAATTAAATAAAATACTTAAAATAATTTACAATAAGTTTGTTAAATCTTGTGTATCAGTGAATGCTTTCTATGACCCTATTCTCTTACATCCATCTACAAACACAAATTGAACACCTACTTTGTGCTCTGAACTTTTCTCTTGTTTCTGCTTTTAAAATAATACTTAGGGCCTCAGGAAACTTGCAGACCAGCTAGGTATAAATTTGTGAAATCTTCAGGCAGTAACACCCTGGTATGTTGATGATTGGCTCTTAGAATATAGCATAAATAGTCCCATCATTGCCAATTTCAAGCTGTCAATATGTCACTGAATGATGAGTTGGAACACAACAAAATAAATGTAAGTAAATAACCTCAAAAGCATAAAAAGTAATGAGTGTAAAGTATATAGTTTCTCTATTTTTATATAATTTACTTGTAAGTTTATATAATTTCATTTTAATAATAGCTGCATTTCACAACCAGCTAGCAAAATTCCTGAAAAGTTAACAACTGGCTTTCATGAACTGGTATCAGCTAGTTCCAGTCCACCACTGCATGTAAATACATGAGATAGGCTATTACAGGTACAAAATGGCTACAAATAAGAGATTGTGAGGGTCTGAGCTACTTAGGAATGGCTTCCTGTAGATGGGACTGGAGCCACATCTTGAAGGTTATATAAGTCCCTTTGCAGTTTTGTTTATACTTTTAATTTGCTTAGTCCAGTGATTCTTTAAGTGTGATTCCCCAGAAAACCATCATCTGAGAACTTATGAGAAATGCAAACTATCTGGTCCTCCCTTACACCTTCCCAATCAGAAACTCTGGAGCAGCTTGGGAATTATATCATCCTTTTACTCCCATAGCCTGTGACTGGCTATGGCAGAAATACAAAAGATCTGCCCCATTATGCACATGGATTCTGCAGTCTGTGTTCTATGGCTCCTACATGAATCAAACTTAAGCTAGACTTCACTTCAAACCACGTCCTTGAATGCCCTTCCCTCTATTGCTTCCCTCACTTTCTTATAAGTTTCTTCTTGGAAAGTGTAAATCCCTATCTCAG
Organism: Herpailurus yagouaroundi; assembly: GCF_014898765.1. Lineage (NCBI taxonomy): Eukaryota > Metazoa > Chordata > Mammalia > Carnivora > Felidae > Herpailurus > Herpailurus yagouaroundi. Next base: position 176,859 of record NW_024412421.1, read on the forward strand.
TATCTATTTTTAGGAAACCTGATATAAAACATACATTTTATAGATTAGAACATTTAAAACCAGATATGTTACATAGCACGCACAAGGTAACAGAATTAGTAATACAACAAGAGCAGTGACTTAACATCAGACCCACCTGGATTGTATCACAGCCTCACTTCAGGGCCACGTCAACACTGATGATCTCAGCAGAGCAAAGAAGTGGCTGGAAAAACTGTGGTGGTAATTGTGTCTGAACTTGTAGACACTTAAGAACACTGACACAGACTGTTGTATTGGGAGCCAGCAGAAAGAACATCAACTGGGAGTCACTTTACCACACCTACCCAATTTCAAGTGCTGATATCCTTGGTATCCCAAGGCTGATCAGTTTGCAGATGGCAGGAAAAATCTCCAGGGTTTAGAGATCCACACGCAGCTAAGAGATTAATCTCTAGGAAAAAAATAAGCATAGATACAGGAAAATAAACTGTAATTTTATTTTGTGTTGCAATTTTGATATTGATTGTATTCTAAAATTCTTTTCTGAGTTGGATAATGCATAAAATACACAAAAAGAAATTAAGAGGCATTGGCAGGGGAGTTTTCTTAAAAAAAATTAATGTTTATTTTTGACAGAGAGAGACAGAACATGAGTGGGAGAGGGGCAGAGAGAGAGGGACACAGAATCCAAAGCAGGCTCCAAGCTCTGATATGTCAGCATAGAGCCTGACACGGGGCTTGAACTCACAGACTGTGAGATTCTGGCCTGAGCCGAATTTGGACGCTCAACCAACTGAGCCACCCAGTTGCCCCTGCAGGGGAGTTTTTAAAAAAGGATTTAAAAAGAAATGAAAATTTGAGTGTGAAGGGAAAACCACATTTCCAAGCCAAAGCTTTAAGGGTGAAACGCCAACAACACCATCTGTTGGACTTGGCCATGGCCTCCCAGGGAAGCCCACTGCAATAATCATCAGCAAAAAATAGGCCTAGGAATCAAGAAACTAGAATTGGAGGTTAGAAATAGGTCTTTTGAGATATGGATCCCAGTTGCATAACTTAATACAATACACAGATCTGCTGAGTTACATCCCTGAAAAGTGTTTTCTGATTTAAAAACAGCTAGTGTTGAGATATTCATTATCTCAGGTACTGAGCAGTACTTAAGATCTTGGGTTTTAAAGTAAAACTATGCCCATTCCAAGTCCCAAATTTACATTTTTTTCAGCTGTATGACCTTATATAAGTTATTGAACCTCTAAAAACTTTACGATATTTTTTCCATTTGAAGTGTGGAGATAAAATTATTATTTGCCTCGCAAGTTTCTTATAAGAAGGATTAAGTTAAGCAATAATATGAAGCACTCAGCATGGGCTTAGTTTATTCCATCTTCTCCTGACTGACCTCCTACATCACTGGCCACCCACTGTTTCTCATTTCAACCTATAAAGGTGGGGAGAATGCAAGACTTGGTCCTTATACCTTTGTCTTTGATCTATGCTTTCTTGCTGAGTGATCCCATCTGGTCTCATGATTTTAAATATTTCTATATGGAGGGGCCATGATGGCAGAACAGCATGGAAATTTTTTTTCATCTCTCATAGCTGAAATGCAGCCAGATCAACACTAAACCATCTTACACACATAGAAAACTGATCTGAGGATTTACAGAACAATCTGCACAACCTGAACCACAGAACTCAGTAGGTACACAGTGCAGAGAGGTGACCTGGGGGAGAGAGAAGTTGTGGAGGGCAGGGAGCTGTTTTTTCTTGCAGAGAGAGGATGGATATGGGGGGAGAGTATGGGAAAAGCATGGCCCCATAAGCAGCTGGAGAGAAAGTGGAAAATAAACAGTCATAGGGACTGAAAAAAATCAAGGGAGAAAGGAGAAAAGAGAGTTTAAATTCCATCAAGACTCTATAAACAAAGGGAGCACAGAGTCTGAGCTTCTGCAGCTCGATACCTAGCGGTACTCTGGTGGGAAGGGCAAATCCCCAAGAGTGGAGAGCAAGGTCCAAGGGGGTCCATGGGCCACACAGGGAGTGGAAGCTCCCCTGTGGGAAGGACATTTGGTAGAGACTGTGCAGTCACCCCACAGGCAAAGGTCCCAGTGGACCCCAGAGAACAACCACATTCACTGGTGTTGGAACAAGGATGTTAAAGGGGAGACCTGGGGCTAGCTGTGTTGTGATTTTCCATAAACCCTGAAATTCTGCTGCTACATGATCATGTGAACTTTTTCTAGGGCGGGCTGGCACCCAGCCACTGTCTCTAGGCATTAGCAGCAGCTCAGTCTTGCAAATGTTACTGGGGACGGGTCAGCACCCAGCCATTGCTCAGCAAGACCCTCCCCCAAAGGATCTGAGCAGGTCAAAGCCACAGTTCCTCAGAAGGGAAGGGTTGGAGGGAGGGCAAATATGGCAGAGAAGTAGGGGGATCCAAAGTTCCCTCATCTCTCAAACAAAGCCGTTTTGAGGCCAAAGGACTTTGAACACCAAGAGTCTGGGAGTAAAAGAGTCAGAGTTGCTTCCAGGGACTCACCAGGACAACCTGATGGGCCATGGTGGGTGGGGGGCCACTTTAGGGAACAGCACACTTCAGGGAACAGTGGAGGTGGGACCTGCCTACTACAAACCATGGCCCTTCGTGCCTGGTAACTGTGTATTTACTGGAGTGGGATTGACCCTGACAAACCATTCAGCCCCTGATCCAGATCAGCGCTGTTGTATTGCCTGGTTTAATTCTCAGACAATTGTTATTATATAGATACATTCTTCCTTCTTTTTCTTTCTCTTATCTCTTTCCTCCTCTAGTCTGGTTACTCTGGTTGTTGGTCTGTTTAAGCAGAAATAATACATTCTCTTGATGCATGTTCTACACCTCCTTTCTTATTTTCCTTTCTCTCTTTCTCTAGATTAAACTATATAGTTTCTCAGTCCAGGCAACTTTATCTTCTCTTCTTTTTCCCCACCTCCTTCTTTATTTTCCATACTGTCTCTCTGGATTAAGCCATATATTTTCTTTGATCATTTTTATTTTCTCTTCTTTTTCCCTGCCCCCCTCTTTATTTTTGTTTCTCTCTCTCTGGATTAAGCCCTATAATTTCTCTGAACAACTTTATCTTATTTTCTTTTTCCCTGACTCCTTCTTTATTTTCCTTTCTCTCTCTCTGGATTAAGCTTATAGTTTCTCCGCCTGGTCAATTTTTCTTTTTATTTTTCCCTGTCCTGTCATTTCTCTCTTTGTGTGGGATAAAACCTCTTCTATCAGCACCGCCTCCACCTTATTGTTTACTTGTAGCTGGTGTTTCTAGTTTTTTGCTTTTGGGTTTTCTTGTGTATGTTTGTTTCTTGTATGTTTTTGTGTTTTTGTTTTCTCTTTGTTTTTTTTTTTTTTGTTTGTTTTTTGTTTTTTTGTCTGTATGTTTGGTTTTGTTTCCAGGACTACTTCAACAAACATATCGAAGCACACATGGTGGAGGGTCAAAAACATCACTATGAGTAGGGAGATAAAGTAACCAAAATCACAACCACACAGAACAAGTAACAGTCTCCAAAAAACACTTCCTTAAGGGCCACACCCTGGACACTGTATGACCCCTCTTTAATATAGTAGTGGTAACAGGAGCAAGGCACATAACAAGCTTTTAAAACACATAAGGGATAGAAAACTAGCCATGATGATGAAATGGAAGAATTCTCAAAAGAAATTCCAGGAAGAAATGACAGCTAAATAATTGCACAAAACAGATGTAAACAATAAAACTGAACAGGAATTTAGAGTAACAGTTATAAGATTAATCACTGGGCTTGAAAAAAGCATAGAAGACAGCAGAAAATCTATTGCTCTAGGGATCAAGGAACTTAAAAATAGCCATGATGAATTTAAAAATGCTGTAAATTGGGTGCAAAATAAACGAGAGGTGGTGACAATGAGGACTGAAGAGACAGAGGGGAGAATAGTTGAAATAGAAGATAAAATTATGGAAAAAGATGAAGCTGAGAAAAAGAGAGACAAAAATGTTCTGGATCACAAGGGGAATATTAGACAACTAAATGATTCAATGAAACAGAATATATCACTATCATAGGAGTTCCAGAAGAAGAAGAAGAGAGAGAAAGGGGCTGAAGGTGTACTTGAACAAATCATAGCTGAGAACTTCCCCAATCTGGGGAAGGAAATAGGCATTGAAATCCAGGTGCCACAGAGAACTCCCTTCAGATGTAACTTGAATTGATCTTCTGTGTGACATATCATAGTGAAACTGGCAAATTACAAAGACGAAGAGAGAATTCTGAAAGCAGCTAGGGACAACAAGCCTTAACCTACAAGGGTAGACACATAAGGTAGTAGCAGGCCTATCTACTGAAACTTGGGAGACCAGAAAGAAGTGGCAGGAAATTTTCAATATGCTGAATAGTAAAAATATGCAGCTAAGAATCCTTTATTCAGCAAGACTGTCATTCAGAATAGAAGGAGAGATAAATGTTTTTCTAAACAAACAAAAACTGAAAGAATTCATCACCACTAAACCAGCCCTACAAGAGACCATAAGGGGGACTCTATGAGTGGAATTTTGAAGAGACCACAAAGGACCAGAAACATCATTACAAATATGAAACCTATAGATAACACAATGACTCTAAACCCATATCTTTCAATAACACTGAATGTAAATGAACTAAATGTTCCAATCAAAAGACATAGGGTGTCAGAATGGATAAAAAAGAAGACCCATCTATTGCTGTCTACAAGAGACCCATTTTAGCCCTGAGGACACCTTCATATTGAAAGTGGAGGGTTGGAGAACCATCTATCATGCTACTGGAAGTCAAAAGAAAGATGGAATAGCCATACTTATATCAGACAAACTATTTTTTAAACTAAAGGCTGTAACAAGATAAGGAAGGCATTATATAATAATTACATGGTCTATCCATCAGGAAGAGCTAACAATTATAAATGTCTATGCACCAAATTCAAAACCACCCAAATATATAAAACAATTAATCACAAACATAAGAAATCTTATTGACAAGAATGTAGTAATTGCAGGGGACTTTTATATTCCACTTACAACAATGGACAGATCACCTAGACAGAATATCAATAACGAAACAATGGCCCTGAATGATACTCTGGACCAGATGAACTTGACAGATATATTTAGAACTTTTCATCCTAAAGCAGAAGAATACACATTCTTCTTGAGTGCACACGAACATTCTCCAGATCACATGCTGGGTCACAAAACAGCCCTCAATAAATATAAAAGAATTGAGATCAATATAAAAGAATTGAGTGTGCATAAACTTTCAGATCACAAGGCTATGAAACTTGAAATCAATGACAGGGAAGTTTGGAAAACCTCAAAATGCATGGAGGTTAAAGAACATACTACTGAAGAATGAATGGGTCAACCAAGCAATTAATGAAATTTAAAAATATATGGAAACAAATGAAAATGAAAACACCACAGTCCAAAACCCTTTGAGATGCAGCAAAGGCAGTCCTAAGAGGAAAATGCATGGTAATTCAGGCCTTTCTCAAGAAATAAGAAAAATCCCAAATACAAAATCTAACAGCACATCTAAAGGAACTAGAAGCCGAACAACAAAGAAACCCCAACGACAGCAGAAGAAGATAAGTGATAAAGATCAGAGCAGAAATAAGCAATATAAAATTTAAAAACACACACAGTAGAACAGAGGAATGAAACGAAAAGTTGGTTTTTTGAAAAAATAAACAAAATTGATAAACCGCTAGCCTGACTTCTCAGAAAGAAAAGAGAGAGGACCTAAATAGATATAATCATAAATGAAAATGGATTTATCACAAGCAATACCTCAGAAACACAAGCAATTATCAAAGAATAGTATGAAAAATTATATGCCAACAAACTGGACAACCTGGAAGAAATGGACAAATTCCCAAACACTCACACACCACTGAAACTCAAATGGGAAGAAATAGAAAATTTGAACAAACCCATAACTAGTGAAGAAATTGAATCAGTCATCAAAAATCTCCCAACAAATAAGAGTCCTGGACCAGATGGCTTCCCTGGGAAATTCTACCAGACATTTAAAGCAGAGATAATACCTATCCTTCTCAAGCTGTTCCAAAAAATAGAAAGGGAAGGAAAACTTCTGGACTCATTCTATGAATCCAGCATTAATTTGATTCCCAAACCAGACAGAGACCCCACAAAAAAGGAGAACTACAGGCCAATATCCCTGATGAATGTGGATGCAAAAATTCTCAACAAGATACTAGCAAATGGAATTTAACAGCACATATAAAGAATCATCCACCATGATCAAGTGAGATTCATTCCTGGACTGCAGGTTGGTCAATATTTGCAAATAAACCAATGTGATATGCCACATTAATAAAAGAAAGGATAAGAACCATATGATCCTGTCAATAGATGCAGAAAAAGCATTTGACAAAATACAGCTTCCTTTCTTAATAATAACCCTCATGAAAGTCAGGATAGAAGAAACATAAACACCATAAAAGCCATAAATGAAAAGCCCACAATTAATATCATCCTCAATGGGGAAAAACTGAGATTTCCCCCTGAGATAAGGAACACGACAGGGATGTCCACTCTCACCACTGTTGCTTAACATAGTGCCAGAAGACCTACCATCAGCAATCAGACAACAAAATGAAATAAAAGCATCAAAATTGGCAAAGAAGAAGTCAAACTTTCACTTTTCACAACCGACATGATACTCAACATGGAAAACTCAAAACACTCCACCAAAAGACTGCCAGAACTGATACATAAATTCAGCAAAGTTTCAGGGCACAAAATTAATTTACAGATATTGTTTACATTTTTATACACCAATAATGAAGGAACAGAAAGAGAAATAAAGAAACTGATCCCATTTACAATTGCACCCAGAACCATAAAATACCTAAGACTAAACCTAACCAAAGATGTAAAAGATCTGTATGCTGAAAACTATACAAAGCTTATGAAGGAAATTGAAGAAGACACACATAAATGGGAAAACATTCCATGCTCATGGATTGGAAGAATAAATATTGTTCAAATGTCTATACTACTCAGAATAATGTATACATACAATATAATACCAATCAAAATCGTAGCAGCCTTCTTCTCAAAGTTAGAACCATCCTAAAATTTGTATAGAACCACAAAAGACTCTGAATAGCCAAAGTAATATTGAAGAAGACCAAAGCGGGAGGCATCACAATCCCAGACTTCAGCCTCTACTACAAAGCTGTAATCATCAAGACAGCATGGTATTGCCACAAAAACAGACACATAGACCAATGGAATATAATAGAGAACCCAGAATTGGACACACAAATGTATGGCCAAGTAATCTTTTACAAAGAGTATGCAATGTCAAAAAGACAGTCTAACAAATTGTGCTGGGAGAACTGGACAGCAACATGCAAAAGAATGAAACTAGACCACTTTTTTACACCACACACAAAATAAACTCAAAATGGATGAAAGACCTAAATCTGAGACAGGAACCATCAAAGCCCTAGAGGAGATAGCAGGCCAAAAACCACTTTGACTTCAGCTGTAGCAATTTCTTGCTTGACACATTTCCAAAGGCAAGCGAATTAAAAGCAAAATGGAACTATTGGGACCTCATGAAGATAAAAATCTTCTACACTGAAAAGGAAACAATCAACAAAACTAAAAGGCAACTGACAGAATGGGAAAAGATATTTGCAAATGACATATCAGAGAAAGGGCTAGTATCCAAAATCTATAAAAAACTCACCAAACTCCACACCTGAAAAACAATCCAGTGAAGAAATGGGCAGAAGACATTTTTAGACACTTCTCTAAAGAAGACATCCAGGTGGCCAACAGACACATGAAAAGATGCTCAACATCACTCATCATCAGGGAAATACAAATCAAAGCCACACTGAGATACCATGTCACACTGGTCAGAGTGGTTAAAATGAACAACCACAAAACTGTAGATGCTGGCAAGGATGTGGAGAAATGGGAACCCTCTTTCACTGTTGGTGGGAATGCAAACTGATGCAGCCACTCTGGAAAACCGTGTGGAGGTTCCTCAAAAAATTAAAAATAGAACTACCCTGTGACCCAGCAATAATGCTATTAGGGATTTACCCGAGGGATACAGGAGTGCTGATTCATAGGGGCATATGTACACCAATGTTTATAGCAGTGTTTTCAACAATAGCCAAATTATGGAAAGAGACTAAACATCTATCAACTGATGAATAAATAAAGAAGATGTGGCTTATATATACAATGGAATACTACTTGGCAATGAGAAAGAATGAAATCATGCCATTTGCAGCAGCATGGATGGAACTGTAAGTTATGTTGAGTGAAATATATCAGTCAGAGAAGGACGTATATCATGTTTTCACTCGTATGTGGATCTTGAGAAACTTAACAGAAGACCATGGGGGAAGGGAAAGGGAATAAAATAGTTACAAACATGGAGCGAGGAGGGAAACCACAAGAGACTATTAAATACAGAGAACAAACTGAGGGTGGATGGGGGTTGGGGGAGGAGGAAAATGGGTGATTGGCATTGAGAAGGGCACTTGTTGGGATAGCCGTGGGTGTTGTATGTAAGCCAATTTAACAATAAATTATATTTTTAAAACAGCTAAAGTTTTCTAAAATGAAAAGAAAAAAACTTTACTGAGGAAAAAAAAAAAGATATGAGTCCTCATTGGGAGAGTTAGGGAGGTGGTGTTACAGTAGCGATCAAAATCCCAGGACACTTTACCAGCATGTCAGATAACTTTAATTGAATAGTATTTAACTTAAAACATGTACATAATTTCTGAATGCAATAAATTCAAGCAAAATTCCAGGTCTACCATTTATCAGTTTTGTGACCTTGAGATATTTCTGACCCATGCAATTGAAATACTTTATTCTGCAAAATATCTCTGAGAAGTAAATAAAATAAATGTGTGAAGCCCTGGGGAAAAAAATATTTGTATAGACTGATGGAATTCTAATTCATATCTTCAGCCTGGGTCTCTACACTAGAATCCTGACTGGTATATCTAGCCATCTTATCTGTTCAATATCTCCATCTTAGTGTTTCATAGGAAACTTTTATATATGAAGTGGAACTTGTGATGTTCCACCATTTTCTCAAGTCAAAACTTTAGAAGTCATTCTGGATTTTTTCTTTCCTAATTCCCCACATTGAAATCATTAGAACAACATTTTACTACATAGCCCAAATTATACCTTGAACTTGTCACTTTATCCTTTCTTTATTGTCTCCCTGATCTAAACACTATAACTTCTCCCTTGAACAACTTACAATGTTGGCTTCCTGTTTCCATGCTTGTACTCCTGCAACCTATCTTCCATTCAGCAGAGAGAGTGGTCTTTTACAGAATAGATCATATAGCATCACTGGTTATTCACAACTCTCAATGTTTTCCTGTCACTCTCAGGGAAAGGGATAGGCCCCTGCTTGTCTCTCTGATTTCACCTTCTACCATTGTCTGGTAGAAGACATGTTTCATGAGAGCATAAACCTCATCTTACTCAACACTGTGTTCCTAGTTCATGGGGCATTATAGGTGGTCAAAAAATAACTGTTTAATGAGTGAATGAACTAATGAGTATATCCCGTGCATGCTTTTCTTGGTTTTCTTTGAGCTGATCTGAGCCCTCTGTGCCTTAACTGACACAGTGAGAACTTTCTTACTATCCAGATGCTCCAGATTTCTAAAGATTTGTCATATCAACCTCTACACAGGTCATTTAAGAGTACTGTGTCTGGAGTACTTTTAACCATGCTCTGCCAAAATGAAGTATATGACAAAGTCCTGGCTGAGATATATTGTGTTGTGTGAATAGAGTGGAGTACTATGGGATCCATAGAGGTGTAAGAAGTCTGTAAAGTGGATTGGGTGAGCCAGTAATGAGATTAGGTTTTATTCTATGAGCACCAAGGAGACTTGAAGTCTTTTGGACTAAAGAATACACAATCAACACCTAAGAAAAATAATCCTTTGAAGAGTATGGATAATGAAATAGAAAAAGACTAGAGGCAGGAGAACAGCCATGAAATTCTGGCACTGGGTCAGGCAGGGGGAGATGAGAGAACCATAAGTGAACCACAGAGTTTCATCATTACTTTTTAAAATCAGAACTCAGACTCATTGGTGTAAAGCAAAGTGAACTCGAAATCATTTTAGGCTCAGAGAGTCACTAATAGAACACAAGAACAAAAATAATGAAGCATTTTATTTAATAACTTGACTTTGAAAGGATTCAAATATCTATAACAAGTTGATATTGATTCATTGATCATAACACTATGATCTGAGTACACACCAAGCTCTGCTTAGCTTCCAAATTTGTAATATAAAGATGGATACGATATCGTCCAAGCCTTTAAGTTCAATGGGACAGAGAGGGGCTCAGGGACAAAAGAGATTGACAACATTTCAGTAGGGTAAGTGCTATAATAGTGGCTAAAGAAAAGTAGCATGGTGTAAGGCAGGCTCTCTCAAGTAGGAAGAGTCACTATCCTTGTTTGATGGGGTTGACAAAGGTTTTCCAGAGAGAGATAACATATAATCAGGTTTGTAACTAGGAAGGAGTCTATCATGGGAACAATGGTGGAAGAATTATGGAGTAAGAGAATGTAGTATGTCTGTCTGAAGGTGCTGGAACACTTGAAGAATGAAAGGAAATTCTATGTGACTAGAGCTGGGACATATTGCATGGGTAACCATACTACTACTAGTAATGATTGGTGTTCATTTCTTTAATATTCACAAGCCCCAAGAGAGATTTTGTTACCCCAATTTGATTAATGCAACGTATATGAGGAAAGGTTAAGTAAATTGTCTAGCAAATAAGATAAAAAATGAAAAAGCCAAATATCTGACTCAAGAGCTCAGGCTTCTCTTTGTTATGGTCTACAAAAGCATAGTGTACTCTATGGATCAAAAAAATTATACTATCCAGAGTCAAGATGGCTGATGTCCACAAGTCCATGACACTATGCAATGTCTTGAGTTTACTTAAATTTGAAAAGCCTCTTTCCAGAGCTAAGTTCAAAAGTGATGGATGTGACAGTGAATTGCTAAGAATATACCATGCAAAATTTATCTCTTAATTTTAAGGGTCCTTCTGTCACCATGGCAATGACTTCACGATTTTTTTTCCTTCAGTGGATTTCCTAGAAGCAGGAATCCTTTCCCAGGCTTAAACCAGACAGCCCCCTGAATTTAGAATCATAGGTGGCAAAGCTGAATCCAACAAGGGTATCCATTCTCAGAAATATGACTATCTCAAACCCAGTGGGACCCAGGGAACAGTTTCCAACTCCTCAGTTCTCACCTATAATATTTCCTTTCTCCGAGCACTTCGAAAATTCCTGTTATTGCCCTGTTATTTATTAATAAATATCCCAAGTCAGTTAACCACTGGTAAAATATTTAATAATGGCATTGCTATAATACACCAAGGGCTAGCCATATGCTAGCTGCCACTTTAGATGGAATCCCAATTGCCAGCCAGCCAGCCAGTCAGTGGGAAGTCTAGATCTGATATGATATTTTAGTATGTATCTTTGTAGACCACTATTGGCACCTAACTTAGTAGGTTGGGTTTCCTGGAGAACAGACTGAAAATGAGGATTTATGTGCAGGTGGTTTATAGGAAGTGTTCTCAGTAACAAGAGTGGTGAGTGAAGGGAATAATATTAAGTAAAGGGAGAAGTCAAAATATGTGCAATCACAAAAAAGTCTCAGCTAGTCCCTGGTGATGACCTTTCAGAGATGTAACAAATTATGAGTAGGTCCTTATAAGCCCACCATCAACCACTAAATATACATGGACTCCCCTTGCCCCAATGGGAGGAGATGTAAACTTGGATGAAGCAAGAGTGGTTTGGAGCAAGGAACTGTTTTTAACTGCCAGCAGTTAATAGTTCTGGCATTCAGGAGAATAAATGTCTTCTCATTCTGAATGATCTGGTGAATCTGGATGGCACACCATAGGATCTACTGTACTACTTTAGGCTTAGGGGATTTAAAATTAAACTAACTCAGGGTGCATGAGTGACTCAGTTGATTAAGTGTCTGACTTCGGCTCAGGTCATGGTCTTGCGGTCCTTGGGTTCAAGCCCTGAGTAGGGCTCTGTGCTGACAGCTCAGAGCCTGGAGCCTGCTTTGGATTCTGTGTCTCACTCTCTCCCTGCACCTTCCCTGCTCACGCTCTGTCTCTGTCTCAAAAATACACATTAAAAAAACTAAACTAACTGTATTACGAATAAGTAATGTACATATTCCCAAAGCAGGCCACATCACTACAGAGATTAAAAAATCTATTCACACAGAGAAATAATGTTCAACACAAGATTATCTGGTGCAAGTAAAATATTGGATATCACATATGTCTATCAATAGGGTAACACAAATAAAAATATCATGAAGTGCTATGTCACACCTAAAAACAACCAGATATGCTAAATGAAATATTATCAGGGAATACTACCTATAATGTGAAAGATTTATGAACATATTATAAAAGCATTTAAATATTACCACATATTATTTATGAATATACATATATGTGATAAAATTATAAAAGCATGACAGGGAGAATACAAGCTGAATATATAAGGATAATGGTGTTTTGTTCAAGTAGGTAGAAGGGAAAAAGGACTGAAAATGGCAACAGTAAGTTCTTTAATTTTATCAGTAATATATTATTGCTATTATTAAAATATGGCAACTTGGGGTGCCTGGGTGGCACAGTCGGTTAAGCGTCCGACTTCAGCCAGGTCACGATCTCGCGGTCCGTGAGTTCGAGCCCCGCGTCGGGCTCTGGGCTGATGGCTCAGAGCCTGGACCCTGTTTCTGATTCTGTGTCTCCCTCTCTCTCTGCCCCTCTCCCGTTCATGCTCTGTCTCTCTCTGTCCCAAAAAAATAAATAAACGTTAAAAAAAAATTTAAAAATAAATAAATAAATAAAAAATATGGCAACTGATAAATATCTTTGAAATGCTGACATTGGTTATATCAGAACCTATATTTTTAAATATATACAGTATTTTAAATTTCCTAATTAAAAATAATGCAAAATAAGTAGATAAGTCATTAAATTCACAGACCTCCTTAATTTCTATGGTTTACCCAGAAAAACACTACTTTCCATCTGATTTTTAAAAATTGGAATCCTAGGAATTCCTTTTTTTTGAAAGGAACTAATAAAATTGTATTTATTTAATTTGTGGTATGATTATGTATATAAAAATCTTATTTTAATTTAAATTCATATTAGTTAACATATAGCATAGTATTGGTTTTAGGAGTAGAATTTAGTGAGTCATCACTTACATGTAACATTCAGTGCTCATTCAAACCAGTGCCCTCCTTAATGCCCATTACCTATTTAGCCCATTCCCCCACCCACCTCCTCTCCAGCAACCTTGTTTGTTCTCTGTACTTAACTGACCTCTGCATTGTTCTCTTTTCTCTGAGTCTCTTATAATTTGTCTCTCTTTCTGTTTTTATCTTTTTTAATTTTAAAATTTATTTTTGAGAAAGAGAGAGAGCGAGCACACACACACACACACACCCCACACGAGTGGGCGAGGGGCAGAGAGAGAGGGAGACACAGAATCTGAAGCAGGCTCCAGGCTCCAAGCTGTCAGCACGGAGCCTGATGCGGGGCTCAAAAACAGGAACCGTGAGATCATGACCTGAGCCAAAGTCAGATGCTTAACCGACTGAGCCACCCAGGCACCCTGCTTTCTGTTTTTATCTTAATTGTCCTTCACTTCCCCTAAGTTCATCTGTTTTGTTTCTTAAATCCCACATTTGAATGAAATTATATCATATTTGTCTTTCTGTCTGACACTCTAGATTTCATTCTTTTTGGTCACTAATATTCTATTATATTTTTGTATATTATATACATATACATATATGTACAATATTCCATTACATAATATATATATATATATATATATATATACACACACACACACCACATCTTATTTATCCATTCATCAGTTATTGGACATTTGGGTTTTTTCTATGATTTGGTTATTGTTGATAGAACTGCTATAAACACTGGGGTGCATTCAGCATTTTTGTATCCTTTGGATAAATAGCTAGTAGTGCAATTACTGGGTCTTACTGTACTTCTATTTGTCATTTTTTGAGAACCCCCCCATACTTTTTCTAGAGTGGGTGCATCCGTTTGCATTCTCACAAACAGTGCAAAAGAGTTTCCTTTTCTCCGCATCCTCACCAACATTTCTTGTTTCCTGAATTGTTAATTTTAGCCATTCTCACAGGAGTGAGGTTGTGTCTCATTATGGTTTTCACTTGTATTTTTCTGATGATGAGTGATGTTGAACATCTTTTAATGTGTCTGTTAGCCATCTGGATGTCTGGGAAAGTGTCTATGTTTTCTGCCTATTTATACCTTGGGTTATTTGTTTTTAAGGGTATTGACTTTAATAAGTTCTTTATGGATTATGGATAGTAACCTTTTATTTGGTATGTCATTTACAAATATCTCCTCCTATTTCATTAATTTCTTTTTAGTTTTGTTGATTGTTTCTTTCACTATGTAGAAGGTTTTTTTTTATTCTTGATGAGATTCCAATAGTTTATTTTGCTTTTATCTCTTGCTTCTGGAGACATGTCTAGTAAGAAGTTGCGGTGGCCGACGTCAAAGAGGTATCACCTCTTTAAAAAACAAAACAAAAAACAAACAAAACAACAAGAACAACAACAAAACAGTATCTTGTTTTCTTCTGTAGGATTTTGATGGTTTCCAGTCTCAAGTTTAGGTCTTTCATCCAACTGAAATTTATGTTTGTGTATGGTGTCAGAAAGTGGTCCAGTTTCATTCTTCTGCATGTCACTGTCCAATTTTCTCAGCACCATTTGCTGAAGAGACTTTTTCCATTGGATACTCTTTCCCTTTTGTTGGACATTAGTTGGCCATACATTTGTAGGTCTATTTCTGGGTTCTCTATTCTTTTACATTCATCTATGTGTCTGTTTTTGTGCCAGTACCACACTGTCTTACAGCTTTGTTATACAGCTTGAAGTCCAGAATTTTGATGCCTCCAGCTTTGTTTTTTTTTTTTTTTCAACATTATTTTGGCTCTTCAGGGTCTTTTGTGGTTCCATACAAATTTTAGAGTTGCTTGTTCTAGCTCTGTGTAAGAATGCTAGGGTTATTTTGATAGGGACTGCATTGAATGTGTTGGTTGCTTTGGGTGATATAGACATTTTAACAACATCTGTTCCTCCAATCTATAAGCATGGACTGTTTTTGTTTTTATTTCTCTGTGTCTTCTTCAATTCCTTTCATAAGCTTTCTATAGATCTCAGTGTACAGATCTTTTACCTCTTAGTTTAGGTTTATTCCTAGGTATCTTATAGCTTTTAGTGCAATTGTAAGTGGGATTGATTTCTTGATTTCTCTTTCTTCTGCTTCATTTTTGGTGTGTAGAAATGCAACCAATTTTTGTACATTGATTTTATATCCTGTGACTGCTAAATTCACGTATCAGTTCAAGCAGTGTTGTGGTGGAGCCTTTCATGTTTTCCTTGTGAAGCATCATGTCATCTGCAAAGAGTGAAAGTTTGACTTCACAAAATAAAAGGCCAATTTTTATGCCTTTTATTTCTTTTTAGTTTCTGATTGCTGAGGCTAGGACTTCCAGTACTATGTTGAGCAACAGCGGTGAGAGTGGACATCCCTGTCATGTTCCTGACCTTATGAGGAAAGCTTTCAGTTTTGTCCCCATTTAGGATAATATTAGCTGTGGGCATTTCATATTTGACCTTTATGATGTTGAGGTATGTTCATTCTGTCCCTACTTTATTGAGAATTTTTTATCAAGAAAGGATGCTACATTTTGTCAAATGCTTTTTAGCATCTATTGAGATGATCATATGGTTCTTATCCTTAGTCTTATAAATGTGTTGTATCAAGTTAACTGATTTGCAGATACTAAACCAGACCTGCAGCCCAGGAATAAATACCACTTGATTGTGGTGAATAATTCTATTTACTAGTATCTTGTTGAGAATTTTTGCATCCAGGTTCATTAGGGATATTAGCCTATAATTCTTTTTAGTGGGGACTTTGTCTAGTTTTGGAATCAAGGTAATCTGGCTTCACAGAATAAGTTTAGGAGCTTTCATTTCATTTCTATTTTTTTGAACTATTTGAGAACAATAAGTATTAACTCTTCTTTAAATGTCTTGTAGAATTTCCCTGGGAGTTCATCTGGCCCAAGATTCTTGTTTGTTGGGAGATTTTTGATAACTGATTCAATTTCCTTGCTGCTTATGGGTCTGTTCAAATTTTCTATTTCTTCCTATCAGTTTTGGTAGTGTGGGAATTTCTGGGAATTTTTCCATTTCTTTCAGATTGCCCAGTTTGTTGGCATACATTTTTCATAGTATTATAATTCTTTGTATTTTGTTGGCATTGGTTGTGATCACTCCTCTTTCATTCATGATTTTATCTACTTGGGTACTCTCTCTATTCTTTTTTTTTTTTTTTTAATTTTTTTTCAACGTTTTTTTATTTATTTATGGGACAGACAGAGACAGAGCATGAACGGGGGAGGGGCAGGGAGAGAGGGAGACACAGAATCGGAAACAGTCTCCAGGCTCCGAGCCATCAGCCCAGAGCCTGACGCGGGGCTCGAACTCACGGACCGCGAGATCGTGACCTGGCTGAAGTCGGACGCTTAACCGACTGCGCCACCCAGGCGCCCCTCTCTATTCTTTTTGATAAGCCTGGCTAGGAGTTTATCAATCTACTATCTGATCCATTGTGTCTTTCAAGGCCATTGTTTCCTTGTTGATTCTCTGCTTAGATGATCTGTCCATTGTTGTAAGTGGAGTGTGAAAGTCTCCTATTATTATGGTATTAGAATGAATGAATTTATTTATGTTTGTTATTAATTGATTTATATATTTGGATGTTTCCAGGTTGGGTGCATAAATATTTACACTTGTTAGATCTTTATGTATATACTTGTCAATTATAATAGAGGCCCTTCTTCATCTCTTGTTACAGTCTTTGTTTTAAAATCTTCTTTGTCTTTTATAAGTATGACACTCCAGCTTTCTTTTGACATCCATTAGCATGGTAGATGTTTCTCCATCCCGTCTCTTTCAATCTGCAGGTGTCCTCAGGTCTAAGATGAATCTTTTGTAGGTGGCATGTAGACGGATCTTGTTTTTTGTTTTTGTTTTTGTTTTTGTTTTTTTAATCAATTCTGATACCCTATGTCTTTTGATTGGAGCATTTAGTCCATTTATGTTCAAAGTGATTTTTGAAAGATAAGAATTTAGTACCATTGTGTTACCTATAGAGTTGATGTTTCTGGTGATGTTCTCTGGTCCTTTGTAGTCTTTGTTGCCTTGGACTTTTTTTTCTCTCTTTCTCTACTCAAAGAGTCCCCCTTAAACTTTCTTGTGGGTCTGGCTTAGTGGTCACGAACTCCATTAGTTTTTGTTTGTATGGGAAAGTTTTTATCCCTCCTTTTATTCTCAATGACAACCTTGCTGGATAAAGAATTCTTGGCTGCATACTTTTCCCATTCAGGGCATTGAATATTTCCTGCCACTCCCTCCTGGCCTGCCAAGTTTCAGGACACAGGTCTGCTGTTAAAATTATGTGTCTACATTGTAGGTTAAGGACCTTTTACAGAATTCTCACTTTATTTTTTTATTTTGTAGGTTTCACTATATATATCACAGTGTTGACCTGTTTTTTGTTGATTTTGAATGGAGTCCTCTGTGCCTCTTGGGCCTGAATGCCTGTTTCCTTCTCCAGATTAGAGAAGTTCTCAGCTATAATTTGTTAAAATAGACCTTCTTTCTCTTATTCCCTCTCTTCCTCTTCTGGGACACCTATGATATGAATATTGTTTCATTTCATGGAATCACTTAGTTCTCTCTCTTCATGATCTAGCAATTTCCTTTTCCTATTTTTTAAGCCTTATTATTTTCCACATTTTTATCTTCAATCTCACCTATTCTCTTCTGCTTCTTCAGTCATTGTCATCACTGTATCTAGTTTATTTTCATCTTAGTGATAGCATTTTTTTTTTCAACATTTATTTATTTTGGGGACAGAGAGAGACAGAGCATGAATGGGGGAGGGGCAGAGAGAGAGGGAGACACAGAATCGGAAACAGGCTCCAGGCTCTGAGCCATCAGCCCAGAGCCTGACGCGGGGCTCGAACTCACGGACCGCGAGATTGTGACCTGGCTGAAGTCGGACGCTTAACCGACTGCGCCACCCAGGCGCCCCAGTGATAGCATTTTTAATTCATTCTGAGTAGTTCCTAGGTTTTTTATCTCTGCAGCAATGGTTTCTCTGGTGTTTTCTATGCTGTTTTCAAGCCAAGCTAGTAGTCTTATGACTTTTGTTCTAATTTTTTTTCATATATATTGCTTATATCTGTTTTGAGCATGCCCATGGCTGTGATTTCTTCTTGACCTTTCTTTTGGGAGAATTCCTCCATCTTATCATTTTGGCTAAGTTTCTGTCTTTTGTGTGTTTTTAAAGCTTGTTATTTTTCCTGCACTTGATAATACTGCTATATTAAAAAGGGGTCATACACTCTCTAGAACATTACACTTCAGGAAGTATTTCTGGTGTATGCTTTGTGCACTCTGCTGTTGCATTTTAGCTGCTCTTTCCCACTGGTCAGTCTTCTGTAGAACTACTCCTTGCTTGCAGTGGTGGTGTTTGGACATTAACTAGGTGTGCTTTGATTTATTTGTTTGTTGAAGAAATCCTGGAAAGAGGGAGGAAAGCCTGATGTCCCAAAATGAGAAGAGGAAATGGAGACAAAAAACCAGAGAATCAAAATCTATACAGTGATTCCAAAGAAAAATAAAGGAGAAAAATGAAGAAAAGAAAAAAAGAATAGGGGCGCCTGGGTGGCTCAGTACATTAAGCATCTGACTTCAGCTCAGGTCATGATCTCACAGTCTGTGAGTTACAGCCCCATGCCAGGCTATGTGCTGACAGATGGAGCCTACTTAACATTCTGTCTCCCTCTCACTCTGCCCCTCTCCCACTCACACTCTGTCTCTCTCTCTCTCTCTCTCTCTCTCTCAAACATAAACAAACATTAAAAAAAAAAGAAAAGAATAAAAAAGTCTGATCAAAGAGAGAGAGAGAGAGAAGAAAATGGGAAAAAAAAGCAAGAAGGAAGGAGCCTGATTCCCAAAGCAAGGAAAAAAGGAAGAATGAAAAAAAAAAGGAAAATAAATGCTCCTGTTGTTTTGAAGCACTCAATTTTCAGTGCACTTGATGTATGCAGATTCTGACTGTACTGGTCTTTTGGAGGATAGGCCCACTGCATTGGCTCAGAGTCAGTCTTGCCCCAGTAAATAAGCAGTCACCAGACAGGGTGTGTGGGGTAGGGGGCTTTAGTGTAAGTTGGTCCAGACTCATTTGGGGGTTGTTGTGTTTCTCTCTGAAGTCCCACTGTGTTCGTGTGGCGGGAAAATGGTGAAACCCCAATTTCTCATCCCAGGACTGGGGATTTCACTCCCCCTCACTGTTCAGATCCTCAAATAATAGCAAATGCAGTCAGCTGACCCTGAGCCACAACTCTTCTCAGTTTTTCTTTGGCGTGTGGCCGGGGTTCAAAACCTGAAATCTTAAAGGACCCCATCCATACTGCACAGATCTGCTCCCTTCCTCAGGAGCAGAGACTTTCCATGCTGTGTCTGAAGTCCTGTCCCTGAAAAACAGTCCCACACCTGCACAGTGTGTGGAATCTGTGCTGTAGCACCACTAAAAGCAGCAAGGGTTATATTCCCTTTGGGTACACCTTGTTCCCTGCTGATGAAAGGCCATGTACTGACACCTGCAGGGTCTTTTGTCCTTGGGGAGGCAATATGCCTTCTTCCAAAAGTACTCTAGGAAAGGGAATGTTCTCTTCCAGTGTGCCCTGGAAACCTCTACAATCTGGGAACAGCTCCCTCCTCCCCAGGAGCATGCATTACAGCTCCACCCTGGGAAAGTCGTGCACTTTCAAAATCTCAGAGTTTGAGTTCCAAATGCTGTTAAACAAACAAACAAAAAGAAAGAAAAAAACACTAGTGACACTTAGTACTTCTTGCTCCCCAGTCTGTTGTCCAGAGAGGTTTTCCTCTTTTGCTAACTCCTTGTCCCACTTTCTCAACTCTTCTCTCTGTCTCTCTCTTTTGTCTCTCCTCTCAATTCACGTCCACACACCTCTCACCTGCCAAGCTGTTTCTCTCCCATTGTGGATATTATTCTGCCACTCTGCAAATCAATTTCCTGGGTGTTCCAAGTGACCTAACCTAATACAGCTGTGTTTGAAGGATGAGGAAAGCCCAGAGTCCTCCGACTTCACCATCTTAACTTCTCCCTCCAAGAAACAGACTCTTACTTATAGACAACAAAGTGATGGTTACTGGAGAGGAGATGGGTGAGTTGGGGGTGGTTTAAATAAGTGATGGAGATTAAGGAGTGCACTTATGATGAGCACTGGGTGTTGTATGGAAGTTTGAGGCACTATATTATATACCTGAAAATAATATTAAACTTACCTTAATTAATGGGATATACATAAAAATGTAGAAAAATTCTATTAATTTCTATAAAGCTGGCACTATTATGATTCCTATAAATATTAATAATATTTACCTGCTACTTACAGAGCACCTATTCTATGCTTGATCCTTGTAATCTGCCTACTTACAGCTCCTCTGAGCAATGGTGCTGTAGAAAGTACTGTTTCCATGTGACAGCCCTTTTCCCACTCCAGCCATATTTTCCTAATTCAAGGATATAAACATAATCCAAGTACAGTCCATTTATGGCCAGTAATCTATTGTGTAGATGTCTTTATTAAAAACAGATGAATTAACCCAGTCATACTCGTCTCTCAGGAATTTGGTACTGGGAGGAAAGGTCATTTAACTTATGGGACTTTTGGGTATTTACATAAGAAGTCTGTGTTTAGCAGACCATAAGAAGCCAATGAGTAAAGAAGAAGGTTCACGAGCTGGAAAACAAATTCTCCTTGAGGCCTGGATGCATTTAATATCTTCTCTTTGAATTCTGTAACATCTCTCCATGTCCTTATCATTTGCTCCACCTTCCCTGCTTTTTATCAGAACTACAGTTAGTGTGTATATTTTCTTTTGAAAGCTTTTTCTTCTGTATTGTCAATAGTCCTTTAAGTAGAAAAGACTTTTTTATTATATAGATGAAAGAGAAGAAACGTTCAAAGTCTCAAAGCTAATGATTACCAAAGCCATGATTCAATCTACATTGCCTGACTTAACAGCTATGCTTCTGTTGGACAGCAGATTTGCCAGGCAGTGAACATTGTTTCAAACAGGTCAACATGGAAAAAGAGAAAATGTCCTGTCTCACCCTGATGTTCCAGGCCCTGACTCATTGGCCATTTCTTTACCTTCATTGGAAACAATGGAAAATATTCAGATACAATTGTGATGATTTTATTCATGCTTTTTAAAAGCATTTTCCTCACTCTGAGCATTTCTTAAGATGAAGTAGCTTCAGTGCTCACAAAGAAACAGAGACTTGTGATTGTCAGCATCTTCTCAGCATCAGAGAGCATGGTTAATATGAAGGTCGGGTTCTGATTCACTGAATTCTTTGTGTGGGTAAATGCCATTAGTAGGGCAGAGGGAAGCCTGTGTTTTCTGAACGCAGGTGGCATAATGACACTTTTCTTTCTGTCATCTTTGCACTTCCTTAAACCTATGTCTCTAACTAAAAAGGGAGTCATGACTGAGGTTCTGAAAGGGGAAACCAATATTTTCTCTGCACCATGCACAGACGTTGATGACTACCTCCCAAGTCCTTGGGAAGAATTAGCAAATTACCACTACCTCAGAGGGTCACCCTGGCACAATTGGCGCTCTGCAGTTTTCTTGGCCCCAGAGAAACTCCTGTTTTCTTAATATCTAGACTTAAATTCTGTTTACTTTGTGTCATTCATATGAATCAAGTTTTTCCACTCTGCAAGAAGTCTTGTCTTCCAAATTAGAACTTAATAAGGAAAAAGTTAAATAAACTTGAAGCTTTTAAAGATACTTGAGTCTCTAAGTGCCAATTTTCTCAAATTTTCAAATTCAACCAAGAAGAAAAGTCAAAGGATATTCAGTCCACAACAAAGTCATCCACACCCCTCTGTTTTACTTTCCCCCTCTGTGTGTGTACATATGTGAGTTGGGAAAGCTCTTGTGTGTGCATATTTCTCCTCCTCTGATTTTAATGGTTTTTAGCAAACTTGCAAGACCCCAGGGTGGGCAGTACAGAAACTTATCCTCATCTTGTGTTGGGAAAAATAAGCAAGTCTCTTCTAAATATGTGTTGTCTAAGAAGAAGGTCAAGAATCAAAAGTGAAGAAGCAGGAATGACTTCTGCAACTGACCTCTCACTCAACAGCCATCTCAAGTCTCTTGGCTGAGACCCTGCCTCATTACCAAGTAGTTAATGCCATCTTCTCCTGCCTTACCCAGGAAGACATTGGAAATGTTATACTGAGCATTTGTGGATACACAGAACACTGAGTTAAGGAAGATATCCAAAATAAAGCATCTCACCCTGGGATATTTTCTAACAGGTCTCCCTTATGTTGTCCCACTTA
Organism: Herpailurus yagouaroundi; assembly: GCF_014898765.1. NCBI lineage: Eukaryota > Metazoa > Chordata > Mammalia > Carnivora > Felidae > Herpailurus > Herpailurus yagouaroundi. The sequence goes on from NW_024412421.1 coordinate 199,530, forward strand.
TTTTATCAATTACACCATTTTCTTGGGATGAATGCATCAATGATCATTCTATGGTTCATGGGGTACCTACTGCATAATTTTACTTATTAAACCATGCAAATCAAGAAAAGTAGGTAGAAAGTCTGATTGCCTGGTAAGAAAGAGAAGAATGACAGAAGTTGAGAAGTTGCCAAACTTACTTTTTGTTTTATTTGCAAACCCACTCTAATTCACTGGGTCTTCACTGGCTAGGGAGAGTATTTATTTTTAAATTTTCTTATTAACAAATACTTATCGATTACCCCCTATCCAGCTAGGAACTCCAGTTCTGGGCCATGAGAATGAATATAAGCTGATGAAGAAACAAAATGTGCTCCTTGCTCTCATGAAGCAAGGCCAAGTAAATAAAACTCACATTTTTTGAATTTTTAAAATGATCTTTTAAATTTAGGAAAATGTTGGGCACCAGGGTTGAAAACCAGGACCCTGCAATTAGTCCTCTACTAGTCAGAAGATATCAAATGGAAAATGAGATGTTGGTTTTCCTCCATGTTAACCGGGGGTTTTATTGACCTGATGAAGAGGAAATGCTTTTCTAATTGCTTTTTGAATCATCACCAAAAGCAAACATATGATTCCTGGAAGAATTATGGCTTTGTTGGAAGACAGAAAAGCCCAGAAAAAACATAAGTCTGGTCTGGGGAAGTTAGGGAATATCTATGTAGGGAATGAGGCTGAAGCTGGAGGGAGACAGCCAGAGGAGATCACACAGGAACAAACTCTATCCAGGCAGTTGGGTGGATATCCTATAACTAGGGATTATTTCTGCCCAGAGAGTGAGCCAGAGCCCCAGAGTAGGAAGAACTAAGGCACAGGGCCAGAATTAAGGGAGCAAGGCAGGACCTGGGACTGTTTGAAAGTTGTAGCCTAAATAGTGACTTAATCCCAAGGAAAAGCACAACATCAAAAACTCAGGAATCCATATGGACATCATAACAGGAATAGAAGACACTAATTATCAAGGATTTAACTTAAATAGGTCTTGTCTTTGGACAGGAGGGATATCAGACATTAAGAAAGGGTTGAAATAGCAACAAAGACTGAAGTTATACAACCGCATGAATTAGAAAATCTCTTGGAGTCAGAAGTCATTTATCTATTCACCAAATATTTACTGATCACCTATTATTTTCAAGCATTGTTCTAGATATTGGTAATACAACAGTGAATTAGATGGGCAAGAGGCAGAGAGTGACCACCTTAATGCATACTTTCAGGAAAGACTTTTAAACTGAGACTGAAGGAAGAGAAATGGTCAGATACATGAAGTTCTAGGGTAAGAGTTCTAGCAGAAGAACAACAAAAGCCAAGGTCTTAGGGGGCATAAAGAGACTTGGTGTATCCAAGACACAACAAAAAGACCTGTGCAGGTGGTCACATGACAGAGAGGAAAGCAAAGGTTTATAAGACCGGGGGAAGCCCAGATTTTCAAGGCTTTCCTTGTATTCAAAGTGCCACAGGGATCATACAAGGCTATCATGAGGTAGTGGCATGATCTTCCAGGTATTAAAAAAAGATAGGCAGGGCACCTTGGTGGCTCAATCAGTTAAGCATCTGATTCTTGATTTCGGCTCATATCATGATGTCACAGTTCATGAGATCAAGGTCCTCATCAGGCTCTGTGATAACAATGTGGAACCTACTTGAGATTCTCCTTCTCCCTGTCTCTCTCCCTCTCTGCCCCTCCTCCATTCATGCTCTAAAAATAAATAAACAAACATTTTAAAAGGAGACAAGCATATATTCCAGAAGGCACTGGGCTAAGATCATCATTATCATCCACAATAACTTGGTGTGGAACATGATGATTGCCAAAGAGCTAACACTTCTGGCCAAATAATAAGGAATCAGTCAATATGTACTCAACAAATAAATACAAAAATCTAATAATTGGCACCAATCATAATTGTTTTCAGGCCAGCAACAATTCCACCACGGAACTATGAATTTTCCTTTGAAGCATTCTTACTTGTGAATATTTAAAAATTCTCCTTAAATTGTACCCATTGAAGTATTTCATTCTAAGCCCCTCAGAAATAGTAGAACCCAAAATGATCTTTTCAAGAAAATATTTCTGTATTAAGTATTTACATGTGTCTCAAAACAAAACCATACAACATTCTTAGGAGACTGGGAGAATCTAATTAAATTGCAAGCTATTTTCCCTGGTTAATTCAGCCAGCTTAACTGTTGTTATATTTGTACAAAGCTCCTCTCTGTTCTACTGCTATTCTGCAGATAGATGTCAGACCATGTAGGACCTGGAGCATGCAAATTTTCAAGAGAGAAGAGGTTAGTTTTGAAACACGCATCCCAGAAAAGACAGCATTATCAGTTCCCTGGCAGTCAGAGAGAGAGAACGAGAGAGAGAGAGAGATCGTTTAGGAGATCTCTCCCAAGTTCTCAGGCCCCAAACATATTAAGAAACTTTTCTCTCTCACCCAGCTTCCCAGGTTCAAAATCACAGTTTCCAACTAAGCTTGGAAGGCATATCAGAAGGAGTGCAGTATTTGAAGGAATAGACATTATGAAAGACACCTAGCCCTATCTAATGGTTTAAATTCTCAGTACTATCCTCAAGATGGCTGGCTGAGAAAGTCAATGCCTGGACAATTTGTAAGATGAAGAATGGGAAACCACCTAAAAACTTTCAACATAATAATAAATACATTATAGAAATCTATTTGTGCAATACTACAGAACAAATTTCATTCCACATATGATATTTGGGCTAGGCATTCTGCCAGGTGCTGGGAGTCAGTACTAAATAAGGAAGATGGAGTTCTGGCTGTAAGCAACTTATTTTGTGGAGGGGAGTAGGTGTAGCAAAGAAACAGAGAGCATTATAAATTTATTTAAATTGTTTGTTATGTCAGGTAGTGGAGTACTCACAAAGAGATAAAGTGCAATAACGTGATAAACAGGAATGGAACGGGAAAGTTACCAGTGTACAATGTGGTGTTAAGGTTTGGCCTCTCTAAGGAGGAAGAGAAGGCAGTTGATTTGAATAAAAAGAAGGAGCCACATTATAGGGTGTTATATGTATATATGTATGTTATAAGGTAAGAAGAAAACAGAAAAAGAAAAAAGGAAAGGTTGAAGGCTTATTATAACTTTTACAGGCCTAAGAAAAACTCCTGCATCCTTCCAATAAAATCTCTTTTTCTATTTAAGCTATTCTGATCAGGTTTCTCTTTATTGCAGCCAAAGGCTTTCTAAGTAAGATGTGCTTTTGCCATGACATCATGTGGAGTTTAATAATTGTTAGGGTAAAACTAGTATAATAATGCTCTTATAAAACTATTGTAAGAATGTGATAAGAATTATAACAATTCTGACTTAGTGCCTGAGCTGAGACTTGAAATAGGAGTAAGGTTTGGTCTGGAGTACAAGCTACTCCAGACCGACCTGTGTGGAGCAAAAAAAAGTAACCACCTGGTAACTTCCCCACATCACCAGCATTATCAGCATCACACTAAGAATTTAACTTGTATCATTCCATTTAATCTCTATGATAATCCCTATGATAACCCTACAAAGGAGATATAATTATCTTAGTAAGTAAGGAAACTGATGGCCAGATAATTAAGTGACTATCCTGAGGTCACAGAGCTTATAAATATCAAACCTGGGATTTGTATCAAAGTTTGTTCTACCTTAAAGCCAGTCTCCTGAGCACCAATCTGTGGACAATTTTGTAGATATGGAAATTCATACTTTCTTTGGAGAAGAAAGTAGGTATAGGAAGGCTGGCATTGTTTCCCAGAGAGATAGAAGGAATTTATACAGGACAGCAGGGAAAGAAAAATTATGGTGTTAAGACTGAAGACCAGTATCCTATGTAAGGTTATTTCTGCCTGAACATATGTGGGGTCTCAGCACAGGTCTCAGGACCTGTGCAAAAGTTATTATGCCAGAATTCTCTGGATGCTGTGAGCAGTTACCAAGGATGAACAGAGTGGCTTTGTTCCTGGACTGAAATTCAGGTGTTATTCTTCACCTGTCACATCAAGAAAGTTGTCCTCTGTCCTTCCCTTGAGTAAAGTACAGGTCCAAGAACTATGTTCAGCTCTGTGGGAAAGATTCACATCTGAGTCCATTCAAGCACCAGTAAGAGGTGTTCAGTCCATGGCTTACACAATTGTATGCAATATGCCTAAAGCAAATATCTGTCTTTCCATGCTGGACACTATATAAAAGGGTATTCTCAGTGGTGGGAACACTGGATAAAACATCTTCTTCAAAATCTAGCAATCACTTCTTCAAAAACTGTGTTTTGTTCCTCTCTGTTCAATCTGTAAGCATCAGAGTTTGTTATTTAGACATTCTGAGACAAGCAAATGCAGGGCCGTAATCCCTGTACTGTTCTATTGCTTTCACTAGACCATAAGTCTTGTCAAGGTCAAGGACTATGATTCACCTTATTTCTCAGCCTGGAGGTCCACACTAGACACATAGTAAGTATTCAATAAATAGTTAACAAGTGTATACATGAATTAAATAATGAATGAGCAACACTGTTTTGGATCTCTGAATTTGACTTTGAGGTAGAATTGTGATCACAGGTTCAGCCCGATATACCTTGCAATGTAATCTTGCACAGCTTTGGTAGTATTTCTAAATAAATATTTTAATTTCAAGTGCCCACAGTGCTCATTTAAAATCTTCTGTTCCCTAAAGTAAACAAATCAACAGCTTTTTCAAACAATGCATAGAGTAATAATCAATAATTAGAACATCTCTTTCCTTTAATGATTCAATTGAAAAGTTAATTATATTTCACTTTTCTCCTCTCTGAGTAACTGTGGTTGGGAAAGATTTGGAAGTGAAGAAGATTTAGACCTCAGAATGAATCCCAAACTCAACAAGAAAGAAGTGTTCTCATTTTTCCTGGAGGCACAAGCAGGCCAAAAAGAAAACAAAACAAACAAACAAACAAAAAAAACAGAACCTGAAAGGAAATAATTCACTGGCCCAGGAAGATGGCAGTACAGTAGGAGGACCCTAGGCTGATCTCATCTCTTGAATACAACTAGATAACTACCAAATCATCATAAATGCCCCAGAAATTAACCTGAATACTGGCAGAACAAACTCCACAGCTAAAGGTAGAGAAGAGGCCACTTTGGAGAAGACAAGAAATGAGGAAACATGGTTTGGGAGAAAAATGGCTCAAGGCTACTGCAGTATGGAGTGGGCTGCAGATGCAGAGAAGACAAGGAGCACACAGGGGGAGCATACACAGGGAAGATAAATCCCTATAGTAATTGGCTTGGAAAGTGAAAGGAGTAGAATTTTATGAGTTCTTGCAACTACTGGGTCTTAAAACCTGGAGCTGTAAAGGCCAGCAGGCTTGGCTCAGGAAGAGCCCAGAGGCATTGAGGCTGCTCTTCGACAGAAGAAAGAACAAACAGCCTCAAGAAATTAAGAGTATAAACAACAATCTGAAGAGGGCCTGAGGCACACAGTGGAGAGGTTACTCACTCTTCTTGGAGTGTGTTGCAGAGAGGTAGCATTCATGGAGAGTCCTCTGGGAACATAGGAACTAGCCAGCATCCTTTCCCTCACTTGCACCATTGACTGGACACAAGGCAACCTGCAAGAATCAGCTCAGTGTCCATGCTCTCTCTGTAAGTTACCTACACCAAGCCCCACCCACCCACACTCTGGGGAAACCACCTTTCCCCATCACACTTGCCTCAGTCCAGGTGTAGTGGGCACCTTACCCAGAAGACTGAACCAAGCCCCTGCCAACACCGCATCTCCCGATCAGGAATTTCTTCTCATAAGGGCATTACCCTCAAGAGGAGGAGACATAGCTGACTTTCCTAACATACAGAAGCAGGCACAGAGACTTAAACAAAATGAGAAGACAAGAATTTGTCCCAAATGAAAGAACAGGACAAGGCCATAGCCAAAGATCAAGGTGAAACAGATATATGTAAAATATGTGATAGAGAAATTAAAATGATGATCATAAAGTTATTCACTGTACTTGAGAAAAGAATGAAAGACCTGAAAGAAACCTTTAGTACAGAGGTAAGGAATAACATAGCATAGATAAAGCATTCAAAAAATGAAATGAGGGGTTGTCTGGGTGGCTCAGTTGGTTAAGTTGTTTGACTTTGGCTCACGTCATGATCTCACCATTTGTGGGTTTGAGCCCCACGTTGGGCTCTGTACTGACAGCTCAGAGCCTGGAGCCTGCTTTGGATTCTATTTCTCCCTCTCTCTGCCCCTCCCTGGCTTGCACTCTGTCTCTTTCTGTCTCTCTCAAAAATAAATAAAGATTAAAAAAAATGAAACGAAAAACATGCTGGACAGAATGAACAGTAGGCTGGGAGAAGCAGAGAAGTGAATTAATTACCAAGAAAACAGAGTAATGGAAAGTAATAAAGGTGAACAAAAGAGAGAAAAGAAGAATTATGCATAAGGAGAATAAACTTAGGGAACTCAGTGACTCTATCAAATGTAATAACATTCACATTGTAGGAGTCCCAGTAAAAGAAAGGGAAAAGGGGGCAGAAAATTTATTTGAAGAAATAATACCTGAAAACTTCCCTAATCAGGAGAAAGAAACAGATATACAAACCTAGGAGGCACAGAGAACCCCCACAAAATCAACAAAAGTAGATCTATACCAAGACATGTTATAATTAAAGTGGAAAAAAAAACATAATGAAGAATATAACATTTTCAAAGTGGCAAGACAAAATAAGACAGCTGCATACAAGGAAAACCCCATAAGGCTAGCAGGGGATATTTCAACAAAATGTCCAAGCCAGAAGGGAGTGACACGGTATATTCCATTTGATAAATGGGAAAAACATGCAGCCAAGAATATTCTATTCAGCAAAGCAATCACTTATAACAGAAGAAGAGATAAGGAGTTTCCCAGGAAAACAAATCCTAAAGGGGTTCATGACCACTAAAACGGCCTTGAAATAAACAAAGAAACAAACAAATAAGATTTTTTGAGTGGAAAGGAAAGACCAAAAGTGATAAATCAGTCAAAAAACTCCCAATATGAAAGGATGTAAAATATGAAACCATACACCTAAAACATGGGAAAGAGAGTATTAAAGAATGGGTTCAAACTTAAATGAGCATGAACTTAATATAGGCTGCTAAATGCAAAAAAGGTTACATACAAACCTAATCATAACCACAAATAAGCAACTAATATGCAAAGAATAAAGAGAAAGAAATCCAAACGTATTAGTAAAGAAAACCAGAAAACTATGCAAGAGAGAAAGATAAGAATTAGAGAAAATTTTCAGAAATGACAAAACAAGTAATAAAATGGCAATAAATATATATCTATCAATATTTACCTTTAATGTAAATGAACTAAATGCTCCAATCAAAAGACATCAGGTGATAAAATGGATAATAAAACTATCTATATCTATATCATCTATATATCTATATCTATATCTATATCTATATCTATATCTATATCCATATCTATCTATCTATATAGATGCTGCCTACGAGTCTCATTTCAGACCTGAAGATACCTACAGATTGAAAGTCAGGGGATGGAGAAATATGCAAGTGGAGATCAAAAGAAAGTTGCATATAAGGCAACACATACCAAACTAGACTTTAAAACAGACTGTGGGATGCCTGGGTGGCTCATTTGGTTGATCCAGTTACTTGTGATTTCAGCTCAATCATGAGATCAAGCCCCATGTCAAGCTCCTCCTGGGCATGGAGACTGCTTAAGATTCTTTCTCTCCCTCTTCTTTTGTCTCTCTCTCTCTCTCTCTCTCTCCCTTTCTCTTTCTCTAAATAAATAAATAAATAACATTTAAAAAATAAGTAAAACAAAGACTGTAACAAGAGACAAAGAAGGGCACTGTATAATAATAAAGGAGACAATCCAACAAGAAGATATAACAATTTTAAATACTTGTGCACCCAAATGGAGCACCCAAACATATAAAACAATAACAAACATTAAGGAACTAACTGGTAGTGATAAAATAATAATAGTAGGGGACTTTAACACCTCATCTACATCAATAGGCAGATCTTATAAACAGAAAATCAACAAGGAAAGAATGGCTCTGAATGACTCACTGGACCATGGGAATTTAACAGATATATTCAGAATATTCTATTCAAAAATAGAAGGATAGGAGGAGGAGTTAAGATGGCAGAGAAGAAGGGAGACCCTGGGCTTTCCTTGACCCTCAAATACAGCTGTACTGAGGTCAAATCACTTGGAAAACCCAGGAAATCAATCTGTAGAGTGGCAAAAGGATCACTACAGTTGCAGGGGCACAGTTTGACAGGTGAGAGGTGTGTATAAGTGAATTGGGGACAGAAAAGCAGGTGCTGTGGAGGGGAGGGAACACTTTCCATGGAGATTCAAATGTTTGGCTTTGAGAAAGTAGGGCATTGAGTTAGCACAAGAGGAAAACTTCTCTGGACCATTGACTGGGGACCAAGAAGTACTGAGTGTTCCAGTTCTTTTTTTGCAAACAGCTTTTGGAGCAAACTCTGAGGTTTTGGAAGTGTGTGATTTCCTCCAGCGAAGAGCTATGGCATTGGCTCCTGGAGAGGTGGGAGTTGGCCTTAGAGTACATAGGGTGGTGTAGAGATCTCCAGGGTGCACTGGGAGAGAACATTCCTCTTCTTGGAGTATGTTTGGAAGAGGGCATATTGCCTTCCCAGGGACATAAGATCCTGCAGGTGCCAGCCAAGGACCTTACATCAGTAGGATAAAGAGGTTTTACTCTGGAGGAGGGTAGCAGATCCACACACTGCTGGGTCTTTTAAGAGTTTGGTTTTTGAATCCCAGCCACGCACCAAAGAAAAAAACAGAGAGATCTATGGCACTGGGCCAGCTAATTAACCTCACTATTCTTTGAGGGCTACCTGAACAGCAGGGGGAGTGAGATCACCAGTCCAGGGATGAGACATTGGGTTGGTGCCATTCTCTGCCCCCGGCCCCACCACTAACATGGTGGGAATTCAGAGAGCAACACAGCCACCCTCAGTGGAAGCAAGAACCACTTACACCAAACCACCCCCTGTCATGCGCATGGTGACAGCATATTTACAACTAAGACTGATTCTAGGCCAATACAGTGGGCCTCTCCTCCAGAAGACCAGCATAGCCAGCACCACTCATGCATCAAGTACACTGAAAATCCCGTACTTCAAAATGGTACTTACAGTTTTTTTCTTTTTTTCTTTCTTCTTCCTTTTTTCTTTTGGAATCAGGCTCATAGTTTCTTCTTTGTTTTTTATATTTCCTTTTCTCCTTTTTTGCATCAGGCTTTTTTATTCTTTTCATTTTACCTCTTTTTTTCCCTTCTTTTTTATCTTGTTTTCCCATTCTTTTTCTTTGTACTCAGCCTTATAGTTTTTGGATTTTTTTTTAATTTTTTTTTCAACGTTTATTTATTTTTAGGACAGAGAGAGACAGAGCATGAACGGGGGAGGGTCAGAGAGAGAGGGAGACACAGAATCGGAAACAGGCTCCAGGCTCTGAGCCTGATCAGCCCAGAGCCTGACGCGGGGCTCGAACTCACAGACCGTGAGATAGTGACATGGCTGAAGTCGGACGCTTAACTGACTGCGCCACCCAGGCGCCCCAGTTTTTGGATTTTCTATTTGTTTGTTTGTTTGTTTATATGTGTTACTTTTCATTTTCTGTTTTTTTGGGATCAGGCCCTCACCCTTTTTTCCAGGGTTAGTTCAACAAACAAATCAAAGCACACCTAGTTAAAGATCCAAACACTCCACCAGAGTAAGCAAGGAGGAGCTCAGCAGAGGACTGAAAAGTGGGAAAGAACAGCCAAACACAACCACAGATTGTCCACAGCATACAACAGAAAGATTTCCTGAAGTGCCAGGCCCTGGATATAGTGTATTACCACTTTTTAATATAGCAGTACTTTTAGATGCAAGAAAAATAACAAGCTTTTAAAACATGCAAAATAAAGAAACTTAGCCAAAATGACAATATGGAGGAATTCTTCTCAAAAGGAAGGTCAAAGGATTCATAGCCAGGGACATGCTCTAAACAGAGATAAGAAATATATTTGAACAAAAATTTAGAACAAAAGCATAGGACTACCAGCTGGGCTTGAAAAAAGTATAGAAGACACCAGAGAAACCCTTTCTATAGACATCAAAAACCTAAGAACTATTCAGGACGAATTTTAAAAAGCTGTAACTGAGATGCAAAACAAAGTGGATGCAGTGAAAAGGAGCATTAAAAAAGCAGAGAAGAAAATAAGTGATATAGAAGATAAAATTATGGAAAACAATGAAGCTGAAAAACAGAGGAAAACAATGGTTACTAGATCTCAAGGGGGAGACTTAGAGAACTAAGTGATTCTATGAAATGAAACAATATTTGTGTCATAGGAGTCCTAAAAGAAGAAGAGGGAGAAAAAGGGAGAAGTTTTATTTTAACAAATTATAGCTGAGAACTTCTCTAATCTGGGAAAGATAACAGACATTCAAGTCCAAGAGACACAGAGAACTCCACTGAAAATCAACAAAACAGGCCTACACCACAACATATCATAGCGAAACGTGCAAAATAAAAAGATAAAGTGGGAATTCTGCCAGAAGCTAGAAGCAAAATGTCCTTAACCTACAAGGATAGACACATAAGATTAGCAGAAGATCTGTCCACTGAAACTTGGCAGTCCAAGAGGGAGTGGCAGGAAATATCGATGTGCTGAGTGGGAAAAATATGCAGCCATGAATTCTTTATGGCTTTATGACAGCAAGGCTGTCTTTCAGAATAAAAAGAAATAAAAACTTTCACATACAAACAAAAACTAATGGAGTTCATGACCACTAAACAAGCCCTGTAAGAAATTTTAAGGGGGACTCTCTGAGTGTGTGTGTGGGGGGAGACAAAAGCAACAAAGACTACAAAGGACCAGAGAACATCACAGAAATATCAACTCTACAGGTAACACAATGGTACTAAATTCATATCTTTCAAAAATCACTCTGAATGTAAACGGATTATATGATCCAATCAAAAGACATAGCATGTCAGAATGGGTAAAAAAACAAGATGCATCTATATGCTGCCTACAAAAGAATCATTATAGGCCTAAAGACACTTCCAGATAGAAAGTGATGGGTTGGAGAAACATGCACCATGCTAATGGATGTCAAAAGAAAGATGGAGTAGCTACACTTATATCAGACAAACTAGATTTTAAAACAAAGACTGTAACAAGAGATGAATAAGAGCATCATGCCATAATTAAGGGGTCTATCCATCAAGAAGATTTAACAATTATAAATATTTAGGCACCCAAGTTGGAGCACCCAAATATATAAATCATTTCTAGCAAACATAAAGGAACTCAATGATAATAATACCATGATAGTGGGGGTCTTTAACACCCCATTCCCTGCCATGGACAGATGATCTAAGTGGTAAATCAACAAGAAAATAATGGCTGAATGACCAGATGGACTTAACATATCTATTCAGAACATTTCATCCTAAAGCAGCACAATATACATTCTTCTCAAGTGCACATGGAACACCAATGGGTCATAAATCACTAATAGCTAACATACTGGGCCACAAATCAGCCCTCAACAGGTACAACAAGCTAAAGTTCATACTATGCCTATTTTCATACCACAATGCTACAAAACTTGAAATCAAACACAAGGAAAAAAATTGGAAACCCCTCAAAAACATGGTGGTTAAAGAATATCCTAGCCAAGAATGGTTGGGTTAACCAGGAAATTAAGGGCGAAATAAAAAAATACATGGATGCAAAAATAAAAAATAAAAACACTATAGTCTAAACCCTTTGGGATGCATCAAAGGCAGTCCTAAGGGGAAAGTACTTTGCAAATAAGGCCTGTATCAAGAAGCAAGAAAACTCCCAAATACACAACCCAACCTTACACCTAAAGGAACTAGAAAAGGATCAGCAAATAAAGTCCAAAGCCAACAGAATAAGGGAAATAATAAAGATTAGAGCAGAAATAAATAATGTACAAACAAACAAACAAAAAACTCAGGACAGATCAATGAAATTAAATGTTGGTTCTTTGAAAGAATAAATGAAATTGATAAACCTCTAGCCAGACTTCTCAAAAAAGAAAAGAGAGAGGACCCAAATAAATAAAATCACCAATGAAAGAGGAGAGATCACAACCAACACCACAGAAATACAATTGTAAGAGAATACTATGAAAAAATATATGCCAACAAACTGGGCAATGTGGAAGAAATGGACACATTCTAGAAACTCACACACTACCAAAACTAAAACAAGAAGAAATAGAAAATGTGAACAGACCCATAGCCAGCAAAAAAATTGAATCAGTTATCAAAAATCTCCCAACAAACAGGAGCCCTAGGCCAGATGGCTTCCCAGGGAAATTCACCAGACAGTTGAAGAGCTAATACCTATTCTTCTCAAACTGTTACAAAAGAAAGAAAGAAAAAAGAAAGAAAGAAAGAAAGAAAGAAAGAAGAAAGAAAAGAAAGAAGAAAAAGAAAATAAATGGAAGGAAAGCTTCCAAACGCATTCTATGAAGCCAGCATTACTTTGGTTACAAAAGCAGACAAAGACCCCACTGATGAACCTGGGTGCAAAAATTCTCAACAAGATACTAGCAAATAGAATTTAACAGTACATTAAAATAATTATTCACCATGATCAAGTGGGATTTATTTCTGGGCTGCAGATTTGGTTCAATATCTGCAAATCAATCAACTTGATACATCACATCTGTAAAAGTAAGGATAAGAACCATATGATCCTCTCAATAGATGCAGAAAAAGCATTTGACAAAATACAGCATCTATTCTTGATAAAAATTTGTAAGAAAGTAAGGATGGAAGGAACACACCTCAACATCATAAATGTCTAGTATGAAAGGCCCACAGTTGATATCATCCTCAATGAGGAAAAGGAGACCTTTCCCCCTAAGTACAGGAAAATGACAGGGTTGTCCACTGTCCCCTGTTGTTCAACATAGTACTGGAAGCCCTAGCCCCAGCTATCAGAAAACAAAACAAACACAAAAAAACAAACAAACAAAGGTGTACAAACTGGCAAAGAAAAAGTCAAATTTCACTCTTTGTAGATGACATGATTTTCTATGTGAAAAATCCCCAAAGACTCCACCAAATACTGCTAGAAGTGATATATGAATTCAGCAAACCTGCAGGATATGAAATCAATGTACAGAAATCCATTTTATTTCTATACACCAATAATGAAGCAGCAGAAAGAGAAATCAAGCAATTGCTCCCATTTACAATTGCACCAAAAACCATGATACCTTGGAATAAACCTAACCAGAGAGATAAAAGATCTGTAGGCTGAAAACCATAGAAAGCTTATGAAAGAAATTGAAGAAGACACAAAGAAATGTGGAAATATTCCATGCTCATGGATTAGAACAAAATATTGTTAAAATGTCTATACTCCCCAAAACAATCTACACATTCAGTGTAATCCCTGTCAAAATAACATAAACAGTTTTCATAGAGCTGTAACAAACAATTCTAAAATTTGAATGGAACCACGAAAGACCCTGAGTAGCCAACATAATGTTGAAAAAGAAAACCACAACTGGAGGCATTACAATTCTCAACTTTAAGCTGTATTACAAAGCTGTAGTCATCATGACAGTATGGTATGAGCACAAAAGTGAACATATAGACCAGTGGAACAGAGTAGAGAACCCAGAGATAAACTCACAAATGTATGGCTAACTAATCTTCAACAAAGCAGGAAAGAGTATCCAATGGAAAAAAGACAGTGTCTTAAGCAAATGGTGCTGGGAAACACGGACAATGACAGGCAAAATAATGAAACTGACCACTTTCTTATACCATACACAAAAATAAATGCAAAATGGATGAAAGACCTATATTTGAGATAAGGAAACCATCAAAATCCTACAGAAGAAAACAGGTAGCAACCTCTTTGACCTCGGCTGCAGCAACGTCTTACTAGACATGTACCCAGAAGCAAGAAATAAAAATAAAAATGAAGTATTAGGATTTCATCAAGAAAAAAATCTTCTTCACAGCAAATTAAACACTCAACAAAACTAAAAGGCAACTTACAGAATGGGAGAAAATATTGCAAATGACATTTCAGATAAAGGGTTAGTATCCAAAATCTACAAAGAACTTACCAAACTCAACACCCAAAAAAAACAAACAATCCAGTTAAGAAATGGGCAAAAGACGAGAACAGAAAGTTTTCCAAAGAAGGCATCCACATGGTAACAGACACATGAAAAGATGCTCAAAATCACTCATCATCAGAGAAATACAAATCAAAATCACAATGAGATACCACGTCACACCTGTCAGAATGGCTAAAATTGACAACTCAGGAAACAACAGATGTTGGTAAGGATGCAGAAAGGGTGAAACTCTTTTGCACTGTTGGTGGGAATGCAAACTGGTGCAGCCATACTGACAAACAGTATGGAGGGTCCTCAAAAAAAAAAAATAGAATTATCCTATGATCCAACAATTTCACTACTAGTATTTACCCAAAGGGTACAAAATTGCTGACTGGTAAGGGCACATGTAGCCCAATATTTATAGCAGTGCTATCAACAATAGCCAATTTATGGAAAGAGCCCAAATGTCCATTGACTGATGAATGGATAAAGAAGATGTGGTATATATATATCTATATCTATATCTATCTATCTATCTATCTATCTATCTATATATATATATACATACATACATACAGTGGAATATTATTTGGCATGCAAAAAAAAAAAAGAAATCTTGTCATTTGCAACAATGTGGATGGAACTAGAGTGTATTATGCTAAGTGAAATAAGTCAGTAAGAGAAAGACAAATATCATATGATTTCACTCATTGTGGAATTTAAGAAACAGCAGATGAACATATGGGAAGGGAAGGAAAAATAAGATAAAAACAGAGAGGGAGACAAATCATGAGACTTAACTACAGAGAACAAACTGAGCCCTGCTAAAGGGGAAGTGGGTGGGAGGATGGCCTAAATGGGTGATAGGCATTAAGGAGGGCACTTGTTGGGATGAGAACAGGGTTTTATATATAAATGATGAATCACTTGGTTCTAATACTGAAACCAGTACTGTACCGTATGTTAATTAACTTAAATTTAAATAATATTTAAAAAAAGCATAATCCACATTCTTTGCAAGTTCACATAGGACATTCTCCAGAATAGATCACATAGGAGGTCACAAATGATGACTCAACAAGTACAAAAAGATTGAGATCATACCATGTAAATTTTCCTACCACAATGCTATGAGACTTGAAGTCAACCACGAGGAAAAATCTGGAAATGACACAAATACATGGTAGTTAAACAACATGCTACTAAACAATGAATGGATCAACTGGGAATTCAAAGAAGAAACTAAAAAATACATGGAAAGAAATGAAAATGAAAACACCTCAGACCAAATGTTTGGGATGTAACAAAAGTGGTTCTAAGAGGCAAGCATATAGTAATACAACCTCAAATAAACAACCTAACTTTACACTTATAGGCCCTGGGGGTGGGGGTAGGGACAACAAATAAAACCTAAAGCGAGCAGAAGCAAGGAAATAATAAAGATTAGAGCAGAAAAAACAGATTTGGAAACTAGAAGAAGAACATACAATGAAACCAGGAGCTGGTTCTTTGAGAAAATGAATAAAATAGATAAACCCCTAGTCACATTATCAAAAAGAAAAGAAAGGACACACATACATAAAATCAGGAATGAGAAGGGAGAAATAACATCCAACACCATAGAGATATAAACAATTATAAGAAAACAGTATGAAAAATTCCAGGCCAAGAAATTGGACAACCTGAAAGAAATGGACAAACTCCTGGAAACATATAAACTAGCCAAAATGGAAACAGGAATAAAGAGAAAACTTGAACAGACTGATAACGAGCAAAAACGTTGAATCAGTAATCAAAAATTTCCCAACAAATCATAGACCAGGTTCCAAATGGCTTCACTGGAGAATTTAACCAAACATTTAAAGAAAAGTTTGTATGTATCCTTCTCAAACTATTCCAAAAAAAGAGGAAGAAATACTTCCAAATTCATTCTATTAGGCCAGCATTACCCTGATTCCAAAACCAAAGACTTCATTAAAAAGAGAACTACAAGCCAAAATCCCTGATGCAAAAATTCTCAATAAAATACTAGCAAATCAAATCCAACGTACATTAAAAGAATCATTCACCATGATGACGTGGGTTGGGATTAATTCCTGGGCTGCAAGAATGGTTCAATATTGGCAAATCAATCAATGTGAAACACCCCATTAGTAAAGGAAAGGATCAGAACCATGTGATAATTTCAATAGATGCGGAAAAAAAACATTTGACAATATACAACGTCCATTCATGAGAAAAACACTCAACAAAGTAGGGTTAGAGGGAACATACCTCAACATAATAAAGGCTATAACAAAAAACTCACCGCTAATATAATCCTCAGTGGGGAAAAACTGACAGCTTTTCCTCTACGGTCTGAAACAAGACAGAGATGTCCACCCTCACCACCGTTATTTATCATAGTATTGGAAGTCCTAGCCACAACAATCAGACAACACAAAGAAACAAAAGGCATCATATTGGCAAGAAAGAAGTCAAACTTTTGTCATTTGCAGATGACATGGTTACACTGAAACCTGAAAAACTCCATCAAAAATTTGCTAGAACTGATACAGGAGTTCAGTAAAATTACAGGCTACAATATCAACGTATTCTATACACCAAAAAATGAAACAGCAGAAAGACAAATTAAGGAATCAATGCTGTTTACAATTTCATCAAAAACTATAAGGTGCCTAGGAATAAACCTAACCAAAGAGGTGAAAGACCTGTACTCTGAAAATTACAAAACACGGATGAAAGAAATTTCAGTTGACACGAGGACATTGAAAAACATTTCATACTCATGGGTTGAAAGAGCAAATATGCTTAAAATGTCATATTACCCAAAACAATCTACACATTTAATGCAATCTTTATAAAAATACCAGATGCATTTCTCAAAAGCTAGAACAAATAATCCTCAAATTTGTATGGAGCCACAAAAGACTCCGAATAGCCAAAGCATCCTTGAAAAAATAAAAGCAAAGCTGGAGGCACCACAATTTCAGACTTCAAATTATATTACAAAACTGTATTGATGAAAACAGTGTGGTCCTGGTACAAAAATAGACACATAGATCAAAAGAACAGAATAGAAAATGCAAAAGTGAACCCACAACTAGTTGGTCAATTAATATTTGACAAACAAGGAAAGACTATCCAATCAGAAAAAGATGGTATCTTCAACAAATGGCGTTGGGAAAACTGGAGAGCAATATGTAAAAGAATAAAACTGGACCGCTTTCTTGTACCATACACAAAAGTAAATTAAAAATGGTTTAAAGACACCTGTGAGACAGGAAACCACTAAAATCCTAGAGAACACAGCCATAAAAAATAATGAAATCTTGCCACTTGCAATGACATGGAGGTTGAAAGTATTTTGCTATGTGAAATGAATCAGTCAGAGAAAGACAAATACCATATGATTTCACTCATGTGGAGTTTAAGAAACAAAACAAACAAACACAGGGGAAAAAGGCAAACCAAGAAACAGACTGTTAAATTAACTATAGAGAACAAACTAACAGTTAGTGGAGGGGAGGTAGGTGGGGGGATGGGTGGAAGGGATGACGGGAATTAAGGAGTGTACTTTTAGTAATGAGTCCTGGGTGTTGTATGTAAGTGTTGTATCATGAAATTGTGCACCTGAAACAAATATTACTCTGTATCTTAACTAACTACAATTCAAGCAAAAACACTAAAAAAAAGACAAGCATCAAGAAATTTAAAAAGATCAAAGTCATATTATGAGTCTTTTCTGACCACAATGCTATGAAAGTAGAAGTCAACCAGAAGAAAAATCTGAAAACACCACAACTACGTAGAGGTCAAAACATGCTACTAAACAATGAATGGGTCAAGCCGGAAATAGAATAAAAATTAAAACTACATGAAAACAAATTAAAATAAAACATAATGGTTCAAAATCTTTGGGATGCAGCAAAAGTAGTTCTAAGAATAAATCTTATAGCAGTACAATTTTACATGAAGAATAAAATCTCAAATAGACAACATAACCTTGCAACCAAAGGAAATAGAAAAAGAACCACAAACAAAACCCAAAAACAACATAAAGAAGGAAATAATAAAGATTAGAGCAAAAATAAATATTGAAACTAAAAAAAAATGGATCATTGAAACCAAGAGCTGGTGTTTTGAAAAAAAAAATCAAGACAATTGATAAACATCTAGCTAGATTTATCAAGAAAAAAATGAAAGTACTAAATAAAATCATAAATGAGAGAGAAGAAATACCAACCAACACCACATAAATAAAATCATGAGAAAATTATGAAAAAATATATGCCAACAAATTGGACAATGTAGAAGAAAGGGATACATTTCCAGAAACACATAAACTCCCAAAACTGAAACAGGAAGAAATAGAAAACTTGAACAGACAGATAACCAGCAAAGAAGTTGAATCAGTGATCAAAAAACTCCCAATAAACATGGGGCACCTGGGTAGCTCAGTGGGTTAAGCGACCGAGTTGGACTCAGGTCATGATCTTGTGGTTCATGGGTTTGAGCCCCATGTCAGGCTCTGTGCTGACAACTCAGAGCCTGGAGCCTGCTTCAGATTGTTTCTCCTTCGCTCTCTGCCCCTCCCCCGCTTGCGCTCTGTCTCTGTCTCTCTCTCAAAAATAAATAAACTTAAAAAAAACCTCTCAATAAACAAAAACCTGGGACAAGATGGTTTCACAAGCAAATTCTAGGAAACATTTAAAGAACAAGTAATATCTACTCTTCTCAAATGATTCCCCAAAATAGAAAAGACAAAAAATGTCTAAATTCATTCGATGAGGCCTGCATTACCCTGATACCAAAACCAGTTAAAGACACTTCAATAAAGAAAAAAAGAAAGAAAGAAAAAAGAAATACAGGCCAATATCTGATGAGCATAGATACAAAAATCTTCCACAAAATACTAACATCTAAATCCAAAAATACATTAAAAAAATCATTCTGACAATCAAGTGGGATTTATTACTGGGTTGCAAGGGTGGGTCAATATTCTCAAATCAGTCAACATAATACATCACATCAATAAGAGAAAGGATAAGAACCATATTATCATTTTGACAGACACAGAAAAAGCATTAGTCACATACAACATCAATAATGATAAAACCCTCAACAAAGTTTGTTTAGAGGGAACATATTTCAATATAATAAGGGTCACTTAAGATAAATTCACAGGTAACATCATCCTTAATGGAGAAAAACTGAGATATTTTCCCCTAAGGTCAGGTACAAACTGATGGTTACTAGAGTGGAGGTGGATGGGGAGATGGGTGAAATATATGATGGGGATTAAAGAGTGCACTTCTTGTGATGGGCACTGGGTGTTGTATGGAAGAATTGAATCACTGTATTGTACATCTGAAAGTAATGTTACATGTTTGTTAACTAACTGGAATTTAAATAAAAACTTATAAAAATAAAGGAGCCTGAATATCTACTGTCTGGTAAAATAACACTTTTGTCTTTGTAGGCAGAGAGGAAGGGTGTTGATGCAAAAAAAAAAAAAAAAAAAAAAATCTAAAATTTTAAAGAGAAAGGAAAAGAATTTTATTCAAGCCCAAGTTAAGACAGCTGCCCAGGATACACAATCTTCACAAAGCGGAGAGTGCTCCAGGGAAGGGCCATTTGGTGCAGGGTTATTTATATGTGTTTTTTACATAAAGAGTTACAAATCATCTTAACAAAGGACATTCTGAAAAATTATAGACTTTATATTACGTGTTTAGTATATGCAAGACTGTATGACTTTAATCTTATGGTAACCACGGAAGTTTTTTGTTTGTTTTCTTATCTTAATGTTTGGAATGCTCCTTTATGGGTTTTTTTGTTTGTTTGTTTTTTGTTTTTTGTTTTTTTTTTGTTTTTTTTTTTTAAGAAGCAGATGTATAATGTGTGTTTGGAGCAGAAATAGAGCTCATGCTTTGAAGTTTTGTGGAGTCATTTTGGCCCTGGTAAATGTTAAGGTATAGCTTCCCTGGGAACCCAGGAACAGGCCCCACAATACCAAAATTTGAAAATTTCTGGGGTGTCTGTGTGGCTCAGTCAATTAAGTGTCTGACTCTTGATTTTGGCTCAGGTCATGATGCCATGGTTCAGGAGTTCAAGTTCCACATCAGGTTCCTTGCTGACAGTGCGGAGCCTGCTTGGGCCTCTCTGTCTTGCCCCCTCTCTGCCTCTCTCTCTCTCAAAATAAAATAACTTAAAAATAATAAAGGGATAAATTTTAAAAGTTGTGACAATTTCTTTTATAAGGATAATCAATCAGAGTTTTGGGTACTTCAGGTTGGACAAAGTATGTTCACTTCCCCAATTTCCTTCAATAGTTACTCCTGAGCACTTGTTCTCTGCAAGTTTCTCAGAGTAAAGAAATGATGTTCAGTTCATCTTCATAGTAACTTTAGGAGGCTGTCAATATAACTTTACAATCCTATTTCATAATTGAGAAAACCAGATGCAATACACTAAGTGGCTTGGCCCTTGTCATGCAGTGTTATCAGAAAATCCACATCTCCTGATCTTAGACTCCATTCCAGTTACTTGTCAAATATTGTCTGCACAGTCACAGTGTACCTAGTCAAACCATGAATAACCCCACCACTTTGACACTCAGGCCACCCTGTGTTTAGCATTATCATCATCCAAACTCCTATTTTGTCCCCTCACTTTGCTGCTGAACTCCAATTGCAGAATTTAAAATACTCAAAGCCATAATGATCTGGTACCTGAATATAATGTCATGCACACTTCCCAGCCCAGACTTTATTCTAGCTATTGTCCACTACAACTGATTTTTCAAATACTCTCCCATACACTAAACATCTCCCTAAAGACAGCCATTTATCCCATTTGTCCCCCAAACCATCAGTCAGCTGGAAGGTACCTCAGTAAGTATCTAGGCAAAAGGTGACAAACAGGCAATAGTGGACCACATCAGACAGATGGAGGATTTATGTGGCCTGTGGAGAGTTTCAAAATAAAAAAAAAATCAGGTGCCCAGTGCAATGTAAGTGCCTGACATTAAAATTTCTGACTGTCAAGACATCAATTTCAAAGTCATCTATATGGAATAAATGTATTTCCAGCTGTATGACACAGCTATTAGTAAAACAGCTAGATAAGAGACCAGGACACCCCACCCATTAACTTCTCCTTTTAGAAAGCCCTGGGTGACTGAGATAACTGACTGCTTGAGTGACCCCACTTTTCCCTTCCCATGCCCTAATATCTGTTCTTTTATTTTTAATTTGCTCATAAAGAACTTCCAAAGCCCTAGGCACCCCATCCTTATACCCCAATAAAGACAGAGCTCCAGGTTCTCTTTCTCTCTCTCTTTCCCTTTCTTTTTCTTCCCTACACCCCCATCACTTTGCTGGTGGCCCTTGGGCATGATGTATACCTTCTAGGACCTGTGAGGAATAGACCTTTTTCTGAAGTTCCATGATGGTTATTGTGGAGGTATGTCTTGCAATCATAGTAAGAACCACAAAAGCTTGTCCAGCCTCAACATTGACTCTGGTCAAGGAAATGTCTGTGGAGGATTACCACAGTAGTAGGGGTCCAGGGCATTCCCAGCCAATAGCACAATTATTAATGGGCTGAAACCAAACCAAAACACTCAGCTTCTCTTAAACAATCAGAAAATCTGGCAGCACAGGCCTTGCCTTCATTCCAAGAATGTACACATGACAGGTAGGAGACAACCCATTAGAAGGTCATGAACTTTCCCAGATGTGCCCAGTCCTTGACATTTTTTATTGTCCCTGAGCCCTGAGGATGAAAGTCAGTTACTATTTATCATCTTGTTCATCTTATTGTTTATTATCAAACTGAAGAGATTGATCTCTGTATCCATATTGCTGCCAAAGTGCAGAAGCAAAATACTGAGAGGATGAGTATTTCAAGAGAAAGAGGGGGCAGCCATTTGTATTTCTTTAGGGTATGAAACCTTACATGTTTATCATGTAAAGAAGGTGTGTTCTCAAAAGATCCCATTCCAACTCAGCCCATCTTGCTCATCTGTTTTACCTTTATGGTGACTGCTACATTTCTCACTATTGATTTTGTCACATTTTATCCTTATCTTACTTAATCTCCTAGTCTCAGAGAGAAGAGATGTTCTCACATCACACAATAAGTGGATGGTGGAGTGAAGACTGGAAGCCATATCTCTGCAGTCCAGTTCCAGTGTTCTGACTGAAGCCTACCCACCTGGGAAGAGGTGGTACATTTAATGCCACATCAGTCATACCATCATCAAGGCTGATCAACACTAATCCAACAGTAAACACCACACACACACACACACACACACACACGTGCACACACAAAACTCATACAGAGTTTTGATAATTAGACAGAGAGTAAATGCCATAATAATAGCATGCTTGAGAGATACCTATTTTGTGGCCATCCTTTTTAGAAGAATTTCCGCTAGAAGATCAGTGATTGAAAACAAGCTCAGACAAATAGCAATTAGGCTGAACAGTGTAGCAAATGATTCATTGGCTGTTGGGTAATTATGGGTCTAGAAAGACTATATTTGTCAGAATACTTGGAATAAATACTTCGCTCAAGAGCTTGTTCAAAGAACTTGGTTTGGAATATTCAAAGAGCCCATGACTAGCTCCTAGGTCTTCTGGCACAGCACTAGGAGAAGAGTGGAGAGGGAGGGTCACCAGTTGAGCTGGGCAGAGGGTTGGACATTCAGTAGGGTGCCACTTTCTCTTCCAAATAATAGGATGCCACATGACATGGCATATCATAAATGAATTCAGAGTTATTTATATATCTTCTCCAGTCCCTGGACCTATCTCTGCTATTTCTACCTGGACATCGACCGGTTCCCTGATGTTTCCACTCCCTTAAGAAGTATCTCAGCAAAGGCAGCTCCCTGTAACTGCCCCAGCCTTTCTTTTCCATAGACACTTAGCAATAATCCATTCAATGATATTTATTCTATCCTGACTACCTGCCAGGAATTATACTAAGTAGTAAAGAGTGGTAAATAAAGCAGACACAATCTCCTTCCTTATCCAATTTGGAAGGTTAGCATTGAAGAAATAATAGATTTATTTTTAATCCCTTCTAGGGCAGCCTAGTAAAAGGAATAAAATTTGAATTGTCTTCTAAATAGGTCTCTTCTGAGGTGAAAACTCACCATGTTTGCCTTCTAGGAGTGTCATTTAAAAAAGGATACCTTAAAACAACATTATCTATGGAGAAACATAAAGTCATATTACTAGGTGAAAGAAACCACTGAAAAAGCTGCATATACTTTGACTCCAACTATATACTATTCTGCAAAAGGCAAAACTCTGGATACAATAATAAGATTAGTGGTTAGGGAGGAGGCAGGGATGAATGGAGGTAAAGAATGGAGGATTTTTAGGGCAATGAAACCATTCTGTACTATAATACAATGGTGGTTATATGTCATTATACATTTGTCAAAAACCACAGAATATACAACAGTAAAACTGAACTATAACGTAATCTATAGATTTGAGGTAATAATAATATACAATGTAGGTTCATAAATTGTAACAAATGTACCATTGTGGTATGGGATGTCCACAGTGGAGGGGGTTGTACATGTTGGGGGACAGGGATATATAGGAACTCATTATACTTTCCACTCAATTTTTCTATGAATTTAAAACTTCTATAAAAAGTAAAGTTTATTAATTTAAAAAAGAAACATTATCCTAATCCAGATCTAGTTAGGGGATTTGGGCTGGACTAAGGTCAGTGATGTCTCTGTGATCACACCATACAGAGTTGACCATCTGTTCCCTCTGTTCTTTAACAAGAAAAGCAGATACTGAAATCAGAGACTGTGAGGATGAAGGAAGAAAATATCATCTTGGTTTTGTCTTGAGTTTGAAATGTAAGTTTAGCACTTTCCTTTACCCCTCTCAGAATAAACTATTATTTTTCATATTTATGTCTCACAGAATCTCACCTCAGTTTCCCTTTCTGTACAGTAAGAGACTAAAATTGGATGGAAACGTAGGTTGTTTGTTTAGTTTTTTTTTTTTAATTTTTTTTTCAACGTTCATTTATTTTTGGGACAGAGAGAGACAGAGCATGAACGGGGGAGGGGCAGAGAGAGAGGGAGACACAGAATCGGAAACAGGCTCCAGGCTCTGAGCCATCAGCCCAGAGCCTGACGCGGGGCTCGAACTCATGGACCGCAAGATCGTGACCTGGCTGAAGTCGGACGCTTAACCGACTGCGCCACCCAGGCGCCCCTGTTTGTTTAGTTTTGAGCATTAATTTGAGCCTGAGAAATACTTTTTGACCAAAGAGTTTCAGTCTCAGTCCAGAGATGCCTTGGACTATGGCAGTGCTGATACCCTGATTCAGAGACCCCAGGAAGGACCACAGCACCAACCTCTATTTCAGCAAACATTTATCTCCTGGTGTTCCTAAGGCCTGGAGAAATAATACATATTTCCTAAGTAAAAGCTTTTTAGAACAGCTAAAGCTTTCAAAAGAAAGGTACCTTTTATATGTGTTGTTGTTTATGCTTTATTTCTTTAAACTTTTCTTTTTTTCTACAGGTCCCAACTTATATTTAGGGTATAGAACTTAAAGCTTTTAAATCAAACATATGCTTTTTTTTTTAATTTTTGGGAGAAATGTAGATACTTTTTATGCCAAAGATAAACTTTAACAGATAATTGTTTTGGGGAAAATGGAGCATGATTTTTTTATATACCTCACAATGGATGGGAAACCTAAAAGACAGTAAGAGTCCAAGTGCTTTCATTTGGGAGCTGGCAGGCTAGAGCCACCTATCCCATCGCTAACCTTTCCAAGGCAGTGGGATCTTCTTCTCAGTTTTAGCCACATCTAGCTGCTTTCTTGCTGATTTCCTGCTGATCATCATTTTCTCCTTGTTTAATTGTTCCCAGAACTTGAATAGTGAAAAATAACTTAACCAATATCTGGGAACAGGGGCGCCTGGGTGGCGCAGTCGGTTAAGCGTCTGACTTCAGCCAGGTCACGATCTCGCGGTCCAGGAGTTCGAGCCCCGCATCAGGCTCTGGGCTGATGGCTCAGAGCCTGGAGCCTGTTTCCGATTCTGTGTCTCCCTCTCTCTCTGCCCCTCCCCCGTTCATGCTCTGTCTCTCTCTGTCCCAAAAATAAAAAAAAATAAAAACGTTGAAAAAAAATTAAAAAAAATATCTGGGAACAACAGAGTTTGTTATCTTGTTGGCATAGACATTTCTCACTTTTTTGATAGGTTTTTAAACTCTAAAAGTGCTCCTATGTGGTTGTCTGATAAGAAGTTTTACCTAGCCACTCAGCTGTGGTCCAGCAGTGTCAGCCCCATTCCTCCATAAATGGAGGGGGTTGTCTATAGGACTGATCACAAGGAAGCCCAGACATAGCCAAAGGGCTCTGGCCTGTTTGAAGTGAGGGAGAAGGCAGGTAACAGTTGGAATAGCTCTTTCCAAACCAGAAGTTTCATCTCTGGAGCAAGGTTTTCTGAAGACCAGCCTGAAGACCTGATGTGCCTACTTTCTTTAGTGAAAGCAAAATTTCTGCCCTCATATATCCTAAACCAATAGTCTGTAGCTGAGATTGACCCAATTACTCCCTTTTAAACTGTTTCACTCATTCTGTACCTTTCTAAGCAAAAGCCAATGAAGGGCATAATCTCCCAAGATTTCTTCATTGCTTCTAAAGCCATATTTTCTTGGTTACATCATGCCAATTCCACATGACTGGGTCTGTGCTAAGCCCATGCTTGTTCAATAACATGTTAACCCTGATCATAGCTTTGGCCCCTAGTCTTCTTTGCAGTCTCTGGCTTAGCTACCCTTCATCACCAGCAGCAAGACTCTCACAAGTATGAGCCCATGGTTCTCACTGTCTTTTTCAGGGATTCCCTGCTATGGCCTCACTTCCCTGAGTCCAACACTGATTCCAATCATTCAGTCAGATTCCCATCTGGGCAAGCCCCTCCCACCATAAGAAAAAATGAGATAAAAATTTAAGAGGAGATTTTCTTTGATACCAAAAGATAAGTAGCAAAAAACCACAATCTTATTATGTATAAACATAAACTTTTATGTTTAAAAGTAGCTTTGAGCTGACTGTTTACTGGAAAAGAAAGAGGACAACAAGGTATATCCATCCATCAGTGTGAGTAAATGCAAACTTCTAGGTATTTCAAACAAAAGAAATTTAATACAGGAAACTGGTAACATAGGTGACAAAAAATACTGAGAAGCCACATGCAAACTCAGAATTAGCAACAGTAAAAGACATTTCTCCCCAAGAGCTGGCAGAACAAAGGGACATGGTAGACACCAGGAGTCAAGGCCATATAGAAGGAGCTGGAACTATGGTGGAAATAGTAGTGGTAGATGGGAGATAGAAACAAGAAGACATGGCTGTTGAAGGGTACACCTGTCAAGGCAAAGAGAAAAAGAGAAAGAGAGAGAGAGAGAGAGAGAGAGAGAGAGAGAAATACCTTGACTTGTCTCTTGCAATTTCCCTCTATTATTTGACCAGTGACTCCCATTAACAAAATTTAGACAGAAGCTAGTTGGCAAGGGAGCCAAGGAAATGTAGTTACCTGGAATATAAAGGATAGTGAGGGAAGGATAAAAGTCAGCAGGCAAATAACCAGACAAAAGGAAGGGTATGTGCCTGAAGGTGTGGGGCTCCCTGTTTCTGAAAAAGGAAAGATCTACACACGTTAAAGCAGTGTGTGTGAGCGTATACAGAGAGGTGGGGTAGTAGTGGAGGTATTCCTGCAGTATCAGCTGCATTTAAGCTGCACTGGTGGTATTACCCCAAAAAAGGGAAGAGGTGGGGAATGATTGAATCATCTCTTACACTTTTTCCAAGGGGTCTTTGGCCACCATGTGCAGATACCCACACTGGAGTCAGTTAGCCTAGACACAGACAGAAAGATTCCTGGTGAGTCCATCACTCCCTTGTAGCCCTCAGGAGCAGGTCTCATTCCTACCTTAACTGGAGAGACTCAAGAAAGTACAATAGTACAGGAAAGCTGGGGTGCAGGGGAAGAGGGGCTTTCATTTCTTAAGTTTAGCTTTTCCTCCACCCAATATGAAATAAGTTTATCTCCTTCCACTCCATATAGTTCCAGTTTGCGAAGTTTAAATAGCCAAGTCTGTTATGAAAAATGTGTTTCTGAAAGATAAATGTAAAAATAGAAAGGAACTCAGAAATATTTACCCAGTTCACATCAGAGCCAGTTACAAACTGGATTTTAAGGCAAATCAAAAATGCTGTGCTCTGGAAGGGTTTGCTTTGGGTTGCCAGAAGACAATGTCCCATGGGGAAGGAGGACCTTTCCAAGTGCAAATCCTGGTGACAGAATTACCTCCTGCATGCATACTGATTGGACAGAGCTGCTGAAAGTCTGCCCCTTTGTTCCTCTTCCAGTCCCTTAGACCTTTGGGGGCAGTTCCTTGTGGCACTGGAAATCTCCATTTAATTCAGAACACTTAATATTTCATGAGATGATCTTGTTCTGTAAGATAATGTTAGGCGCCATGGCCTTGACCAGCCTCAGGTGTAATAGATTCAGAGCACACTTGACAGGAAGAGAGCAGAAGCCAGGAGCTGTCATGAGCTCTCTTGAGGCACTCTAGGCAGTGCACCCTCAGCAGACTGAGCTGATCACAGTATTGGAAACAAGCAGGCTTCAGTCTACTTGAGAATAGCAGATTCCATATCAAAAATACCATCAGCCATCACTGCTCAGTGAATTCAGGTCAGCCTTCAGAAATGGGACTCACACAGCCCTTCCTAAGTGCACACAGGTGCTTTCCACGTTTGCAACAAAGCTCCAAGTTCCATCTTGACTGAAGAGTTAATTTAGATATGAAAGTTTCCCTCATTGCCCACAGCATTGTCTGAAACAGAATATTCAAGGATCTTTACAAATCTGCTTCAACCTACCATTCTTCCATCTGATAGGTGTCCCTCAAACATGCTGTGAACTTTCTTTTCTTCCTATCTCCCCCTCTCCCACTGCCTCTCATAATGTTGCATGCACTAGAAATTTTTCTCCAGGTCCCCATCTCCACTCTTGTATTTGAGGAATCCAACACTGTGGGAAGCTTCATAGAAAGCAGGGCCCCTAGCAAGGTCTAGAAGGCCAGACATTTTCTTCTCACCGCACAGCTGGGTATGCTCCTGCCCAGTCTAGTGAGTGATTAAATGCTCACAGGTAGCTCAAAGCTCATCCAAGCTTACATGGCAGCAACAAGGATCCAATATAGGGCACAGGAGAAGGACCAGATTTGGCCTTCTATGCCTACCAGGGACAATGGAAGCAGTGATGTCCTTCTATTAGGGCTATTCTTGAGGTGTGACTTTGACTGTTGTTTCTGACTCCAAGCTTCCTATCTATTATCTTGTCCCCAAGTCTCCAAGCTTTCTGTGAGTTCTAGTAAATATCATTTTTGCTCAGGTTAGCTGGTTTCTGTTCTATGCAACCAAAATCCAAGCATAACTTGAAGGTCCGTCTTAGATGCCATCCTCTCCATGAAATTCTTCTTGACCTTGCTAGCTAATATCAGTTGAGGCCTTGACCCATGCCTCGTCTGTCTCCTCTATTTTGGCTTAGCTCTTGAGAAGCCTCTCTTCTTGTGGCGGACCCAGCTTACAGCTTATCTCATCCTTACAGCTGACTTATCCAGTAGAGATAACTTCAATTTCCCAGCAGTTCCAACAAAAGTCTTGATACCAAGATTTTCTCGATCATCTGTGTCACATGTCCACTCCTGGAATGGGAGCCAGACCCTCATGAGAGAAAGTGGTAGGAGTACTGAGGGGTAGACAGTGAGCAGGCAGTGCAAGGACAGGCCTGCTCTCTATCCTCATTTGAAGCCCAGCCAGGACTGCCCTCCTGTAGGTTTGCTGTAGCCCTCAGTCTCCCACCCTTCAATGTGTGCACCCATCTCTTTCTGTCAAATTCGACCTGCCAGATGCTATGCATTGTGCTCCTTCCTCAACTTTTGCTTCCACAAAATGCCTAAATTCCTGCTTTCTGTGCTATACAGATGTCAGACAAGAAAACCTAAGACATCCTTCCCTTTTTAATCATGCTTTAATTTCCCTCCAGTCCCAATACAGATACTTTAAGAGGTGGTTGACAGTTCTTACACTAGATTATGCCTATGACTATTGACATTGAGTCAATATTCAGTTGTGTTCTCTGTATAAATTCTGCTATTCTGCTTCTCTTTCTCTTCCTCTTTGGCTCCTTCTCTAATCCCCCAGGGCTCTTCATATCCTGATATTTCTTCCAGATGTGACTTCAGGAAACTTCACTATGAATCTCCATCATTTTTTAACACCCAGAATTTTTTTCCTGTAAAGTTCTATTGAAGATCCTTAGAAAAATAATCTCAGGAATGATAGTGTATATTGAACACACTGCTCTGGGAGAAGGAGAGATAATAATACATTACTGAACTGAGAGTTGTATAAAGGTTCAAGTACAATTACACAGTTTATCTTTCATTCTTGCAAAGACCATATAAGACAGGTATTCTTGTTCTCTTTGCAGATGAAGAAAATGAGCCAGAGATGCTAATGCCTTGATCAAGATCATGTAACTAAGATGGCACATTCAAGACTGGTTTTATACCTTCTTTTTCTTCCTTTAAGTTCATTTATTTATTTTGAGAGAGAGAGAGTGTGCATCAGTGGAGGAGGGACAGGAGGGGCAGAGAGAGAGAGGGAGAGAGAAAAACCCAAGCAGTCTCCATGCTCAGCATGGAGTCTGATGGAGGGCTCGATCCCACAACCATGAGATCATGACTTGAGTCGAAACCAAGAGTCAGACACTTAACGGCCTGAGCCAGGTGCTCATGAGCCAGGTGCGTTATGTCTCTTAACGGCCTGAGCCAGGTGCTGTGCTTGAGCCCAGGCACCCCTGGTTCCCTACCTTCTAATGCTAGGTTTCTAATCTACTTGAAGAAAGAAGGAACATATGAGGGAAACACGACAAACTGATGTTCAGAGGAAGGTGAGACAAATAATACAGAGAAATGAAGAAGGTCTTTGGTAAATCTTGTCTGAACCCTAGAGACTGCATGAGGGATTATCTCTGGGAAGATAAAGAGATGGTGAAAGGAACAATCCAAATGACAGCCCTGCCTTAGTTTAAAGCTAGGTTCTCTTTTCTGCTTATTATGGATCTTTGATAAGAAATACAATTGCTGAGAAGTCTGTTTTGCTTGCTGTTTGCTACAAGCATTGTGAAGCCTTTCCTGAATGTAATCCGCTGTGTAGTAGAATGGGTTGTAAACCTTCCTAAATGTAGTCTGATAGGTAATGGAATGAGTAATTGTACATAAACTAACCGGCATTTCTCGCTTCTGTAAACCTGCTTGCTTAAGCACATTCCCCTCCTACCCTACCCTCTTCCCCCTTCCCCCTTTTTCCTCCCGCCACAAGTAACGGACAAAGCCTTCCCGCCAAAGGACAGACAAAGGACGCCCAATCAGAGAACAACAAATGTCCTTACTTTAAAATCAACCAATCAGGCCCCTCATAATTTGAAACCTCCCCTGTGCTATTTGTCTCTGTCTATAAAAACGCTGTACCAACCCTGATCGAGGCCTCTTGCGTCATCGGCGACGAGTGCGCAGGGGACCAGGTTCGAACCTGCAATAAACGACCCTTGCCGCTTGGCTTTGACTTACGACTCTGGTGGACTTTTGTGGGAGGTTTTGGAACTTCGGGCATTACAATGGGACTTGCAGGTAGCAGTGCCTTTATTCTAACCTGGATTTATACCTATTTGGGTACAATCTGATTCTTCTGAGAGAGATGTATAAATTCAGAGGAAAAATCACTCAGCTTAAAATCCAGAGACTGTTGAATGAATGACATGATAACACTGTTTACATTATGACATAAAACTTTGCAGTTTACAATATATGTTTGTATAAAAGATCTCATTTACTACTCACAATAACCCCAGTAAAGTGGGCAGAAGTTTTTCCCCAAAGACTTGAACCTTCATTCATAAGGGAGTAAGCCTGAGTTTGGATTGATTTAGAATTTTCTTCCATTTTTCCATCTTAAAGGATGTCTTGATTGAAATGGCTGACCCCCTTTCTATGGTAATGTAAATATCTTTGACTGGATGGGTGAAAAGAATGAAAGTCATTTCCATCAAGCTGAGGAGGTTGTAGTTTTCATCCATGGGTGGAATCCTCAGATTGGTAGAACTGCATGCCAGCAGAGCAGCATGGTATCTACCAAGCAGGTTTCCATTCTGGAACCCCTCCTTTGGATTTTGCAGTTGAAAAGGAAGAAGAGAGAGTGGTATGCTTTTGTGATCAGGAGTGTTTCATGGATATCATTTGGATACTGGCTTATAAATTAGAAAAAAAAGTCAACTGATGTCTCAGAGAAACCCACTCTACAGAGGCAATGTGGCTATAACCTGAAAGGACGGGAGCCAAGATCAAAACCAGTGCCCACTAAATGAAATTTTAATGGGCTTGAGCTAAGATTAGTATAGAATCTTTCAGACAATTGATAATGTAGAAGATTCTTCATGGATCATAATTCCCCCATCATTCATGTAATGGCTAATGCCAAAAACTCCCAGGAAAAGGCTTTGAACAATTGCTACAGGTCTTCTCTATCATTCAAGACACTGTCCATAGCCCTCCCCAGGACCATGCGCAGCTGATATTGACATTTGCACTTGAGTTTTTTTCTGCTTTGCACCTGAACTTGACCTAGATTCTCCCTGTAGTCCAGCCAGAAGCTTCCTTTACAAGGTGAAGGCAAAGAGAAAAAGGGAAAATTAGGAGCCTCCTAATCTTATAGGTAATGATTTTTAAAGGGAAGAAAATGGCCTTGGCTTTTGAGGTTCAGCTCTGAGCCATATTGTTGGCCAGATGTGCTGGCAGTTGGGGTGGCCACAATAGCACAGACTCAGCAGCACTGTAGGCATTGCCAAGGCAAGCCCACCTGCAGCTATAAGAGAATGCTTCCCATGATAATAAAGAATAAGAGTGATAAAGAGGTTCCTCCTCTGCCTATCCTGATACCACCTTGTTATCAACCTTAAAAATCTAGGGCTAGATCTCTGTCAAACAATAGTTCAGAAACTGGAATCAACACTTCTCCTTTTCCCTATAGCAACTATTGGTTCAAGTCCTCCATAGTCTGACCACCTTCCTTGCTTTACACTTACCTTTCCATTTTCTGTGGAACCAATGTGACTTCTTACCACCTGTTCTTCTTGCCTTGTCACTGAAGCATGCAGCCTCTTCAGACCCCAGCTCTGCTAGGTAGAATAACAGGTGTTATTTTATTACTTTCTTCCATTTCCATTTCTTCTCAATTACTAAGGCAGATAACATATCCGTCTTGTAATTTAAACTCCCTTTATTATTACATTCTTGCTACACAGATGCTTCCTTTCAACCAACATGGAATCATCACCATCATATTCAATTTGAATTTTTATGTCTCCATGCTTTTGTGCAACCAAGATCTACACCTGGATCTGTCATTAAAAATATTGTTGAATCCTTGTGTTTCCTCAAAGGTGATCCCAGCAGCATGCAGTAACAATTCTTACCTCAATGCCCCCATGGCCTGTAACATCCTCAGCACTCAGTCAGTCCTTCCATAAAAATATACAGTATACACCTCTAGTTTTCCTACTACCCTGGAAGCTCTGGATGCAAGTATCTGCCAAAACACAGGGCCGAGCACAGAGTGGAGACTCAAAGAATCTGTGCAGCTTCTGATGAAAAGGGAGGTGATAAAACTGATCAACCTGACCCTCAACCCACTGAATTTTACATGTGCCCAATTATATGCATTTTACATGAAACACAAGATCCCAGGCACAGATATTGCAAATGTCCTTTACCTGTCATTATCCACTAAACCCATATTTGTTTTATCTTGAAAGCAAGTGAGAGATGGCAGTTAATCTATAATAGATAATCCCCATTATGGCATTTATTTTTACTGCAGAGACAGACAAAATGACTTGTTCAAAGTAGCCACCTTATAATTCTTCTTATGAGAGATTAGCCCAGCTCCTTTCCTGGGGCAACAATGTATCTTGAAATACATTGGCTCTTTAATTTTTTTAATGTTTATTTATTTTTGAGAGAGAGAGAGAACACTCAGAGGAGGGGCAGAGAGAGAGGAAGACACAGAATCTGAAACAGACTCCAGGCTCTGGGCTGTCAACAGAGCCCAATGTGGGGCTTGAACTCAGAAACTGTGAGATCATGAGCTGAGACAAAGTTGGATGCTTAACTCACTGAGTCACCCAGGTGCTCAGGCTCTTTAATTTTTTGAGTTTCACCCTTTCACTGTGGTGCATTGCTGTGGAGTCCTCCCAATCCACAGCACAGTGTCTTTGAGGCTATAAGTTTTATGGAGTGTTTTTGAATTGATCAATTTTGCTATTCCCACATTTGGAGAAGGTGAGATTACTTTTTATGTACAGATTCTTTCTATATTTTGCAGCAGTCTACCATAAACCTCACATTTTTATTATTCTACCCCCAATATTCATATTACTGTACTTTATTCATAAACAGCTATGATTTTACTTTGAGGTTGGACCTTGTACTAGAAGGAAATAATTATGAATAACGTTGAAAGAAACATTGCTAGAATAACAGATGTCAAAGTGACCCTTTTCTTCTCTTTCTTCCATCTTAATTGCTAGGTAGATGTGGTGTTCTCTCTGGCTCTGTGTTTCATTCTCTTGCTTTCTCACTTATAATTTAAGCCTCCTTCATTATTTTCATCAAAGTTGAGGTCAGGCTTAACCTCTGAATCTGCCATTCAGGTTAATATAAAGCATCATCTAATTCCCTGCCTGAAGACAACTTCTGGTTACTTATTAAAAACGTAGTAATAACAGGGGCACCTGAGTGTCTCAGTCAGTTAAGCAACTTTGGCTCAGGTCATGATCCCAAGGTTCCTGAGTTCTGTGCTGACAGCACAGAACCTGGAGCTTTCTTCAGATTCTGTGTATTTCTCTCTCTGTGCCCCTCCCCAGCTTGAATTCTGTCTCTATTTCTCTCTCTCTCTCTCAAAAAATAATAAATAAAAAACATTTTTAAGAAAATGTAGTAATAAAAAATTTGCTGTAGTCTTTTCTAATGTATATAAATGTTTGACCTCCATGGTAAAGAAAGGAAACTGGTCTGAGGGCATGAGGAAAATGTGAGAAAGAAATTATACTATGACATGGTTTTGCTGGACAAAAAAATATTGCTCCCAAACTAATTCTGACAACAGTAAGGAGGAACAGAGTGTTACTAAACCCCAAACTCAGCTGCTTACTGCTTGAAAGGCCAATACTCACAAGAGGAGTTTTGATTGGAAAGGAATTTAAGCTTTTTTCAGGAGGCTGACTATCTGGAGATAAGGTAGACTCTTGTCTAAAAGCCAATTCCTATAGTTAAGAGGCTGTTTCTTGGTTTACTTCTGTCTCTTTTTCCCTATGCTCATTTGTTTTGTTTCTTAAATTCTACATATGAGTGAAATAATTTGGTATTTGTTTTTCTCTGACATATTTCACTCAGCATAATGCTCTTTCACTCCATCCACATCATTGCAAATGGCAAGATTTCATTCTTTTTATGATATATACCCATATATATACATATACATATATTAGATATACATATATGAGATATCATATCTATATCTATCCATCAACTGATGAATGGATGGATATATATATATATCCATCCATTCATCAGTTGATGAATATTTGGGCTTTTTCCTTAATTTGGCTACTGTAGATAATGCTGCTATAAACATTTGGGTGTATATGTCGCTTTATTAAGTCTTTTTGTATTCTTTCAGTAAATACTTGTAGTGCAATTGCTGGATCATAGGGTAGTTCTTTTTTTAACATTTTGATGAACTTCCATACTGTTTTCCAGAGTGGCTACACCAGTTTGCATTCCCACCAACAATGTAAGAGGGTTCCCCTTTCTCCACATTCTCACCAGCACTCGTTGTTTCTCGTATTGTTGATTTTAACCATTCTGAGAGGTGTGAGGTGATATCACATTGTAGTTTTGAACGAACTGATGGTTATCAGTGGGGAGGTGGGTGGGAGTGGGTTAAATAGGTGATGGGTACCTTGTTGTGATGATCACTGGATGTTTATGTGTAAGTGTTGAATCACTAAATTATACACCTGAAACTAATATTGCACTGTATGTTAACCAATTGGAATTAAAAAACTGAGTTTTATTTGTTTATTTTGAGAGAGAGAAAGAGAGAGAGAGCATGAGTGTGGTAGGGGCAGTGAGAGAGAGAGAATTCCAAGCAGTCTCTGTGCTGTCAGCACAGAACCCCATGTAGGGCTCCAACTCACAAACTGTGAGATCATGACCTGAGCCAAGATCAAGAGTCAGATGCTTAACTCAACCGAGCCACCCAGGTGCCCCCTAATTAAAGAATTTAAATAAATACTTCTAAAAAACCAATTCCTGATGGTTGTGTCTGTCCCAGAAGCTTTTTTTTTTAATGATTATTAATTTTTGAGAGAGAGTCAGAGCATGAGCAAGGGAGGGACAGAGACAAAGGGAGACACAGAATCTGAAGCAGGCTCTAGGCTCTGAGTTGTCAGCACAGAGCCTGATGCAGGGCTCACACTCAAGAACTGTGAGATCATGACCTGAGCTGGAAGTCAGATGCTTAACCAACTGAGCCACCCAGGCGCCCCATGTCCCAAAAGTTTTTAAAGGGGTTTAGTGTACTTAGTAAAAGAAGCACAGTATTCTGCAACATTTTTTGATTACATGCAGGCTTAATGGTGCCAACTGCAAATGTTATTTCAGTGGTTGGGGGTTGTATGAGGGGGTTAGATTCTTGTTTTGTGATGTGCTCTGCTCTTTCTGCAAAGGATAGTAAGGTCTAAGATATCCAAAAGGTTAGTAAATTCATTTGTGTGACCTAAGAAAATAAAAACATTTTGCTAAAAAAAAATTGCTAGGCTAATCATAAAGCCAATATGGTTTCAAATAGAGCTGCTAGTCTATGCAGCTTGGGAAAGTTCTGGTCCTTCACTCATTAAGGCCACTGGTCTGTCTGTTACAAATCAAGGGTCTTATGTCAGCAAGTAAGGAGTATGTTATCTTGAAGTAAGTTAACTCTTAAGAGTAGTTGGAGAGCTGTTATAAGAGGAAAAGGGGCAGAGTAAATTCTATACCTAGAATTTCTTCTGTGGATAAAAAACAGTGTAAAATCAATCTGTATTTAAGGAAGAAGGATAAAGTAAGCCCCACTACAGGGTCACCATGTTGCTAAGTAATTCAGATAAACTTCAAGAGAAATGACTCTATTGAATTTATTGAAATGGCTTGCAGCACTTCAAAAAGAGGATAAAATATATTGATTTGGTTAATAAACTGGAAAAAATTGTTAAGTTTGAAATATATATGCATTCAAATAGGATAGATTCCAATTCATCTGTAAAGTCCCAAGAATTCTACAGGGCTCAGACTTCAGAGCTATAGCCACTTATCACTGGTGTGGCTCATGTATCTGGAAAGATCCTGCATGATCACCACCATCTGCATAACTCCATCTGCTCACCTGTCCATCTGCAACAGGGGCTCCAGATTAATCTAATGACTAGCAAACTTTTTTTTCCCAATCAACTGAAAAAGAGGTTTACTCTGAGCCACTCTCACAAATGGTAGAAGAGTGGGAAGCCTCACCAGGAGCTGTCTTTCCTTGATCCTTCTACTGCAGACTTCTGCTGCCCTAGTTTCCCATCTCTCTGACGAGAGCAATGTGGTAAAAACAAATGATACGAAAAGAACTTTAGTGTTAGACAGACTGACCTGGGTTCAAATCCTGAGACATAGTAGCTATGTGGCCTTCATAAAGTTGCCAACTCTTTTAAACTTTGGGTTCTCAAACTATCTTGAAGAATTTTTTTTGTGGACTGCAAAAGCCAATATATATAGAATGCCCCATCAGGATAATGCCTGAAATGTAATAGATACTCAATAAATAGAAAACAAAGTAAATGTAGAAAATAATTGCCCTCCTCTGCCTCTGAAAAACTGGCATGGACAGTGCCAAATATGTCCAGACAGATACTTTATATCAGATTTTTTTTCTGCTGCTTATGTGAAATAATAATTTGGGATATAACATGTGGAGATGTATATTTCATTTTCTAGTTCTGCTATCAATGCACCTTATCTTGACCTGAGCACAACCATGTTCACATTTGGAGATACACCATAAATAATTTATTTTAAGTTGAAATTTTTTAGGAAAAAAAGGTATAATGAAATTTAAATAAAAATGTTTTGTTGTCATTGTTTTGTTGAATTTGTCTCAAAGTTATATATATGCTTACTATTCAAAGGTTAAATTGTCCTTAGGCTGATCACACACAAAAAAAATCTATCCTATCCTTTCCTCTCAGTTTCTCAGAGCACTCCTTTTAATATTTAGCCATTTCTTTTGGTATTTACACCGACACTTCTAAATAACACGTTTCTGTTTTCAGCATCATCTTTTGACTTCCCACTCTGAAAGGTCAGTATTAGTTATTCGCCACCATCTCACACATACGTTTACAAACTCCCCATTCTTCATCTCCAGACAGAGAATTATAAATCTTGTTAGTCAAAGCCCATTGACAAATGTTCCATTTTGTGGCTGTTGAGCCATTCGCATACAATCTAATCTATCCCCATCCCCATCCTGAAATTTATATTGATCCTTTTTCCCCCTACATTTCTAGGTAGTTACCACTAATGCATCCCCCCAAATCTCAGCCAACTGTGTAAATTTCCCCTTAGTACAGTTAAATACACTGGGTATTTCATAAGTTTCATTTGCTTGGAGTTAATTATCCCAGTACAAAAACAGCCCCTCTAGTCAGTTTGTCCTCTAGGCTTGGTTTACAACTATCCTCCTAGGGTCTCCCTTTACTGTTATCCTAGGGTAACCTTCACCTTCCATGAGTCAGATCCCCTGTATTGAGAGTCTCTGTTTTACTGTTTCTTGGTTTACTCTCTCATTTTAGATTTTGTTAGATTATATTTTTCATTAGATTCCTGGAGAATAGTGTAAG
Source organism: Herpailurus yagouaroundi (assembly GCF_014898765.1). NCBI lineage: Eukaryota > Metazoa > Chordata > Mammalia > Carnivora > Felidae > Herpailurus > Herpailurus yagouaroundi. The sequence goes on from NW_024412421.1 coordinate 237,850, forward strand.
GATGGTTCATTTTTTGAGAATTTATACTCCTGAAAGTAATTATGTCATTATCCTTACACTTTAACAATGTATAGAGTTCTAGGTTTGATAATTTCTTTCATAATTATAAAGATATTTCTTCCTTGTCTTTTAGCTTCCAGGCTTGTACTTGAGAAATCCAAAGGAATTCTAAGCAATGAACTTTTGTATGCTATCTAGTTTTGTCCTCACTAAAATCTTCTATTTGTCTTCATTGTTCCAACATTTTTACAGCTTTAGTGTGAGTCTATTAACCAGAGTACTGGAAAACTTTTTCTGTAATGAACTATGCAGTAAATATTTTAAACATTGCAGGCTGAGAAGCAAAATCAAGAATATCATGTTGGCACTTATATGATCATATAAAATGTAACCATTTAAAAATGTAAATATCCCTTCAAATCCTGAGACATAAGAAAACAAGTAGGGGCCAGAATTGGTAGTGGTTTGCTGGCCATTGGACTAGGTCAACCATTTTACTGGGCATTTCACAAGCCTTAAAAACTGACAATCCATGTTCTTCACTCCTTTTTCTAATGATTACCTCTTCACCAATTTCTCTGTTCGGTCTTTAAAATTTATATTATTTGGATATTGGGTCTTCTGGATTTATTTTCCTTCCCCTGTTCTATTTTTTTGTCTTTGTCTTTTTTTTTTTTTTTGGTCTGTTTTTAATTGAGTAACTTGACAAATATGCTGATAAGTACATGAGCACATGAATAGATATTTACCCTGATGTTTTTGTAATGTAAGTGCCTTCTCTGACTTCCCAGCACCTTCAGGATTTAGCTTTTCTCTGTCTAGTTGCCAGATTCTAATGTTTTCATTCCTCTAATGTTCTAACCTTTTATTTTTGCTCTTGGGGGTACCATGATTGGCTTTAAAAATTAATCTTTTCACTATCATGGGATATCTGGATAAGATAGGTAATTAGAAAACAAAGGCAAGTGTTTGGTCCACCATCCCTAAACAGAGGTCTATACTTAATAGAGTATTAAATAGGAGTAAATAAATTATGGATTTAACTATCTACTAAATTAATGAAAACTGATGAGGGAATGAACATAAGGCAAGCTTACAGACCATAACTCCCTCTCCCCCCACCTCCAGGTGGGATATGTGTGATATTCCTGCGCACTCCTGGCTGCCCAAGAACAAACAAAAGGGGAAAAAATGATTAACTGATAGAGATAATAGTCTTGCTGGGCCTAAAAGTCTCATTCACCCCTCCAAAATGATGTGGGAAACAAAGGCAGAAGGAAAGGGCAGATAAAACTAAATTTCCTTATAACCTGCAGCCCATTGACAAATAAGGTTGGCAGAGTGAAACGTTTCTGCGGGAACTCCTTACTGTCTTTTTAATGCCTTGCCAGAGGGAAAAAAGCTACCTTACCTTGACAATAACTAGGCTTCCAGTATCCTGTGAGTCTTCTTTAGCATATGAAAATCTCACTGGAAACTTCCCCTGGACTTTACCTCCCCCAACTCCATAGTATATAACCAGTCTCTCCTCTTGGTCCCTGGGCAGCTTTTCTGCCCATGGGCCCTGTCCTCATGCTTCAATAAAATCACCTTTTTGCACCAAAGACGTCTTCAAGAATTCTTTCCTGGTTGTTGGCTCCAGACCCCATGAACCCCACCACTATCACCCCCAAAACCTCAACACTAATCATTATAATAATATCTACAGCTAGAGCTTGTTGAATTCTTAGTATATAGTAAGCACTGAGTTCAGTGCTTTTACATGTATTATCTTTTTTAAGCTTCTCCACCTCTAAGATACTTATTACTAAGTTTTACAAATGAGGAAACAAAAATTCCTACAGAATAAATAATTTGCCCAAAGTCACCTAGATGGACAAGGGTCAGAGGGAGATTCAAACTCAGATAATCTGATCCCAAACTTAAAATTAATTTTACTATAGTATCTACATCATAAAAACAAAAACTTCTCTTGATAGGTACTTCTAACTAGGACTTGAAAATTAAAGATGTTGCTCACAAAAAAGGAATGGTGTCTGATTTTTGAAAAATAGAAGAACTATAGATTTTTAAATAGACTTTCATAGTATAAAATATATAGACATGTAGAAGAAAAAAAGAACTTTAAATCATTTTGTTATAGACTTTTATTTTATTATAAGCCTAACATTACTAATTTTCAGAAGGCCAAAAATCTGATTATATAGTATTTATGTACTCGTATATTTGCCAACACATTTATCCATTTAATCAATCATTAACGCATTTGTTCATTTACTCATTCATATAACAAGCATTTATTGAGAATGCCGTGCTATATTATGCTAACTGTCATTAATTGCTATTTCAAACTACTCAGCTGAAGCCTGCTTCTCAGAAACAAATATGTGACACTTCTCTGACTTAGAGACATTTCTTTCAGATTATATTTTCTTTGTGATAAATCAAATTATAATTAGATGATAATTCAGAGACATATCTTGACCTAATTTTTCATAATTCTTATTTTTCATAATTCCCAGAAAAAATGTATACATTTTTCTAATGTATACACATCTTCTTTTTCTACAGAAACTCAAGAAATCACTCTAGTAAGGAATTTAATAAGAATGAAAATCAAAGCAGAGTTGGGAGGAGATGAGGAGCAGTCACTCTAATAAAGGTCTTATCAGGAGATAGGTTTTCCATTATGAACCATAGAAAGCTTGCCCTCACCCAGAAACCCCTTATCAAACAATAATCACAGCAAAGAGAGGAGAAACTCCTCTTTTTTTAAATATGAAATTTATTGTCAAATTGGTTTCCATACAACACCCAGTGCTCATCCCAACAAGTGCCCTCCTCAATGCTAATAACCCACATTCCCCTCCCTCCCACCCCACAGCAGCTCTCAGTTTATTCTCAAATTTTAAGTCTCTTACGGTTTGCCTCCCTTCTTCTCTAACATTTTTTTCCCCTTCCCTTCCCCCATGGACTTCTGTTAAGTTTCTCAGGATCCACATAAGAATGAAAACATGTGGTATCAGTCTTTCTCTGTATGCCTTATTTCACTTAGCATAACACTCTCCAGTTCCATCCACACTGCTACAAAAGGCCATATTTCATTCTTTCTCATTACCAAGAAGTATTCCATTGTGTATATAAACCACAATTTATTTATGCATTCATCAGTTGATGGACATTTAGGCTCTTTCCATAGTTTGGCTACTGTGGACAGTGCTGCTATAAACATTGGGGTACAAGTGCCCCTATGCATCAGCACTTCTATATCCCTTGGGTAAATTCCTAGCAGTGCTATTGCTGGGTCATAGGGTAGATCAATTTTTAATTTTTTGAGGAACGTCCACACTGTTTTCCAGAGTGGGTGCACCAGTTTGCATTCCCACCAACAGTGCAAGAAAGTTCCCGTTTCTCCACATCCTCGCCAGCATCTATAGTCTCCTTATTTGTTCATTTTAGCCACTCTGACTGGCGTGAGGTGGCATCTGAATGTGGTTTTGATTTGTATTTCCGTGATGAGGAGTGACGTTGAGCATATTTTCATGTGCCTGTTGGCCACCTGGATGCTTTTTTTTTTTTAATTTTTTTTTTTAATTTTTTTTTCAACGTTTTTATTTATTTTTGGGACAGAGAGAGACAGAG